>NC_143055.1:78897651-79200681 GCF_052426305.1 Pelodiscus sinensis
GTTCCTCTGAGAGTTATTTTTGCAAATTGCTTACAAAGTGCAGTATATATGGCATCTGGCATACTTGGGATATATTCTCCCTCCATGTTTGCAGTAGAGTTCTTTGCATTTTACAGTCAGTGAAAGTACAGTCTTCTCTTCTCCCATTCAATGTCAGGAAGAGCCACCTCTGAAGGGCCAACTCAGCACAGCACAGAACCAGCAAAGACTAGAGGCAGCACCAGCTGCAAAAGTGAGTGCATTTAGATTCAAGGAAACCATTTTAATTACAGGAAGTTGTATAAATCAAAATAAATAAGAATGGTTACATTGAAGGTTGAGATTATTTCAATTTGATAGGAAGATCTGACCTCTGATGTGCTATTTTGAGAAGTCATTGACAGCTTTTTCAGTCCCACAAGATGCCTTCATTAACACTCAGGAGAACACTAAGAGAGAGATAGCTAACACATAGGATCATATATTGTACTCTCAAAGGGTATGATTTTCTGATAAGGAGGATGTCTACCTTTTTCCCCATCTCCACCAGCACCTGTGGTAATACACACTGACACACCAATCCTGCAAATACATAGGCACTTCACTTTATTGAAATTATTTTCATGCTTAAAACTAAGTATGTACAAAAGTGTTTACAAGGTCAGGGCCTAACTGGCATGCTTATCGCTGGTCTTCAAGAGCAGATTGTATCCCACATTACATCTCCTCTGTCCATTTTCTGAAATCTTTCCCTGGATTGTGGCTCAGGTCACTGTATTGTGGAGATCACATCAACCAGTTTTTTCAGTTCATTCTTGCTCTGCTGGCTACAGCAGTATTTAAGCTCATATAAGAATAAATAGGATATAAAACTTTTATAAATTTAGAAAAAAGAACAGTTGTATGACCTCCGGTTGTCAATTTCTTAGCCAGATTACTAGCCGAACTTTTGTATGTACCCAGATTATTGGGGTGAGTAATTCTAAGAAGATAAATAAGTAAAGAAAGTATCTTATTAAAATAAGAATTTTAGGGAAAACAAGTAACTCAATTAAAATCTATTATGTTTTCCACTTGGAATCATTAGGAGACATAGTTTTAAGAATTTAATTAAATTTTTCAGCTCATGGAGCACTTGGCAATCATTATGGATACCATAAAACGGGAATTTAAAAATCCTCTCTTCATACAGAATTCTGAAACATAAAAATACAGTAGAGCTAAGAAGTGTGTTATTACTAAAATCACTGTATCATAGAACCAGAAGGGACCTCAAGAGATCATAGAGTCCTGTCCCCTGCCCTCATGTCAGGACCACGCACTGTCTAGATCATTCCTGACAGGTGTCTGTCTAACCTGCTCTTAAATATCTCCAGTGATGGAGATTCTACAACCCCCCTACGCAATTTATTCCAGTGTTTAACCACCTTGACAGGCAGGAAGTTTTTCCTAATGTCCAGCCTAAACCTTCCTTGCTGCAATTTAAGCCCATTGCTTCTTGTCCTATCCTCAAAGGCCAAGGAGAAATTTTTTTTCTCCCTCCTCTTTGTAACACCCCTTTAACTACTTGAAAACTGCTATCATGTCCCCTCTCAAATGTCATTGTGGTGTAGAGTTCACTGATTTTGTGGATGCATATTTCATGGTAAATGCATTGACAGGATTTTTTCCATCCTGGAGTTTAAAACCCTAGGAATGGCAACACTGAGTTTTTGTTATTAACACTCTAAAATTCTAGCTTGAAAAAGATAAATTAAATTGAAGTGTTTCCCATATAGTAACTCTAGTAATTAAAATTTTCTGGTTTTGTGATATTATTTACTACTTAGCTTCTCAGTTTAATAGCAATATTGATTTGATTTCAATTTTGTGATACCATGGAGTTGTATAAACACCTGAAATAGATTAACAGAGGCATGTAGGCATATTGCAATGTTTGCCAGCATATATACTGACGTCACTCCCGATTCTATGGTTCTAACTGGTCTAACTGGTGAGTCGTGAGATTTCAAATAAGTACTCTTTGAAATCTACAGATCTTTGAGATTTGTATACTATAGCAAGTTTATGTGCCTTCTAAGAAGCTTGAACCTTATTCCGAGGAAAACTCTAATCATCTGAAGGAGTGGGCTGTGCCCACGAAAGCTCATGATACCATCTACATGTTTTGTTAGTCTATAAAGTGCTACCAGACCATTTGTTGTTTTTTAAACTTATTCTGAGGGTTAGCATCACTAACATCCAGTATTTAACATCTCATGATGTACCTAAATACATTTATATATTCTATAAGTGTGGTAAGTTGAATTAAATGATGTGTTTTACAGATTTTGTGTGTGTGTGTGTGTGTGTGTGTGTGTGTGTGTGTGTGTGTGTGTGTGTGTTAAAAATAACTGAGTTTGGAGTATTTACTAGATATATGTTAATAAGGCTTATTTTGAAAAATTGTATATATTGGAAATCTAGCCCAGTAATGGGGTTGTAGTGCTCAGCAGTGTTAAAATTTGAGATATGCTACTTCTTCTTCGAGGGTCCTCATGGGTGCTCCCCTCAGGTGTTTCCCTTCAAATGGGAGGTCTTCGATATTCAACTGGACTTCCCTGGGGAATCTTGACAGCTGTAGACAGGATATGTGTCTCAGTACTAGCTCTGAGGCCACGGACCGTGCGGCTGTGTCCGTGGCATCCAGTGCTGCCTATAATGCTGTTCAGAAAATCAGGGAATCTTCCCTGATATTGGCTGGCCTGGTTGGAGAGCTTTATGTCTAGCGCGTCCGTCATTCTCCGAAACAACTCTTGGAAACGCCTGAGGGGAGCACCCACGGGAACACATCTCGAAGAACTCCAGTTACTGCACAAAGTGAGTAACCTTCCATTATTCTTGTATCTTTCTCCCTAATGCTTCATTCACTATGTAAAACAAAATCATTATGTTTTAGCCGCACTGCCATGGGGTATGGTCTTGTCAGATACAGGCAGTCCCCGGGTTACGTACAAGATAGGGACTGTAGGTTTGTTCTTAAGTTGAATCTGTATGTAAGTCGGAACTGGCATCCAGATTCAGCCACTGCTGAAACTGATCAGCAGCTGATTCCAGGAAGCCCGGTGCAGAGCAACTCTGCCTCGGGCTTCCTGTAGTCAGCCGCTGGTCAGTTTCAGCAGCGGCTGACTTGGGGACGCCTGGGGCAGAGCAGCTCGGGTGCTGCTGGGTTGGTCCAGTAGCGCAGCCGCTCCTCGGCGCTACTGGACCAACCCAGCAGCACCCCAGCTGCTCTGCCCCAGGCGTCCTGATTCAGCCCCTGCTGAAACTGATCAGCAGCAGCTGAATCAGGACTCCTGGGGCAGAGCAGCTGGGGTGCTGCCGGGTTGGTCCAGTAGCGCCAAGGAGCGGTGCTGCGGGACCAACCGGCAGTGCCCTACCTGCTCTACCACAGGCCCCGGGCTTTGCTCCACGTCTCCCTGGTCTGCTGGGGGGGGGGGCACTAGCTGCGTCCCCCCTCCCCCCCCCCCCATCAGACCAGGGAGACGCGGAGCAAAGCGGCGGAGGACCTGGGCCGGACTGCGGCGCTTCCAGATCAACGCCATGGTCTGGCCCAGGTCCTCCGCCGCTTTGCTCAGCGTCTCCCTGGTCTGCAGACCAGGGTGACGCTGAGCAAAGCCGCGGAGGACCCGGGGCCGGACCCGCGGCCGCTTCCAGATCAGCTGCAGACCAGGGAGACGCTGAGCAAAGCCGCGGAGGGCCCGGCCGGACCCGCGGCGCTTCCAGCTGATCTGGAAGCGCGGCGGATCTGGCCCCGGGTCCTCCGCGGCTTAGCTCAGCGTCTCCCTGGTCTGCTGGCTCCCCCAGCAGACCAGGGAGACGGGGAGCTGCTTTTCTCGCCCCGGAGGAGGCGGGCGGCGGGACCAGGCGTCCCGCCACTCCAGTCCTCCGGGGCGAGAAAATTCCCAATCGTAAAGTCGGATCCGCGTAACTCGGGGACTGCCTGTATTGTAAATGAAGAAAAGTTGCATTGACTCATTTGTTTTGTTGAAGCTAGTGTACAAAAACAGCAGTGTGAACATTGAGGCTCAGACAGCAGCTCAAGCTCTCAAGCCTAGTTAGCCCCTGGGCCTGAACTTTGCTGGCTAGCCTAAGTCTCCTCTAGACATGCAGTATCCATGTTGCTATTTTTAGCATGCTAGCTCAAGCTCTGTTGGCACAAATCCAGTTGGGAGGTTCTCTCACAGTTACAGTGTAAAAATACTCAAAAACAGAGACCCTGAAACAAATTTTAAATAATGTATGACAGGCTGCAGCTGCTATTTTATTTTTTACGGTATCTCTTCCATAATTCTGATTAAGCTTACCTCAAAATCTATGTGCTCACACCTCTCTTATTTGTTGTTTGATGAGCAGAGAGGTTTTTATAAATTATTTCTCATGGGGGCTTGGGTAGTGGTGAGAACTACTCATACAAATGGCTGTGTTGCAGAGGTGGGGGAGATAGTAGCAAAAAGACTGTTGGCAGAATTTGCTTCAAATTCTCTAAAAAACAGCCAGACAAAAAGAACAGTCAATGTACAAAAATGTTTATTAATGCAATTAAGAGTAGGAACTAAAAGCTTGAGAAATTACGACAGTCTTAATTAAGATGTGGAAACCAGCTTTAATGATCACCCTGGAGTATATGCTGTACAATTGAGTTTTTCCTTAAACAAACATACTAATACAGTATGTACTCATTAATACAGTGTTACATGTAGCAAAAGGTGCAGTTCCTTTATTAGACATTATTTAACTACTGGCCACCAGTGGTGATGTGATAAATTCCATTTTTAATTATTAGTTATCAAATACTAGTCCTCAAATTTATTTTTGTACTCAGGACAGATTGCAGATTGACTGCTCTTAAATTAATTTTGAAATACATCTACATATGCGTGAAGATATTCCAAAAAGTGTGCCCTAATCATACGTTCATTCCATTCTAAAATGTGTACTTATCCAACACTCATTTGCAACTCCGTATTTCAATAAGAATATAAAAATGTGCCTTGACCTACAAACCCTTTCCTCAAACCACTACAGCATTCCCGTTGAAAAATCCTAAAGAAGTAACTTGCAGCTTAATTGAAGGTCAAAAAGTTCAGGTTTTGTCAGCCAAATGAAGTTTTGAATGGGAATGGAGAGAAGAGACCAGTGTCAGCTTGTAGGGGCAAAAGTTAAGTCAACCAATCTGGAACCTCAAAGCCTTTATTATCACTTAGGCCCAAGATATTCCTTGCATCTCCATTGATTTCAGAGAGGAACAATTACATGTGAATTTGGCCAAATCAGACTACCCATTCAAAAAAGCATTTTAAAAAGAGAGTAAGAATTTGGGAATTCATTGACAGCTTGTTTTGAAATTTTTGTTGAAAACCAAAGTTTTCTGCAGAATGAATTATAAATATTTCACAAAGGAACAAACTAAATATTACACATAATGTAAAATTATCTTTGTAAACATTCCGCTGCACATCATTATTCTAATTTTCCAATGCTCTGTTTGAAACTGTAAAAAAGTCATTAGAACCTTAAGATGCTGTTAGCATGAAATTTAAAATGACAGAAATTTGTTATAACTAAACTGTTAAAATCCAGTTTTATTACAACATAATGCAGTTATTTAGAAAGCATTGAAAGGTATAGATATCAAATACATCTTTTTATTGAAAATGGTATTTAATATTAGAATTAAAGAGTCCTAAATTTTGAGACCTTTAGCAATGACTACTCAATTGAAGATAAATACAGAAATTAGCTAGTTATGCCTTATATGTAATGCTCTGTGTTTGGATAGTGTACTGCATAACTCTGATACAAACATCCACCCAAACCTTGGAGAAATATAAGTCTATAGAAAGTAGGTTGCACTGCTCATGCAGTGTAGCTGTATTTCTATAAGGTATGCTGGTATGAGCTTCCAAGCACAATTCACTGGTGCACATGAACATTACCTATATATCTTCTGTATAATAACTTTTCAGGATTGTCACTCTGGGTATGTCTACACTACCCCGCTAGTTCGAACTAGCGGGGTAATGTAGGCATACCGCACTTGCAAATGAAGCCCGGGATTTGAATTTCCCGGGTTTCATTTGCATAAGCCGGGCGCCGCCATTTTTAAATCCCGGCTGGTTCGAACCACGCGGCACGGGGTTCGAACCAGCCGGGATTTAAAAATGGCGGCGCCCGGCTTAATGCAAATGAAGCCCGGGAAATTCAAATCCCGGGCTTCATTTACAAGTGCAGTATGCCTACATTACCCCGCTAGTTCGAACTAGCGGGGTAGTGTAGACATACCCTCAGTCTTTGTGTCACTATGACATGTAGAAGGTCTGAATTAGGGTGAAGCGATAGAAGCAGCTACAACCATGGTTGACGGCACTTTTTGTTTAGAATATCTCCAAGTTCAGTCATCACTGGGATTTGAATTCTGTTCCGATCCAGTGTTATCAGCCATTTTCATCTTTTTTTGTTTTTTGCGTTTTATTTCACCAATGAACATCATGGCCTTTCAACTAATGTCTTTTATAAAACAGTAATTATGTAGTTTTTCTTTGAAAAAGTACTTCTCTGACACAACCTCCTCTATTTTCAGGAAAAGAAAGAGAGGAGGGACCAGATGGAGAAAAAACAAAAGAAGCTCCAGGTTATCATTGAGGATGAAACCCCTCCTCCATGGAGTCCACCTGGAAAAGCTGTGTCTTCAAGGAGCTACTAAGGTGTCCATTGCCCTTTGTGAGGAAAGCTCATGTCTAAAGTTCTGGCACTGTCTAATCATCAATATTTCACAACAACTGAGTCTAAAGTGAATTGATAATGACTCTTGCATCTGTTCTTTTTTAGGGATACTATTTATAGATTCCCCAGTTGGTACAATTGGATGTATGCATTAAATAGCTCCATTGTTCTTTTGCATTATATTTCACCAAAAGATTAACTTTTTTTTTTTTTTTTTGCATATAACTTTTTGGTTAAACTTGATTTTATTTGTTCCCTTTTGGTGAAAATGCATGTTCATGACATGTAAGGCTGGAATCTAATGCTCTTCTTCTTCATACAAATAGCATTTTACCTCACAGCTGGTGCCATTGAAATCTGTGGGATACTTTGAATAAGGATGCCAGAACTTGGTCCAAAATGAGTGGTCAAGCAACGTACATTCCCATTCAAAGTGCAAGGTGAAGAAATAGAAAGCATTTTAAACCACCATTCATGCATAGCTTCAGAGCCAAATTATTTATAAACTATTAAAACAATTCCTGAAGTTTGCAAGGGGAATAGATACACTAAGCCAAAAGAAGTAAAAAAAACAAAAACAAAAAACTAAACCTGAGGTTTCTACTGTATGGTAAGACTTTCAGCGTGCAGTTGTACAGAACATAAGGATAGCTTGGGCTTTTGCAACAGCACAAGCATCTTAGAGTATGTCTACACAGCAAAGTTATTTCGAAATAACAGCTGTTATTTCAAAATAACTTTCCTAGCATCTACACAAGCCAACTGCTATTTCGAATAGCAAAATAGTGGAGGGCTTATTTCGAAATTGGTAAACTTCATTCCATGAGGAATAGCACCAATTTCAAAATTGCTATTTCGAAATAAGCGCTATGTAGATGCTTATTTCAAAATAGGGGGCCTCCAGCCCTTTCCAGAGTGCCCTGCTGGCCACCCTGGCCACAAAGTAACTTCTGACCTGATGTCCTGCTGGAACCAGTTCCGGCTGGCCTTAAATGCAATTCAGCGTCCAATCAGTGTGGACGCGCTATTTCGAAATAGCAAAAAGCTATTTCGAAATGCATTTTGTGTGTAGACGCGTTATTTTGAAATGAGATATTTTGAAATAACGCTGTAGTGTAGACATACCCTTACACTTTTTCAGTGTAAGTTTAAAGGACTAATAATACTAGCCCCAGAAAAGGATCATTCAGAGTTGTTCTGACTGTATTTAACTAAATTAAATGTTATCCTTGTTGAATTAATGGTATCAGATTTATTCTGTGGAGAGACCAAAGTATATTTTTATGATCCATGGGCCTAGCCTATAATATAAGGGCCATATGCTACCTTGATCTACCTTAGAGCTCCCACTGGTATGCAAAGGTTGATGCTAAGGTATGAGCCTTTTGTACTAACTAAACTTTTAAAGGCCAAATTCAATTCTCAGATACATTCAGGTATTTGCACAGTAATTTCACTCTAACAGTCAATAAAACTGGATGTATACCAGAGAATAAGAGACTAGAACTTGGCCATACATTATAAAATTTCTGTTTTGTTCAGCACATCCAAGTTCATGCGCTTCCTCCAGGATCACTGCTATTTCTGCTTATTGTTTTTGGTTACCACTATGTGAAATTACCTATTCTGCTCACAGTTGTGATAATCTTTTATATTACTCATACAGTTATTCACCTAAATTATTTGAAAATCAGGAATGTAATGTCATCATTAGATTTATGAATTAACACTACATTAAGATGACTGGGGGGGAGGGAGCAGTTGCAACCTCTCATAGCTGTTGTAGACAGCAAACTCAAGGTAACAACTTGGTAATGGTTAATCTTCAAAAAGTTTAAGCTGTTTATTCTTCTCATCTAGAGAAAATTATTTCCTTAATTTTAAAATACAGATTACCTTCCACAGAATCTAAATCTGTCATGGGGGCTAGAAATCTCTGCGGTGGGCCATACGTTGGCACAAATGAGGTGTACGGCAGTTCACCTAAACGGAAAACAGTTGAACTGCCGTACAGCTTTTCATCCTACCTATAGGTCCTTACGTACATTCAAGGTATTTCCTATCTTGTAGAGGAAATAGGAAATGCCAAAAGATTGCCTACAAACTGTATAATGGTAGCCTTTTTATAAGTCAGTGTCAAAATAATGCAGTTTTGCTTTTAGAAATACTTCCAAAGGGTGAAACACTCGCTGGATCTGGCAAACTTTTTAAAGGATTTTGGGGAGAGGGGGTTTGTGTAGTCAAAATATCATCCTACTAAACATTGTTTCATCTTTACCTGACAGTCACACTGAATATGCTTATTAAAATTCTCACTGGCTTCTCTTTAAGGGGTACATCTAGACTGGCGGTATCCTGGAAAAACACTGCTGCATCCAGGGAACGTGATTGCTCTTCCGCTTTTTTTTGCTGAAGAGTAAATGCGCTCTTTCCAGGAGCCCTGTATGCCTTGTTCTACAAGGGATAAAGGCTCCGTCGAAAGAGGAGGCTTTTCCTCCATTTGATCCCGTCTAGATGGTACAAAATGGCAGAAAAGCCTCTTCCGGAAAAGCAATCGGAAAAAGCTATAGTGTAGACCTAGCTTTAGTTAATTGCCTCTTCACTTTAGAAACAGCTGCAAGGCTACTAAGACATCATTTTGAAGCACCATGCCTCCTTTTTATCAATCTCTAAACTCAGGTCGTGGTTTATGTAAGTCTTCCTTGATTTTGAGCTTTAATAATAGCACTAAATATTCTGATTTAGTATTCTGAACAGATCACCTACTGTTTAGATGAAGTATTTTTCCCACATAGTTTTACTAAGCTTACTTAACACATTAAAGTGAGTACCATTTCCATGCTCCCAGTTAGACTGATAGCCTCCTCCATGAAATGGAGGAATGTTTGATAAATTTATTAGCTACACAAAATGATATTTGACACAAACTAGTAAAAGTGTGATCATGTGTTTCATACTAAGATAAGAACTTGGCAGCACATTTCTGTTGCTTTCAGCTTCAGATAAGTTGTATACTGTTTATAAATCACTTGGACATAGTAGTTACATATTTAATCTAACCTAGAGCACATCTCCACTCATCCATTCGTAGAGAAAGGGAGCCACAAACTAAAGGCTGCTTTTCAGACACATTTCATTATGTGCGTACAGCCCTAATTTATAAAGAATATTTATATGGACCATAATTGTTTGCCTGGCATTTACACTTTGCAGCTTCCTTATTCCAGCAGTAAATTTCTCCTATTTGTGCCAACATTGAATTTAGCTCATTATCAATTCTTAGTATGGATTCCAGTATTGTGAATCCATAATTCTGAGTTTTTGAAAGGTTTTCATTACCTGTATTTTAAAAAAAAACTGTTTACTTGTGCAGCTAGCATTAACTATTTGTCCTACAATAAAATTAAAGCACCAAAAGTCAACTTTTTTTTTCAATCTGAGCTTTATTTTTGTTGTTGCTGAGGTTTTTGTTTTTTGTTTTGTTTTGTTTTGTTTTGTTTGTTTTCTGGTTTGTTTTGTTTTTTAGTTACTAGCTCAACGAAGCATATTAAGCTCGTTAACTTTTTTCTTATAGTCCAGTGGCAGAGTATAGATTTAAAAATTAAAGCTTTTAAGGTGGTAGGAGGTATCTGTAATAACATTCACTATAAAAGAAAAAGCCTTTACATCATAATTTGAAAGCTGTTGGTTGTGTCTATACCATATATTAAAAGGGGGAGGCCAAATCCTCTGATTAGAGACATTCAAAAATTGACATCAGAGTTGTGCTTCATTGTGGCAAAAGTGAATTCTGTCTGATCATACTCTTTTATAGTTTCAGTATAATAAGTGCATTTGAACTAGCTGTCCATAGTTAATTTAAAGCTCTTCAATAGTCACTGAAGAATAGAAACCATGTAGCTCCCTGGGCCCTGGTCTACACTAGGCTGTTATTTCAAAATAACCCCCGTTTAGGTCGAATTTGTAAGTGGAACATCCACACTACCAAGCCCATTATTTCAAAATAATGGGACACTTATTTTGAAATCTGTACTCCTGATTTTCTCGGGTTATTTCGAAATAGTGTTAGTACGGACGCTCCACTGTTGCTATTTCAGAATAACAACTCCCCTGAGTAATTAAAACTAATTACTCCCCAGTGCTTCCTGGAGTTCTGAGTCAAGGTAGCATGTCTACATTAACGGAGCCTGCCTCAGACTAATTTTGAGGCTTCTCCATAATGGGGACACACTATTTTGATTTTGTAAAATTGGGAGTTAAGTCACATTTAATTATTTCAATCTAGTTTCCTAGTGTAAACATGGCCACAGTGATGAACTTATCATAACAGCCTCAATTGTTGTACCAATAAAAGCAAGCAGGATCTTATGAGGGGGATAAGGCAAAAAGCCACATTTATTGTAAAGATAATAATAAAAAAATAAAGAAAAGATAGAAGCAAACAACGTTGTTTAACTACTTAACCCTTATACATATAAACATTCATTCATCCGGGTTCTGTGTATTTGTTATAGTTATCAGTCTGGAAGTTGCTTGTGACAGAATACTGGCCAGGTATCCTGTACACAAGTGATGGTAGTGGGGAGCGAAGACCTGATCAGATGCACATCTGAAGCTCTTGGTAGGCTGGCAGCAGAACCTTGGACTCTGATTCCATAGTTTTTTAGTCCAGTTCTTATAGGAATTTCTTCCTATGCCAGTCTATGGAAATTGCTGCATCATGCTGATGTCTTCAGGGTGGCTGCCAGGTGCTCGTCAGTGATCTCATCGGGTGGACCTCCAGTACTTGGTTTTCTCCACTTGACACCTTTTGGTTGCACTGGCACCTGACGCCTTCTTCAGCCCTTTGTTGCTGTATTCTCAGGCTGGCACCTCTCAGACCCATTCATTCATCATCCAAGCACTCTCTCTCTCTTACATACATTCCCTAATTAATGTTTCCCATACAGTATTTCGTATAATAACAACTTTACATATTTTCAAGAGTTGTAGTTACAAAAAAGTCAAGTTCCTGGGTGGCATTTCTTGAAACATTCTCTGTCTGAGTGCTGAGTTAGTTACAGTTGCTTTGAAGAGAATCGGCGTCAATTATGTAACAATGCCCTTAGTCAATTACAGGGCTTGGTTCCCAGAGCAGAGTTAGTGGCTTGACAATGCATTGTTACAATGTATCTCTGCAACGTCAATTTCCAGCAGCTCCTTGCACAAGCTTGAGCATGCCCTGGTTCACAGGGGGGAGGGGGAAGCTATTTCTGGCTACATAGTCCTAATATTATATTCCTAACAAATTATATTCTAGAGGGGCAATAATTATAAATCTAAACATTTAACAATCTTAACAAATAATACTACTAATAATAATAAATCTAAACACTTTACGTTGTGAGGAACAAATTATGGGGAGTCACTTCCACTTGGGGGAATCATTTTTAATACATTTATATGTTATCCCTACACAATTATATGGTCACATTAAGATTTGATCTGTATGGAACGCACAGAAATAAATGTGGCGAGGAGTCTTGTGGCACCTTATGTAGAGAGGTGAGGGAGCACTCAGTCAAGCACAGCTCAGTTGCTGTTGGAGGGGAACCGTATAGGAGGGAATTACTGCCTCTCATCCCAGGGCAAGGAAGAAACTGAGGCAACTGTACTTTGAAGCAATGTCCCATAGGTGCCTCTTTGGTCTACTTCTTGATGGTGCATCTACCCACCATTTGCTCATAGCAGTGCCTAAAGGTATTATATAGTACATAATACATGAGCAGGATTTCAGTGAGGGGGAAAAAAGAGTTTTAACTCCTTTTGTTTGATTAGTCTTGACTAATTTGTAAACTCTTCAAAACTGAGGAGTTGATACCTGTTAAAATTGCTGTCTTCTGTGTAAATTTTTTTAAAGAGCAAAGACTTTAAAGAGCTGTAAATAGAATTGTTCTTTCATGTTGTTATTGCACCATAATCTTTCCAAGATTAATAGGGTTGCACTGTAGAGTTCAATTTAAACAATCCGATATTAATCTTTTATTTTGTAAATATCTTATTGAAATAACAAAATCTAGAACATATAACATCAACTTTGAGTGTTTTATTTTTTTCATGGTGGTGTGATGGAAATAACTTGGTACGGAAAGACTTAAGAGTTTTAATCCCTCTTGGTGATTTTACCCTCCCTGATGAATCGTCTCTTTTTTCTTTGCATCCCTTTTGCAAGAAATCCAAAATACTCTGGGTCATGGCTTTTGGCTACATTGTTGCTCCTCATATACTGACTCTGGAATATGCACATAATACACAGACTGTATTTCAGAGATAGAGGAAAACACTGATAATGCACGTTAGTACTGCATAGATTTTTTTTCTTCCATCTCCCACAGATACCTAAAAGTAGTGCATAATCCAGCTTCATTAGACTTGCAGTCTAATACAAAGCCTTGTGAATTACCTCAACAGTGTTAGAGCAGAAAAACTTTATAAATGGCTGTCAAATATGCTGATCTGTTTATGTAAAAGCTTAGGAGGTTACTGTTAAGGTTTTATATTAGGAGGGGTTTATGTCTTGGTTTTCAGCATCTGTTGAAGATGGAAGTGAAAACTTCATGGAACATTGGAGTTCATTATCAGTAGCATTAGAGACAATATGAAGGTGGAAAGGACTATCTTTTTTTTCCCATGGGTTTTTCCATGGGTCTTCCCCCCCCCCCCCCAATGTTTTGGATGGAGTGTATCCTGTTATATTTAGAGACAACTAAAGATGTAGTTTTGTTTGCTAATTTTTATACAGAGGACAGTTTTCAAATACAATCTACTAGGGAAAGGAAGGATAGATGTTCAATTAGACACATTAGATTGTAATGTTGCATCTATTTTTCCCTTCCTCTACTTATTTTGTGTACATTATAATTATTTAAATGTATTAGAATATTACGTTTCACAACCCATAGGTTCAAAACTCTTGTGTGGTTTTCTCTTCTCTGGAAATTTGGCAAATACATCTCGGACTACAGATAGTTATGATTAAATATGGAAAAATGGATCTATAGTGCCCATTTTTATTGTATTTTTAACTGAGTAATTAGAGAAGTGAAATATGGAGAATTCTTATAATTTGCAATTAATGTAAGATGCAGTGTTGTCTGGGAGAATATATTCAAGTAAATTTTACGTATGACTTATTGATTCCCTTAAGAACAAGATTTGCTGATTTGGGGAATAAAATTCACAGTAAGCAACATTTACAAATATAAAAAAAGAAAATAGGGTTTAACTGATAAGCTGATGCTTATCAGTTTCTATTAATGGTTAAACTCAACTGCTGGGATCCTGTTATTGTTTTTTACATTTTTTTTACATCCTTAGGATTGATACATGATCCCATCAAGATCAGAAGAATTTGAAGTTAGTAATGTGCAAACTAGACTACCAGATGACACTTGGATGCTGGCATATATAAATAGTTTTGCAGTGTTCGGAAGCATGCTAGGCATTTCACAGAGTAAGAAAGGCATGACCCTGCCCCATAAACCTTAAATATATTTATTATAGACATGAGCTTACAATTGAGGATTATAGCAAAAGGAGCAGGAGCAGATTCAGTGTAGGCAGGTGCACATCTTTATTTCTTTTTTCTCTTTTAATTAGTCTTCTATGTGATCTCATGGTAATGAGTTTTTTTACAAAGGATTTAAGTAGGAAGATGTAATATCTGATCTCTAAGGAATAATATAACATACTTACAACTGTTCTCAGCACTTCAAAAACCAGAAACAATATGACATGAAGAAACACGGCATCATGGTTATGTTACCCTGAAAAACAGGCTTTGGTTTGTCCCTAGAACAACTTGCCTGTCATCCCCATAAACTGATCTTCCCACGGTTTGAGTCACCAGGGCAGTTAAGAAAACTCTGAGGACATAGCTATAACGTTCCAATAAAGTGATGGACATAGGCCATATTCTTTCCAAAACAAAGTATCTTTTATTTAATATTAGTAATTACCCCTACTACAATGTAAGTTAAAAACATGAATTAGATACAAATACCTGGTAGTGAATTAGAACTCAAACTGCAAGAGCAGACAGTTTGAATGGATTATAAGTGATATGTTCTGCTACAAATGACCAGTCTGTAACAGATCACTTACAACGGTTCTTAAAGTGTACTTTAGGTTTTACATAGGACAATTAACATAAATCTCACATATTAAAACTGTCCTGCACTATATTTATGCTGTACTGTACTGTAATTTAAAAAAAACAAAACTACCAGGCTTACACTATCCATTGATTTTGCTGAATTGCTTTGGATAGTCAGGTCTGCTTCAGTCTTTCAACTTATTGCTTCTTTCTAGCAGCTCTTCTCGCCGGCTCCTGACTTCCAATCTTTGCCTGCTGATTGTCTGTTTTTCATATTGTCAGATGCCTATTGAGCATTCGCACTGTCAAACATTGCCTCATTCTTAGCTACTGGAAAAAGCAGCTTCGAACCAGCCCATGCTGAAACCCTTTGGGCTCTCCCTACCCTAAAGGTGCATCTACACAGCACTCTAAACGCAAAATAAGATACACAATTTGCACTATGCACATTGCATATCTTATTTCGATTGAACTTCTAAATAGTGTATTTCGAAGTTTGGCACATCTGCACAGCACCAAATTTTGAAATGCACTATTTTGAGACCTCCCTTAACCGTTGTGGAACGAGGGTTACAGGAATGCAGAAATAGCGTGTCTGCTATTTTGAGACCTATCTTGAAATAGTGGACACTATCCTGAAATAAGCCGGTGGTGTAGGCATACATCATCTTGTTCTGCACGTACTTGTGCTGTTTTATCTCAGAGCCATGATTAAGTCATCTGATCTTACACCCCATGCTCCAGATCTCAATTACTTCATGGCCATACCTCATTTAGTAACCTACATTCCAGTGGGCATGTTCAGTGCTGAAATATTTTGTGACCATAACTTATTCTACTTGCAGCACTGGTCATGTGACTTAAAGCATCCATTAGTATATTACCTACTGCTTTTTAGTCATGAAGTGACTCCTGCTTATTCAAGAAGGAAGCTATAGATACAAAATGAAGATTAGGAATACAAGGTGGAGTTTAAGGATTTTCTTCAATATTGACTATAAAGAGCATACTTCTACTAGGGATATTAATGCTTAACTGGTTAACCAGTAAGCTTCATCCTTCATGGATGAGGCTTACCAGTTACAGTTAACAAGTGGGAGCTCCAGCCCCCCATGTGTGGGGAGCACTGCGGCCCAAATGGAACAGACCCTGGACAAGTTGGGGGAGCCACTCGTCCCAACTGTGCTGGAGTGGCCTTGGTCCCTCTCCCCATTTAATCAGTTAACCAGTTAACTTAATGTTTAACTGGTTAACTAATTAAACTGGATTTTACATCCTTAACTTCTGCTTTTAGTGAAGTACTATAGATATGCAAAGGCATCTGATAGTGTGTCAGGTTCAGTGTTTCAAATATGATTGTGAATACTTGTGAGCCTTATTTCTTCTAAGTGCTAGGTCAAGTTATAGGTTGACACATACTTGGCAAATAAAAGATCCAATAAAAGTACAAATAAATGTATTTTAACTTGTATAAAATCAATTTACCTTAATTAGACAAATATTGTAAATGTATTTGTACATAGTAGGGGAAATATTTTGGTATTTAATAAATTTTATTTTGATATAGTGGAGTCAGTGGTTTCATTTGAAATGAATTTATGAAATCTTATTAGAAACTTTCTATGTACAGTAAAGCTGTGTTATCTGGTCCTGTACCAACTGGAAATGTTGATCTTCGCTGAAGGTCCAGTTTATGGGCCATTTAATGCAAGGCCATATGGAGCTAGGTTCCCTGGAAGCAGTAGCATGTCTCTGCTTCTAGGCAGAAGAATGACCATGCTGGCTCCACCCCTCCCAACAGCACCTGCACAGGGGGCAGGGCTCAGCCCTGCCTAGCCACGCCTTCACCTCCGAGCAGCAGGGACATGTTGCTGCTTTGTGGGGAGCTGCCTGAGGTGAATGCCGCCCAGATCTGGCACCCTGAAACTCCTCCCATGTCCTTATCCTCTACCCTGAGCCCGTACCACACCCAAACTTCCACATCAAACCTCAACCCACACCCCCTCCTGCACTTCAAACCCCCTTGCTACTGCCTGGATACCACTTCTGCACCTTGAAGCCTCATCCTCAGCTCCACCCCAAAGGCCACACCTCCAGCCAGGGCCTGTACCCCCTCCCACAACCTGCCTTATCCTAGACCCCCTCCTACACTCCAAACTCTTATTTAACCAGAATATTTGACTGACCAACATCCCTCAGCCCTGTAACATTCTGGATAGCAATGCTTTTACTGAATATTAGCTGAGCAGTTTCAGTAAACACAAAGCATTCTTTTCATGGTTGCTAATATTACAAATAGAACAGAGGGACAATGCCAAGTCTCAGATTTAGAGGCAGAACTCCCCTTTCATTCCACCCATCATGCTAGGAATCTAAGGTTGTTGGGCTCATTGATTGGTACCCTTCTGTTACTGCTGTTCAAATGCCGAGAAAATGCTGTGGAACGCCAGTATTTCAAAGTTATGCACTTGGTACAAGAGCAGCATCTGACTTGTATTTTTTCTCAGGTATATTATTCAGTAGTTACTTCTAAGTTGATGTATTAAAAGTAGAAATGAATGACCAAGTTAAGCTGCAAATGCTGGCTTCAGCAACCACAAGACATCATAGTGTGCTGGCTCTGTGTCTACTTGTGCAAAGGTGGAAGGACAGTTGTTTCTACCTCTTCTCCAGGAGTGGGGATCTGCTCAGAAAAGGAATCAACAAGTGCAATGAAGAATAGAGCAGTGCCTGGAACAAGCTACTTTTTGGTTTAAGACCATGGATTCTAAAATATGTGTTTATCCAACACCCCCATTGTGAGTATGGAAGGTTTAACATATTAAAACTTAAAATTGTATAATACACGGGTTAAGGAAAGACTCTATACATCTGCGTGTAATACTTAGATGATCCAAGAATACAAAGTTTGGTTTAAAAGTCATAAGATACATATAGTGCATAATCTAAAATAATTAAAATTTAGGTGAATAAATTTAATGATACAGTTTAGATGTGAGCATTCAAACATTCGGGTGCATCACTCATGAAAATTTATAGAATTGATTGTAGAAAGCAAATATGGCAATGAGTGTAAATTGTCCCTCAGTAATTTAGCATGTAGGCTAGGTTGTCCTTCAGTAAATACAATCCACCACAGAAGTATTTGAGTTACTTTTGTGATTCTGCTTCTCAGTGGCACTCCAGCTCCTCTTTCCTGGTGTTGCTGATGTCCAGTGCTATGTTCTAGGTACATGTCCCTTGACCATCTGGTGGCATCTAACATCATGAATTGTCATACTACATTGATAACCCATACTACATCTGTTAACCCTCGTGGAATGAGGGTTACAGGGATGCTGAAATAGTGCACCTGTTATTTTGAAAAATATTTCAAAATTACAGGCAGTTTGTTACGATGCGGGGTAGCTATTTCGGGAGTCTCTGATATCCTGAAATAGCCATGCCTACCCCTAGGTATCCCAATAGTGATTTTGAATACTGGTGATCTGAAGAGTGAGGGCCACTGGGTGGCATCACTTTGTGCTTTTATCAGGGAGGATTGCATGAGTAGTTCAGAAGTTTCTTGTTACATTTTTTAATCAGGGCTTCAGCTGCTGGTGGCAGGACTGGCTTTACCAAAAAGGCAAAAGAGATGGTCACTTCAGGAAGTAAAGCCTTTATTAATTGCTGCTGTGGTGAACATAGACTGATAGAGTGGACACCTGGGGGTTGGCTAACATGCAACAGAACCTCTCTGAGCACTATCTCTGGCTGCTGATGGAATGCGGCCTTTGGTCTTCCATCAACTACTTTTGCTATAACACTATTTCCACCTCTGAGGAGTTAACAGTTTAATTACAATCTTATTTCTTCAAGAAGTGGAAGAATGTGTTTGTGAAAGTTTTCTGGAACTAGAATATGAGAAGTTGCTATTATGATGGATGTTAGCTAGCCAGGAAACACTATTTACATAATGCAGAAAAAAAACATGATTTGAAAAGGTTCAGTTTTAAGTTTTTCAATGGTTGGCCAAAACAAAACGTAAATAAGATACATTCATAGAATCATAGAATACTAGGACTGGAAGGGACCTCAAGAGGTCATCGAGTCCAGGCCCCTGCCCTCATGGCAGGACCCAGTACTGTCTAGACCATCCCTGATCGACATTTATCTAACCTACTCTTAAATATCTCCAGAGATGGAGATTCCACAACCACTCTAGGCAATTTGACCACCCTGTTTTTGACCACCCTGACAGGAACTTTTTCCTAATTTCCAACTTAAACCTCTCTTGCTGCAGTTTAAGCCCATTGCTTCTTGTCCTATCCTCAGAGGCTAGGAAGAACAAGTTTTCTCCCTCCTCCTTGTGACACCCTTTTAGATACCTGAAAACCGCTATCATGTCCCCTCTCAATCTTCTCTTTTCCAAACTAAACAAGCCCAATTCTTTCAGTCTTCCTTCATAGGTCATGTTCTCTAGACCTTTAATCGTTCTTGTTGCTCTTCTCTGGTCCTTCTCCAATTTCTCCACATCTTTCTTGAAATGTGGTGCCCAGAACTGGACACAATACTCCAACTGAGGCCTAATCAGCACAGAGTAGAGCGGAAGAATGACTTCTCGTGTCTTGCTCACAACACACCTGTTAACGCGTCCCAGAATCATGTTGGCTTTTTTTGCAACAGCGTCACACTGTTGACTCATATTTAGCTTGTGGTCCACTATAACCCCTAGATCCCTTTCTGCCATACTCCTTCCTAGACAGTCACTTCCCATTCTGTATGCGTGAAACTCAGACCATTTCTCCAATTTGTCCAGATCATTTTGAATTATGAACCTATCCTCCAAATCAGTTGCAACTCCTCCAAGCTTGGTATCATCTGAAAACTTAATAAGTGTACTCTCTAGTCACATCTCTCTGTGGCATCTTATAGGTCATACCAATTTATCTGTACAGCCTGTACCTTCAAGCTAACTGAAAACTGCAGGTAGTGCAGAATACAATAGCCTGTTTTTAAGTATGGTGGAATGAAGAGCTCCCTGCTCCATGTATTGGCTGCCAATTGAGTTCTGATTTTAAAATATGCTAGTCTGAGAAATTCCTACAAATAGTCTGAATCTTGTCTGACTGAGTGACCGCCCTCTCCCTGTGAAACACTTGAGGCATCTGTGTGCATCCAAAAGAACTTGAGATAACCTAGGCCTCAATTGAAGTGAGAGAGATTTGGTGAACTTAACGAGGCTTTTTTTAAAGATTGCCGAAAGAGTAAATATTATGGGTGAAATCTATTCAAGTGCAGCATCCCAAGTGATAACCATAGGCAGCCTTTTCAAACTGCGTCTTCATTATAAAAAACCACACATTCTTCGAGTGATTGTTCATGTCCATTCGAATGAGGTACATGCGCGCCATGTGCACGGTTCCCGGAGCATTTTTTCCCCAGCAGTTCCCGTCGGGCTGGCAGGTCGCCCCCTGGAGTGGCACCGCTATAGCAGAGCATAAGTACTTCTGCCGGCCCTCTCAGTTCCTTCTTACTGCCCGTGACGGACTTGCTGTTCTTGTGCAGATCCCAGCTTCTTATCTTCACCCGTTGGCAGTTCTGTGTTTCAGTAGTTGTAGTTAAGTATATAGAGAGAGTTAGTTCTCCCTTGAATCCCCCTCACCCCCCACCTGGAGGCTGGTGATGCCAGACCTGCAGGACTTTAAATCTTGTGCGGCCTGCATGAAGCCTATGCCCAAGGGAGACCCCCATGAACAGTGCCTTAAGTGTTTGGGGGACTCTTACCTTACGGACGCCTGCAAGATTTGCCGGGGGTTCAAGCCACTACCAAAAGGGAAAGGGATTCCCGCCTGAAGTTGCTCCTGATGGAGTTGGCGCTGCAGCCCGAGTCCTCCAGAGAAGCCTCGGTGCGTAGTGCAGCGGTGTCAGTGCGGAGATCGCGTTCTGACCTCCCCCACACTATGGTGCAGAAGAAGTCAGCACCGTCGCACCAATCTCAGTCCCTGGCACCGAAATGGGTGAAGGACTCTAGGGAGAGATCACCCAAGCACAAGGCTCACGGGGACCGGCACCAGCAAAGACACTCTCCGGCACCATCCTCACCTGTCCAGCCCCACAAGGGAATACAGAAGAGGAGGGAGACTACACATAGGGCTGGGAGCCCTGGGCCTATCCTGGCCCTCCGCCCCTCCACGCCAGAGGCATTCGAGGCAGCTCAGGAACTGACAGAACTAACGGCCTCACCTCCCTCGACCCCTCCTCGGAGGGGTCTTCGACTTCATTACCAGAAGCCTTGGGGGCACCGGTGGTCTCCCCAATCCCAGGACCCTGGCCAGCACCAGTAGAGTCCAGGGACCAACTGTTGCTGCTGGCCGCTTCAATACAGGGTTAGACTGTGCCGTCACCGGCAGAGGCTGCTTTGGCGGCACCGTCTCCTGTCCGGACAATCTTTGGAGCATCGCTGCTGGCACCCGTGCACCCTGCAGCCCCGTCGGACGCAAGGGCACCAGTACCGAGGCCATCATCACAGGCACCAGCCTTGCTGGCACCCTGCAGGCACCGAGTTCGGCACCGGTATCCGCAGATTCGGACCCGGGATCAACACCGTCCATGGTGCAGTTTCGGCCAGGGGCGCTATAGGGTCAACCCTTGACAGCACCGCCATGGTTGGCATCCAAGCAGAGGCGAAGGGTATGTCTACACTACAAAGTTAATTCGAACTAACAGACATTAGTTTGAATTAACTTTCATAGGTGCTACACATACAAACCGCTAGTTCGAACTTAATTCGAAGTAGCGGAGCGCTTAATTCGAACTAGGTAAATCTCATTCTACAAGGACTAACACCTAGTTCAAATTAAGTAGTTCGAATTAAGGGCTGTGTAGCCACTTAATTTGAACTAGTGGGAGGCTAGCCCTTCCCAGCTTGCACTGGTGGCCACTCTGGGCACCACCAGGGAAACTTGTCTGCCCCCCTTCTGGCCCCGGAGCCCTTAAAGGGGCACGGGCTGGCTACGGTGCCCATGCCAGGTGCAAGCCTGCCAGCACCCAGCCAGCAGACCCTGCACCTGGCATGGCACAAGCCTGCCACCCAGCCCTCCGCCTCTTCCCGGGACCAGGCTGGCGGCTCCCAAGAGCCTGCCCGGGGCCGCAAGAGGCGAGCGCCCGCCTGGTCTAGTGTGGACATCGTGGACCTCATCCACAACCATCGCACTAGGCACAGGAAAGTGGCCGTCTAGGGCAGGATAGCTGCCAGCCTGGCCCACCCAGTAGCAGGTTTGCATGAAAATCAAGGTTGTCCAGTGAGACCCCTGACCCTGAGCCCTGAGCTTAGAACATAAAAACATAAGAACGGCCATACTGGGTCAGACCAAAGGTCCATCTAGCCCAGTAGCTAGACAGCGGCCCACACTAGGTACCCTGGAGAGAATGGACCGAAGACAATGACCAAGCCATTTGTCTCGTGCCATCTATCTTCAGCCTTCCACAAACAGAGGCCAGGGACACCATTTCTACCCCCTGGCTAATAGCACTCCATGGACCCAACCTCCATGACTTTATCTAACTTCTCTTTAAACTCTGTTATAGTTCTAGCCTTCACAGCCTCCTGTGGCAAGGAGTTCCACAGGTTGACTATTTGCTTTGTGAAGAAGAACTTTCTCTTATTAGTTTGAAGCCTGCTACCCATTCATTTCATTTGGTGTCCTCTAGTCCTTCTATTATGGGAACTAATGAAGAACTTTTCTTTATGCACTCTCTCCACACCACTCTTGCTTTTATAGACCTCTATCATATCCCCCCTCAGTCTCGTCTTTTCTAAGATCCCTTTAAGCACAGCCCTCGGCTAGCCTGAGACAGCAGCTCCATGCTCTATGTCCTAATCTGATGCCCTGCCGGCACTGCTTCTGGCCATTCTTAACCTTGGTTCAGGGTCCACTCAGTGTGGACATGCTAGTTCGAATTAGCAAAATGCTAATTCGAACTAGTTTTTAGGTCTAGATGCACTAGTTCAAATTAGCTTAGTTCGAATTAACTAATTCTAATTAAGTTAGTTCGAATTAGTGCTGTAGTGTAGACATACCCGGAGTCTCTGCATTCGTCGGGGTCTTCTCGCATGTCTTCACGGTACTGCCCTCATTCTTGGCACTGAACAGCACCGCAGGGGTTCAAGCAGATGTGACCGCCACAGGTGCAGCAGCCCTGGCCGTTTTGGACGCCCTGGGCATATCACCGGTGGCAGGGGCCGCTCCTGCCTTCTGGTTCGGTCAGTGGGTCATGGAGGCGGTCCACGCCTTCAGCCTCATTGTCCCGAGCCCCGCCATCACCCAGAGGGGCTAGCCCTAAGGGGCACCCGGACCTGGGGGATTCACAGGCCAATCTGCAGCAGCAGCGGGGGGTACCGGAGCAGCCGGTCCCTGCTCCAGTGGTGGTGGAGCAGTCAGTCCTGAGTCGCGAGTCGACATCCTCATCGTCTCCGGACAAAGCTTTGGCAGACCCCGCCCCGGCTTTGCCAGCCATGGACATGAGGTCACACCAAGAGCTGCTCCACTGACTTGCAGTGAATCTCGGGGTCCTGGTTGAGCTGGTGACCAAGGAATCAGACCCGATGGTAGACATCCTCACAGAGGATGCCCCGGCGAGATTGGCCTTGCCACTGAATAAAACAGTGGCAAAAATCACGAATACATTGTGGCAGATGCCGGCATCCCTATCTCCGACGCTCTAGGGGGTCGAGAGGAGGTATTATGTCCCCCAGTCGGGGCACGAGCACCTCTATTCACACCCGATGCCGGGTTTTATTGTGAACCAGGCGGTGGCCCAGAAGGAGGGACAGGGGCAGCCTGGCCCTTCTCCGAAAGCAATGGACCCTAAGCATATGGACCTAATGGGGCGCAAGGTCTATGCAATGGGAGGGGGTGCAATTGTGCATTGCCAACCAGCAGGCAATGCTCAGTCGCTATGCCTATAACACCTGGCAAGTGATGGAGAGGTTCCGGGACAGGTTGTCCCTAGAGGATAGGCAGGAGTTCTCCGCCCTGGCCACAGAGCGCAGGACGATAGCACGCACTGCCCTACAAGCATCCCTGTATGCAGTAGGCAGCCAGGATGATGGCGTCCAGTGTAGTGATGCAACGTAATGCCCGGCTGCAGGTTTCAGGGATCCCGTTGGACTTGCAGGCCACTATACAGGACCTGCCGTTCGACGGAAAGGCCCCGTTTGCGGAAAATACTGACTCAAGGCTTCACAGTCTGAAAGATACCAGGTCGACTCTTTGGTCGTTGGGTATACATACGCCTGCTCCCCAACACAGGCAATTGCCGAGTAGGCAGCCGCATAGGACCCAACTACAGGCCGCGTGGCTGGACTATTGGCGGCGCAGACCCTGAGGTCCTACTGGGGGTTTCACCAATGTGTCAGGCTCGGGAGCTTGCAATGGGCACCATTGGCCTCGCCCGGTTGCAGGCAGGGGCACCACTCAGCCCCCTCCCAATCTGCCCAAGCAGTCATTTTGAAGGTGCGCTCGGGGACCGCATACCGATACCCGCCATCTCCCCCCCGTTTGGAGACCGGTTGTCCCAGGCCTGGTCAGTCATCACCTTGGACAAGTGGGTGCTCGACATAATTTTATGAGGGTACTCTATCTCCTTCCTGGACTCCTACCCTTCCCTTCCTCTCTCCGTGTCCCTTTTCAGGGATCTGTCTCATGAGGCCCTCAGACAGGAGGTCGCTGCGCTCCTGGAGAAGGGAGCGGTGGAAAAGGTCCCATCCCACAGGGAGGGCAGGGGATTTTATTCCTGCTGTTTTATTATTCCAAAGCCAAAAGGGGGCCTTCGGCCCTTCCTGGACCTCAGGGACCTTAACAGACACGTAAAAAAGAAGAGGTTTCGGATGGTGATCCTGGCCTCAATAATTCCGGTACTAGACAAAGGGGATTGGTGTGTGGCCCTCGATTTGAAGGACGCCTACTTTTATGTCGCAATTCAAGCAACCCACAGGAGGTTCCTCCGGTTCGTGGTATCCCACCAACACTTCCAGTTTACTGCCCTCCCCTTTGGGCTGTTGACCGCCCCCAGGGTTTTTACAAAGTGTATGGAGGTAGTGGCTGCCTTCCGCAGGCGACTTGGGGTTCAAGTCTTTCCATACTGGCTTATCAGAGGTCGGTCAAGGGACCAGGTAGTCGCGCACATAGGGTTGGCGCAGTCTCTATTCGACAGACTCGGACTCGTCGTGAACGAGGAAAAGTCAAAATTGACACCAACACAAAACAGAGTTTGTGGGGGTGGCCCTGTGCACCAGGATGGGACATGCTTACATCCCGCTGTCCAGGTTCCAAGCGATCAGGACCCTGATATCCACCCTGTGGCAGTCCCCGTTGATGACTGCGCGGTCGTGCATGAAACTGCTAGGTCACATGGCAACCTGTACCTATGTGGTCAGACTGAGGCTTAGGCCGCTGCAGGCATGGTTGGCAAGATTGTTCAACCAGACCAGACAGGGATAGGACCAGGTCCTGACTGTGCCACAGGACATCCTGGCCTCGCTCAGTTGGTGGACGTTGGAGACCAAGGTGTGTGCCAGAGTTCCCTATCATGCGGAGCTGCCATCGGTCCAGCTCATCACAGACGCCTCCGATGATGGCTGGAGGGTGCATCTACAGAGTCACAGGATGCAGGGATTGTGGTCCCCCCACGAAAGGGTGTTACATATAAATGTTTGGGAGCTAAGAGCGGTCAGGAGGGCTTGCGAGGTTTTCCTGACCATGCTTTCAGGGAAACTGGTGTCAGTTCTGCTGGACAACACAGCAGCTGTTTTCTATATAAACAAGCAAGGGGGAGCTCGATTGTCCCCACTCTGTCAGGAGGCGGCTCTCCTTTGGGAGTTCTGCCTAGCCCACGGCATACAGCTACAGGCAGTGTACCTGCCAGGATGTGTAAATACACTAGCAGTTGCGCTGAGCAGGTCCTTCAGAGTCCATGAGTGGTGCCTGAAGGGGGAGGTTTTAGCTCAGCTTTTCCGGTTGTGGGGTCATCCCCTGGTGGACCTATTTGCTACCGAGGGGAACAGGAAATGTCCCCAGTATTTCTCTCTCTTGGGTCTGGGAGCGGGTTCAAAAGGGGACGCCTTGACCTCACCATGGCCTTGAGGGTTGCTTTCTGCGTTTCCCCTGTTCTCACTGGTTCCCAAGGTGCTTACCAGAGTCAGGCTGTTCAAGTCCCAGGTAATCCTGATAGCCCCAGCCTGGCCCAGGCAGTTTTGGTACCCCATCCTGTGGGAGATGGTGGTGGCCAGGCCTTTTCGTCTGCCGCTGACCCCGGACCTAGTCACCCAGGACAGTGGCGGGGGCATCCTGTATCACCTGGATGTCAAGTGCCTTCACCTGACGGCGTGGCTTATCCATGGCTGAAACCCTCTGAGAGAGCTTGTTCACGGAGGGTACAGGAGGTTCTCCTGGGGAGTCGGAAGCCAACCACCAGACGGTCATACGCCACCAAATGGAAGTGGTTTTCGGTCTGCCCTTCCCAGGTCCCTGTTCCTGTGGTCCTGGACTACTTGTTTGAGCTGCAGCAAACGGGCCTATCCACGCCATCGGTACGGGTGCATCTAGCATCCTTAACGGTGTTTCATGAGGGGTCAGGGGGAAGGTCGCTGTTAGCTAACCCCCTCATGAAAAGGTTCCTAAAGGGTCTCGACAAGTTATTTCCCCATGTGAGAGCCCCGGTGCCACAGTGGGACCTCAACTTGATGCTAAGCAAGCTCTTGGGTCCCCCCTTCGAGCCCCTGACATCCTGCCCTCTCAGGTTTCTTTTGCTTAAGGTGGCATTCATAGTGGCCATTACCTCAGCACGTCGGGTGTCAGAATTGCATGCCCTGATGGTGGAGCCCCCATACTTAGTGTTTTCGGCAGACAGGGTTTGGCTGTGTCCCCACCCTGTGTTCCTCCCCAACGTGGTGTCGACCTTTAACATGTCACAAGACATATACCTCCCGGTTTTCTTTCCCAAGCCCCACCGCTCCCCTAAGGAGTGGGCGTTGCACTCCCTGGACGCGAAAAGGGCGCTGGCGTTTTATATAGAAGGAACGAGGCCATTTCGCAAGTCATCCCAGTTGTTTATTGTCTATGCTGAGCGGGTAAAAGGGATGCCAGTTTCGGCCCAAGGGCAGTCGGGATGGATAGCCTCCTGCATTAGGGAGTGCTATGCTCTGGCACACAGGGAGCCGCCCCGCATAGTGGCGCATTCCACTAGGGCGTGTGCTTTGTCCGTGGCCTTCAGGGCCCAAGTCCCAATTCTTGTGATCTGTAGGGCTGCTATGTGGTCTTTGTTCCATACATTTACCGAGCATTACGCCCTCACTCAACAGGCGTGGGAGGATTCCGCCTTGGGTGCTGCAGTGTTGGGCTCTGTTCTGTAAAACAAAAATGGAAAGGGGAATGGATGAGGGGCACGCTGTAGTGTTACGTGCCTGCTGTGCCTACCTGTTTGAGTTCTGTGTTATGTTCTATGGTTGCACTGTTTGTAGTTGAATACCGGTGCGGTTGTTCTGTTAGCTAAAAAGGTGTCTCCGACCCCGCCTCCGGTGGGTTAGCTTGGAAATCACTTCATTCAAATGGACATGAGCAATCACTCGAAGAAGAAAACAGGGTTACTTACCTGTTACTATCAGAGGGGTAGCCGTGTTAGTCTGAATCTTCAAAAGCGGCAAGGAGTCCTGTGGCACCTTTTAGACTAACCGAAGTGTTGGAGCATAACTTGCCGCTTTTACCTGTAACTGTTGTTCTTCAAGATGTGTTGCTCATGTCCATTTGATTCCCCCCCGCCTCCCCTGCGTCGGATTTGTTCCGGCAAGAAGGAACTGAGGAGGGGGAGGGTCGTCTGGAGTACTTATGTTCCGCAATAGCGGCACCACTCCAGGGGGCGACCTGCCGACCCAAAGGGTACCGCTAGGGAAAAAATGCTCCGGGAACCGTGCACACGGCACACATGCACCTCATTTGAATGGACATGAGCAACACATCTCAAAGAACAACAGTTACAGTTAAGTAACCCTGTTTTTTTCTCTTTTTTTTTATTTTGAATGAGTCCATGCTATCTTTTTAAACAACCCATTTATAAATTGCTGGTTTTGTATTGAGATTTTGGTGTCCACATTTTTCCCTTAATGGGTGCTAGTGACTGCCTAACTGTTCTCTTATTGATTCAGCGTTATATTGCCACTGATTTCAAATGATTAAAATGCATTTGCTATATAATACCAAGGGTACAGATTTTAGGTCATGCTCTTGCAGCAGGGAAGAATAACTATTGATGAAATGTCCTAGTGTTGCAAAGTATATTTCTTCACTGTGATATGCTCATTGATAAATGAGTCGCTTGTGTGATGCTTTATTTCTGGGTAGATTCTGACTGGAATGCTTAAAACACAGCCAAGTCTATAAATTGCCTCCAGTCTTTATAAAAGAAATGTCAAGTGTGGTAGCTTGCTTTTCCATCACATTCCCATTATAGGTTAATCATATTTTTCATTAAAATAAACTTACCTGTCCAATCTTTGGATGACAACATATGCCTTGGATGTTGAAGTTACTTCTAAGTACCACAGTTCCCCAGAAGTCTGCTGTGACTACAAATAGATCATTGCATTGCTTAACTGTTTCAGTCTCTTAGGGCTCATCTAGACTATGCTAGAGTGTCGAAAAAGGATATGCAAATTCCCATGGACAGGGGCAGATGACAGTTTTGCGGGACCCCGGGCAGCATACTTCCGCGGGGCTCCCCCTTTGCCACGGCACATGCGCGGGGCTTTCTGAAGCGCGGGGCCCGGGGCAGCCACCCCGTTCGCCCTGCTGTATATCCGCCCCTGCCCATGGAACTGGCCCACTTTGTCGAAAAGCTGCTCTTCCTCAAAAAATGAGGTTTACGTGGCTTTTTGACAAAGGGGGGGGGTCGCCAAAATAGCCGCGTTTAAACTACTTTCACTTTTGAAAGCTCCACTTTCCAAAGTGAGATCGGAAGAAGATACGCCCATTCCCGCGGAATTTGCATATCCTCTTTCAACACTCTAGCGTAGTCTAGATGAGCCCTTAGTGTGCTGTCAACTTTTGCCATTTCTACCATGTGGGATTACATTTCTCTTTTCCATTTAGATCTGGGTACTACTACATCAATGCTCTAGCCTTTGTGTTTCTTTTGAGCAAAGGGATCATAAGAAAAACAAGAAGAAATAACTTGTTAGAGGATATAAACATATTCCAAAATGCCCTCCAGTCAGTTTCCATCTTCTCCAAGTAAATATCACAGGATTCGGAAGCATAAATGTCCCTTTTGGATAAACTTCCTTAGCTGAACAGAGTGCCTTTAAACTTCTTAGTAGGTGCCCTGTCGAAATGCAATGTATAATTGCACATAATGCACACAGAGCTATTTAGAGTCCATTTATGTATGTCTGGTCATAAATCTCTACAGCCAGATAGAATGATTAGTTCCATTTTGAAGTTGTTCTAGGAGACAGAGAGACCAAATTTCATTCTGTAACCCTGAGGCAGCCACACTGACTATTTCTTCTCAGTAATAGAAGGATCCTGTCACTGACAATTGCAGGCAAAATAGTGGCAAAACTTATTCTCAACCAACTACTCTCCATTTTGGGCACTTCACTTCTCCCCAAATTGTCTTTTTTATCTAGGTACAGCACTACTGAGTCGTGTTCACTCTACTTTCTCCCTCCACTGAGCAGAATGAATTTTGTTACATGCACCAATATGAAGATGATAGGTGACAAAATTCATATGGCGGTGGGGCCAAAGGGTTCTGACGTTGGGAGATGGTTTAGGTCTGGAGAAGAAAGTTTGGGTGCAAGGTTGTGAGACAGACTCAGGTGCAGGTTCTGAGGCAGGACTGGCCATTAAGGTCTTAGGGGTGGGACAGAAGGTTGAAATGCAAAAGGATCTGGCTGAGAGAACAGTCTGGACTGAAGGGTTTAGGGGGAAGAAGGGTGCTCCAGAGCTACTGCTAGGAGAAAGGACTCCCCCCAGCCACTCTCTACTTGCAGCAGCACTTGGGCTGGGAAGCACTCCCACTGCGGCTGGAGGAGAGGCATTGTATCCATGGCAGGTTCAGGCTGGCACTGACTTCAGGCCATCCCCGCCTCCCCCATCGCCCCCGCCCTAGCCAAGGCAGGGTTAGGTTGGGGCTGGGGGTGGGTTGGGTTATCTCCAGGGGTGAGACAGTCCTCCCCTGGCTGTAACCAAAATCCCTGGGTGAGTTCCTTGAGCACCTGTGCAGCATTAAAGAGGTAGCTGTGCTACTGAGATGATTTTTGCTGTTTAGCAGAGATTAGATCTAACACCACAGAGGTCAGGAGAGTTTTGTCATTGGTTTTAAAGGGGGCTAGCTAGGACCTCAATTGCAGAAGACCAGGGAACAAAATGAAAACATTTTCAGTGTCTCAGGTTGGGTTAAAACTGTCGTGGTCTTAGAGGGTGAGGTAAGTTTAAATACATGGATGCCCTTACAAGTTGATCAATAATACTACGGGTATCGTTGTACTGCAGTATAGCCAAAGAGGCCAAATCCTGGAGATTGTGTTAGATGCTGTACAAACATGAACAAAAAGAAAGTCACTTCCACAAAGAAATTGCAATTCAAGTATAAGTCAAGTACCAACAGATGGATAGACAAGAGAAAGGGAAGGAAATACTGAGATGGTATTGTGCTGCATGATGAGCAGTCTTAGTACAGCAGCTGCAATTTTGTGGTGCCAATAGCGCTCTGGTCATAGTAATTAGTCTACTTGACTATCTTTCACCCCCACAAAACACAGCCTCTGAGAGCATCTTCCCTATCCCTTGTTCTGACGATTCCACACTCCCTCTTTCAATATCTCTTCTGGATTCTCCTTCTCTAGTGCCTCACGATTCCGGTCCTTTCCTGTAACTTGAAAATACATCCCATTCTCATTCATCAACGTCATCTTACATGCTTCTATTTGAGGAGGCCTAGTATCTGTCTTTGGTATTATATTGCATATAGAATTAAACTGCTGTGCAACATCAACTTATTATTTAGGCTTTTCTTTACAGTGGTAGTGGGTGAAAAAAATTGTTAGCTTTCTATGGCAGCAAAGATTAGCTTCTGCTCAGGAAAAGTTTGTCTTGCTTCTGTGCATTAACAAAAATGTCGGCATTTCTCATTAAATAACTACTGTTTGCAAATGGCTGTGAACTTATAACCTGCACAGAACAAGACCAGCAATCTATAAACTTCAGCTTACTTGACAAGTTCATAGAGTGAGGTTATCTGCAAATAACACCATGCCAACAGTAAGTGGAAACATCAGGATTAATGGTACAGTGCTAAACGTAGCAAAGTGCATGTTAAGTGTTTTCAGAAAGCCTACACACAGATTTGCAAGTTAAATTTATTTTATGTTACAAACTTTCAAAGTTTTTTATGATTCATTTTCATTTTTCCACTTCAGATCTTTAATTGTAGGTTTTGGTTAGAATAGTCATATAGTGAATTCTTCTTGTTGGTCCAGTAATAGGCGTGTATTTAAGTAATACCCTCCTCAGTGCTATACAACAATCATTTCTGTGACCTCTGCTATTTACAAACTGCATACATAAACAAGACCATTAAATTGGCAGAAAAAATGAATATGGAATTTCACTAGCTGATAAAAGTCTTCTGAGTCATGACTTTAATACTCAAAAATCATTGTTCTGAATTTAAGAAGTTCAGAACAATGCATTGAACTGTTTTCAGTAACTGTTTGGAACATCTTAGTAGAGAATTGCATTATTACATGATACACCTAAGAACTTCTGCAACACTCCTGTACTGTGCAAGGGTGTCCTGCCCGAGTGGAGGTCCTGGGGTTGTTTCCACTCTTCTAGGGTGGGGCAGAGCAATGGAGGGAGATGAGAAAAAAAATAGCCAGTGGATTTGAGTGTGGCCCTTTCTCTGCCTGTCCTCTATTCTCCAAGATCCCTGCATGTTAGGGAGCTCAGCTCTACCCCATTCTGGGGTCCTGAAATGCTGCCCTCCTGCTGTAGATCTGTACTGGTTACCCCTGAAGAACCTCCATATCTGTGAAGAGAAGCAGCTTGGGCTTCTTTTAATGAACATTAATATTTTATAAAAGGGAATATTTTGTTGTCACAATAAAATACTCTACAGGCAATACCTGTGCATTATTCATACCTAGTTGCATCGGCAATCCCTGCAGCATGACTTAGCCCAAGCCGGTTCACCTGTTCTTAATCAAGATGCTAAACAGGATACTAAATGTTATCACAAGTGCTTGGAAAAAGCTGGATTTATGGTTGTAGCTGTGTTTGAAAGTTAAATAGTTCAGGGCCAAATCCTTCCTGTCCTGAAAAACCTGAGCTTCCCCCTGCTAAGCTACCCACAGCGTACCTTCTTCAACAGAAAGGGTCGTAAGGTTTGCAGTGGGCAGTTCCTCCCAAGTCTACAGAACCTGGCAATCTTCTGGAATCCATAATCTGTATAAGAAGAAGCTATCCCTGTGGCCTTCTACACAAGCAAATAACTGTACTATGGGCTCAGACCTAATCCAGTCTCCTGTCTCTGATAATGGCAAGCACCGGCTGCTTCAGAAGAAGATGGAAGAAATCCTGTAGTGGGCAGTTACTGGATAAACTGCCCGCAGGAGAAATTTCTTCCTAATCCTCTAAGTGGTTGTTTCATGTCCTGGTTGAGTCAAATAGATTCTTCTGTCTCCAGCCCCCATGACTGCAGCTGGAGTCTTGCTGCCAAGTGGATTAGCCCCTTGCAGCGGAAAACAAATATGAAATAAGAGGGAATAAAATTCTAAAGAACAAAATAAATAGTTTACCTGATATGAGTTGTTATAAATATGCATCTTACTTGAGAAACTGAAGCAAGCTACAGCTGTCTATGAAACCAAGCTAGTGAATGACATGAACATGCAAGGGTGGATACTCCATTTTTTCTCACATGGAAAAATAAGCTTAAAACCTGCAGCATCATGTTTTACTTGAATGAAAATTATGTTGGATGAGTTTTTATATGATCAGTGAAAGTATGCCAGCTTTTGTCAGCGTGGGTTTGGCTAGATGGTATTTGTATAGTTCATTGCAAAACTTACAAATAAGGAAAATCAAGGATAAGAATAATGAAAGAAATTGTTAAATTTGTGGATATTTGAGGGATAGGTAGGGGGCCTAATAACATGCCCTAGGAAAAGTTAAGTTCAGTAACCTTTTCTTCCATCTTAAAGTAATACACATGTGGGACTATAAACTATGTGGGTGTGTCTACACTGCACATTTATTTCAGAATAAGCTATCCCAGAAGAAATTATCTAAAATAGCTTATTTCAAAATAGTGCTTCTACACTACAGGGAAGCCTCGAAATTAGTCCGAGGCAGGATCCTCTAATATGGACGTGCTACCTCCATTTGAGACCCAGGAAACAATAGGGAGTACTTATTTTGAATGGCTCTGGGGAGGAGCTATTTCAAAATAACAGCAGTGGAACATCCACACTCCTGCTATTTCGAAATAGCTATTTCAGAATAGGTGTTATTCCTTGTGGAATGAGGTTTACAGAAGTCTGAATAAGCCATCTGTTGTTTTGAAATTATTTCAAAATAACGGAATTACTGTGTAGATGCTCGCATTTTTATTTTGGAATAACGGCCATTATTCTGAAATAACGCTGCTGTGTAGATACACCCTTTGAAAGGCATGGAAATAGCAAAATGATAGAATATATTTTCACAGCATAATTTGGTTTGAGTCTTTTTTATATGTAGGTGATTAAAAGCAGGGAAAGAACTAAAGAGATTAATTAAGAACATAGTGCTGGAAGCGATCCCTGGGTCATTAAGTCCAGTCCCCTACTGCCACAAGCACCCCCATCATATATTTCTGTTAATAAATTTATCAAGTTAAACACATGTATAAGCATTTGCAGCACTAGAGCCCTAAGCGAGACAAGAGACAGGAGATAAAAAGCCTTATAAAATGCCCAGTAGAAAGACTCCATTAAATTCAGGGGCTTTGAATCAGACTATCTGGCCAGGTAAGGACTGGAAACAAAGGGAAGTGACAGCAAAGGAAAGTATTTTCAATCTATCCCAGAAAAGGGCTGAACCAGAGAAGTGACAGAGTATGCCGAGCAAAACAATAGAGTCCCAGAAGCAGTTGGCCGACAGAGCGATCAAAAGTTATAAGTGAGTATACGTCTCCTGTATCTGAATACTCCTGAATACTTTCCTTAACTCCATTACTCAGGAAGTTCTGACTAGTAGGAAACCTCCTGATCTTATTCATGTGTAGTTTTGTTCTGCTATTGCATGCCAAGGCCCCTCCAATGAAGAAAAATTACCCAGGAAACGCTTCCAGTTAAACCTGCATTGCTTTTAACAGCTCTGTCAAGCAAAGATTTATGTTTCATTGCTTCCTATGAAACCTTCCTCGTGCCATTCAAGAGACAGGGTTCTAGGAACATATTCTTCATCATAGCTCTGGCATTCATCAGAGCGCTGGCATTCTACTTATTAAGAACAAGGCCTTTCTGCAAGTCCACACAGCTCTTCGTCATCTATGCTGAGTGTGGGCAGGATTCCCCCAATATTCTCCCAGAAGCTCTCCTCTTGGATCGCCTCTTGGATCTGTATGTGCTATGAGTTGATAAGGGCCCAGCCACCCACATTAATCAGGGCTCAAGCTTCTTCGCAAGCCTTTCTTGTTCATGTTCCAATCCAGGATATCTGTCGAGCAGCGATGTGGTCATCAGTCCATATTGTGGCCCTGGCTCTTTAAGGAGCTGAGAGTAGGGAGTCAGGGGAAGCCCAGCTGCGGCAAATGAGGAGGCCCCAGCTGGAGGCAATAAGAACAGCTCCAGGGAGGAGGAGAGGGAGATCTACTTGCCTGCCACTCTGGAAGGAGAGCAGTGGAGACCTGACTGCTGGGGAAACAAGAGGCTCCCCGGAAGAGTGTAGGAGTGGGGAGGCTATGGCAGGATGAACCCAGGCTACCTGGCCTGAGGCCCAGCGCTGCAAGGAGGCAGTCACGAAGGGCTGGGGCTAGCATGGAGGCAGTCCTAAAAGGCTGGGCTGTGAAGGAGGCAGCCGTGGCTAGCATGGAGGCAGCTGCGGTAGACAGGGGGAGCTTGAGCCAGGGAAGCCCCAGGCCATAAGACCAGGAGGCAGTGTTGCAGGAGGCAACCGTGCAGGCAGAGGCGTGCCTGTGGCCAGGGAGGAGGGGCCTGGAGATACTGCAGTCTGCCCGGAGGGGCTATGAAAGGACTGGCAGTGGGCCACTGAGGCCGGGACAGAGTGGAGGGAACTGGGTGTTCCTGGGGCAGAAGAACTGGGGGTCTTAGGGAGTAGAAAGGACCCTGGACTAAAGAACAGCAATGACTCCCCCTCCCCCCCACTCCCGGAAGGGGGCGTGGACTAAGAACGGAGTGGTCACTGCCAGAGGGCAGTGCCCTGAAGACCAACACCACACCCAAAGGAGGCGTGACGGTGGCGGAACAGCCAGCTACTTCCCCCAAAAGCCACCCTGAGGGAAGAAGCTGTGCGGAAAAAGTGAGTGAACCTGCTACAATACCTTCATGTAACATTACGCCATCACACAGCAAGTTAGAGATGATGCTGCGTTCAGCAGAGCTGTGCTGCAGCCTGCATGCCCTGAACTCCTACCAGCCTCCGCAGATATTGCTTACAATCACCTATGTTGAATGGATTTTAGCAGTAATAGAGATTGTAGCCTTGTTAGTCTAGTCTAGCTGAAACAAAAAACAGGACTATGTAGCACTTTAAAGACTAACAAGATGGTTTATTAGGTGATGAGCTTTCGTGGGGCAGACCCACTTCCTCAGATCAAATTGTGGAAGAAAATTGGGATGACCATATATACCAAAGGGATACAATTAAAAAAAAGTGAACACACATAAAAAGGACAGATCAAATTTCAGAACAGAGGAGGGATGGGGGGGGGGGGGGGAGAGCAGGTAAATGTCTGTGCGCTAATGATATTAGCTTCCCCAATTATCACCTCTATCTTTGTAATGGGTAAGATAATTAGCGTCTTTAAGACCCTGGCGTATGTCTGTGAGCATGCTTAAATTTGACACTTTACACCGGGGTCTTAACAAAGACGCTAATTATCTTACCCATTACAAAGATAGCTTCCCCAATTATCACCTCTAATATCATTAGCTCACAGACATTTACCTCCCCCTCTCCCCCCAATCCTCCCTTGGATTTGAGCAAGCACTCAAAGAAGAAAAGACAGTTACTGTTTTATAACTGGTGTTCTTTGAGATGTTGTTCATGTCCATTCAACTCCCCATCCTTCTCCCGTCTGTCGAATTTCTGGCAAGAAGGAACTGAGGATGGAGGGAGGAAGTGCCTTATATAGTACAGCATATGCGTGCCACTCCAGGGGGCGCTAGGGATCCCAGCCCTTATGGGCACTGCTTAAGGAAAAACTTCTGGCACCAGTGCATGTAGCAGGGCTGGCGCACACACCCCTATGTTGAATGGACATGAGCAACACATCTCAAAGAACACCAGTAGTGGAACTGGTTAGTGCATTTTTGTATCACAATTTGTTGACGTCAGAATTTTCTGCAGGAAATTTGTACTTCACTCAGCTGTATTGCTGACCCACTTCCCTTATGTAACTCACACTGATAGTTTTCAACTTGCTTTATCAAAGGACCATTACACCACCCCGGGATCCTGCAGCCATTTCTTCTTTCCCTCGCCCTACTCCATGCCAACAGCTGGGGAAGTTGTGTAGGCTACTGGAGGATTGTATTTTTTTAAATCTCTAGTGGCCCTCTCATGGCTGAGTAGGTTAATTTGTGGTCTAGAGTATGTCTACAATATGGTGGAAAGTGGAATCTAAACCAAGATCTTTACTTTTTTCTGTATGGTAATAACAATGCTCACCAGAAAGAACTTTACACTTAACCTCTCTGCTTCATTATTTTGGAGAACTGCTGGAGAACTGAGTAGTACCTGAACAGGCAAAAACTGCACACACCTCTACCACCTTCTCCCTCCCCCCCTCCCCATCCTACACTTGGATCGATTTTGCAATGAATCAGTGAAGAATGAACCCAAATCTGAACACTACTCTGGGTTTTATTCTACATATTAAGTAACTAGTAAAGGAGGTAATATTGCAAGCTTACCCAATTCAAAACTTGTAAGGAAACTGGCATTCAAAGAAACAAACCTTCCATTACTATGTTTTAACCATATTTGATGGCTATGAAAACTTACGCTTCTGATTACCATAGTCTCAAGTTGCAGTGGGGGAGGTCTAGGTTGGATATTAGGGAAAAACTATTTCATTAGGAGAGTGGTGAAGCACTGGAATGGGTTACTTAGGGAGGTGGTGGAATTTCCATCCCTAGAGGCTTTTAAGTTCCAGCTTGACACAACCCTGGCTGGGATGATTTAGTTGGGATTGGTCCTGCTTTTATTTAACAAGTGGTTGGATTCAATGACCTCCTGAGACCTCTTCCAAACCTATGATTCAATGACCCAATTCTGCTAGTCCTCTCCATTAATGGCTGCTAGTGATATCACCAGGCATTTTGCATGCAAGGAACTTACACAATCAAGTCTTCCTTTGCAATGAAATGGCAAAATAGCAGCAAAGTCCTTCATAAGTATTTAAGCAAATATGATGGCCACAGTGGACATCTTAATTTTTCTATGTACTTTCTATTTTAAGCAAAAAATGATCCACTAAATATGAGAGATGTAGAACTGATTTTATTTTATTTTAAAAGTTTACTGTGCTTAACCTTATAGTATCCAAGTACCTGTCTATTACTGTAGTGTCTTAATTCCCTGAAAAATTAAAATACCTATGAAAGGAAAAAGAGACCTCAATACAATACTAGCTAGCCCTCATTTACTGTGCCTCTTCCCAGTTAAGTACAATGTTAACTTACTGCATATATAGGTCATCTCTGGCCATTAGTGAGTGGGCTATTTGTATTTCCCTCCCCACAAAACACTTACACTTAATCCCCTGATGAGGGGGGGGGGGGGGAAAGGTACGGACTAATGGCAGGATATAACCGCTAACAAATGCACTTTCCTTATATTACCTAAGAAGAAACATTCTTAAAAGAAATCTTCTATCCTGAATAGAGGTTTAGCTTTGTTTTGTTTTTTCTCTGCTTAATACATTGGCTAACTCTTTACTTGGAGGGTTTCAATATATAGTTTCAATAAACAGGTGGTAGCTTATTCCTATGGGCACTGTCATAATGTCCTTTCTCAAATTATGTTTTACATGAACAGCAGGTATAGGACTGTTGCTGTATTTACATTTAGTATCTCACATCTTTTTCTACTTGTGTGTCAATTCTCAGATAATTTGTCCCAGAATAGGACACTGGGCTATTCGCACATTTTTAAAATCTAAAGAATTCTGATTTCATTCCACTTACTGAAAGCGTGTCATTAAAAAAAGAAGGGACTTCATCCTCATCCAAAGCATATGTTTAAATTGTATTCTCCCGTCCTTAGGTGCATGTCCAAAAGGTAACATGTACTGTCAAATAAAATTAGATGTATTGGAGAATCATTAACTTTTCATAGGCTTGGTGATGTAGCCGTTACACATGAAAAACAAGCAGTATGCTAAAAATACACAGCACTCCAAAAACCATTCTCCCTCATAATGCTTCTGCACCACCACCTACCACATTACATGCACCTTTCCAACCGGCCATTTACAGTATGCATCAAATGGAAACAAAGGCTAAAGAACATCACTCTTCCTCAGCTCTTCTATTTCAGGTAACTATTTTATGCCCATTTAAAATAGTGGAGGGAGAGGAAGTCTTGTCAACATTTTACAACTCTCACCTAGAAAATAACTTCTTTTAATATGCACCGTATTTCAGAGTTTGAGGGGCAGTTGATCTCAAGTTCATTTTCTACTGCAATTTCATCAAAGCTACTACCTGTCATTTCATCCAATCTCTAAAGTACTTTCCAGTGTCTTTCCACTACACATCAGGCAGAATAGCAATGAGCTGCTTAGTTTTCAAGGATGTGCCAAGTGAGCAATCTATGTTTGGGGCCTGATCCTCTACCCACTGGGGTTGAGAGTTTGTTTTTTACCTTAGGTGTCCTCAATGTTCCAATATGAGTTGCAAGAGAATCATAATCATCATAGACCTGAAAGGGACCTCGAGAGATCATCCACTCCAGTCTCCTGCACTCGTGGCAAGACTAAGTATTATCTAGACTATCCCCGGCAGCTGTTTGTCTAACCTGCCCTTAAAAATCTCCAAAAATTGAGATTCCACAACCTCCCTAGGCAATTTATTCTCCTCTGACAGTTAGGCTTTTCCCGAATATCCAGGTTAAACCTCCTTTGCTGCAATTTAAGTCCATTCCTTCTTGTCCTACCATCAGAGGTTTAGAACAATTTTTCCCTCTTCGTTGTAGCAACCTTTCATGTACTTGAAAACTTATGTCCTCTCTGTCTTCTCTTTTCCAGACTGAACAAACCTAGCTTTTCCAATCTCCAAAGGTCATGTTTCCTAGATCTTTAATCATTTTTGTTGCTCTTCCCTGGACCTTCTCCAATTTGACCACATCTTTCCTGAAATGTGGCACCCAGAACTGGACACAGCACTCTAATTGAGGTCTAATCAGTGCAGGGGACTGGACTTGATGACCTCTTGAAGTCCTTCCAGTTCTAGTATTCTATAATTCTATTATTTGTTCTTGACAAATCCATGCTGGTGATGCATGGGGGTGTGCTGCTCTGGGGAATGCTCGGAAGAAGCAGGTAGGGATGGATGGAACAAAGGTAGAGTGGGGGCAGAGAAAGGGATGGGGAGATGTGGGCCCAATGCCCCCCCTTCCTCTGCCATGCATCACCTATGCTGACTGTTACCTCTGACCTTATTATTTTCTAGATGTTTGCAAACTGATTGCTTAATTTTTTGCTCCATTAGCTTTCCAGGTACAGAAGTTAATTTGACTGGTCTGTAATTCCCCAGATAGTCCTTATTTCTGATTTTATAGATTGCCACTGTATTTACCCTTTTTCAGTCTTCTGGAATCTCTCCCATGACTTTTCAAAGTTAATCGCTCATGGTACACAGATCTCCAAAGTCAGCTCCTTGAGTATTCTAGGATGCATTTCATCAGGCCCTGGTGACTTGAAGACAATGAACTTGTCGGACAGAACTGGAACCGGCTCCGGAAGGGGGAAGACAGGATAAGGGGCACCCTGAAGGTAGGGAGGCGGGGTAGGTTGCTATTTTAGACTTTGATCCTACCTCATTTTCACTGGCATTCACTATGTTGGGTGTCCAAATGCCACCAAATTTCTTGGAGAAAAAACCAAAACAAAGAAATCATTAAGCACCTCCACAGTTCCTGTTATTGCTCTCCCACACCACTTATTGAGTTACAGCCCTACTCTGCCTTTTCCCTTCCTCTTGCTTCTAAAGAATTTTGTAGAATGTTTTCTTGTTGTTCTTTATCTCCAGCTAGTTTGATCTTGTTTTGAGTCTTAGCCTTTCTAATTTTGTCCCTACATACTTGTGTTATTTGTTTATAGCCATCCTTAATCATACCTCTCAGGTTTGCTGGTGAAAAATAGTTTTTGGTAAGCAGCTTCCCATTTCAGAGAAAACCAGTTCTGATTAACCAGGAGCTCAAGCTTAAATTCCATATTCTGTGTGTAAAGTTAGTCAATGACAAAACTCCATCTGCTTCAGTTAGGGACAGAATTTCACCCGAGGGATTTTGCTCCACATAACAGTGAGTAAAATACTCAGGATTTGGCCCCAGAAAAATCTTGAACTGTTTCACCAGGCTGCAAAGCTGATGAAAAAGTAAATTAGAAGAGTTTAGTGCTTTATAGAAAAGATTTTTTGAATAGCTTTAGAAGTAGGAAATGTTCATCAAAGGACATGAGAGCCATTTCATGAAATCCTATGAGATGTCAAAATAAGAAATGCCTTTAAACAGTGTGTTTAAAAACCTCCCCTTTGTGTGCCTGATTAAAAATATGAAAGAAAGAATGGTGAATGGTAATAATTAACGTGTTTTTAATTTCATCAAATAAACCAGAGAGGTCTAGTGAGCTGTCAGCTGAAAGTATGACCCTATTATAGCACAGCTTCATATTTTGATTTATTCATTCAGCATAAAAAATTCAACAATTAGCAGACTCTTAAAGTGCACTGAGAGAGCTAGTATGTGCAAGCTGCCAGCTAGTACCCAAGTGGTTCAACTGAACCAAGCAAAGATTCATGTAGCCTTTCAAAATGCAGAACAACCAATCATGCTACTCAGGTGAAGCTGCTTTATTAGACTTAAGGGTTTCTGTTATGAGAAGCAGAGGTTTGAATCTGGATACATCAATAATACTTAGCAAAGGTCTGTCAGTATCTTAGTCCATTGGTCCAGACCTGTTAAAAATGTTGCCTTCTCTAATTCTGCAATCAGGAGCTCATCAATAATATCTTTGAACATTCTTCTAGGTCAGGGGCAGGCAAAATATAGTCCACTGCCCAGATCCAACCTGCCACAATACTCTGGGCTGCCAGTGTTCAGCAGCCCACTGGTATCCTCAGGCAGGGTCCCTCCATGCCATGGCCCCACATACTGCTCAAAGCAGCCAGCTGCTAGGGTCATGTGCATCTCTGTGCAGTGTGTGCCCCTTGGGAGGTGGGGCTCTATGCACTACCCCCACCCTCAGCACAATCGTCACAGCTCCAATGGGAGCTACCTGGGCAATGCTTGTGGTGAAGGCAATACACAAAGCTCTCCATGCAGAGGGCATGCAGCACAAAGACACATATGGCCCCAGCAACCCAGGGAGCCTGCCTGAGGGTCCCCCGCTGAACTGCTGGTGAGGAGCCACCTACTACTGTTAGCACCTCCCAGTCAGAGCCTGCGCTTAGCACCTCACACCTTCCTTCCCTCCACAACTCACTGGCCCATGTCATAATCCTCTCCTGCCCCAGGTCTCAACCTAAACTCTCTGTACCCTCTCCTGCAACCCTGAGCCTGGTCACAACTCCTTCCCGGATCCTGCATGCCCTCCAACATCTTTCCCCCAGGTCAGAATCCTCTCCTGCAACCATACACCCTCCTTTACCCAAACTCTCGCCCAGAGCCTACATCCACTTCTGCTCCCCAGTGCCCTATCCTGAGTTCCCTTCTTCACCCAACCTCCATCCCAGACCCTGCATCTCCTCCATTAATATCATGGACGAATGCAGCCCTTGATCACTTATCAAATTCTTGGAGTGCTCCCCATCAAAAATTATTGCCCCTCCTGTTTTAGGTCTATATATTTAAATTTTTTTTCTTGCTAGGCAAGTGATTTGCATCTGATGACAAATGACTGCTTCATAGCAAGGCTAATGCGAATACCAGGAAATGTTTGATATTCCACCTAGCCTCATGTAAATCTTAGCATGTTTAGCCAAATATACTTTGTTTTATGCCATTGCAACACCTTCATGCTTTGCTACAACCTCCCTCCATACAGTGCTCTGGGAACATGAAGCTCAGGATGCATTCTGATTCACCAATACATAGAATCCAAACTCTTCTAGATCTGCTCTAATCTGTGGCTACATCTACACTGCAGGCTTCTTGTGCAAAAGATCTTGTGCAAGAGCACGTCCACACTATGTGCTTTTGCGCAAGAGCATCCATGGCAGTGTGGCTGCTCTCTTGCGCAAGAAAGCTCTGATGGCCATTTTAGTCATAGGGGTTTCTTGTGCAAGAAACCCTTGTTGCCCGTCCTCACTGCCTTCTTGCACAAGAGGGCTTATTCCACATGGGGAGAAGAATAACTCTTGCACAAGAAGACTTTACTGTAAAGTCTTCCAACACTTTACTGTAAAATTACTTCTGCAAGAATGCATGTGCAGTGTAGACACTCTGCAAGTTTTTGCGCAAGTTTTGCACAGCCATTCTTGTGCAAAAAGCCTGCAGTGTAGACGCAGCCAAAGTGTAGAACTTTCTGCCCTATAAGGTCCTAGCAGAATCTACCATAGTTCTATCAATATAGGACTGAGGGAAATAAAACTGGAGAACGGAATGTCAGAGCATGCATTAGCTATTTATCCATGAGGGTTCTTCAACCATAGAGGCTTATTTTGACTGCAAAATCTGTAGTCTTAGGGCAACTTTCAAGTGCATCCTTGAAGTGTCAATATGAAGAAACAATGAGCTTATGCATGCAACAGTGAATGTTCTCTCAAATTCTGTGCCCTAACACAGGCAAGAAAGGGTCACATTGCTGACAGCATATTGGCAGTTACCTTGGGACTCTTTCACCTTCCTATGACACAAAGATCTTATTTGGTTTCCTGGTAGCTGCAGTTATCTTCCCCAAGAACTCGCATTGTCACTTTAGAGTAATCCAAACCCAGTGCATTCTGAGACAGAATTATGGTCTCTTTGCACTCCTGTAGTGGTCGCTATGCTCACTTAATGCAGATACAAAGCTTTCAGTTATGTGCCATGCAAGCAACTCATTAATCTGACTTTTGGGAGTTCCTGCTATTGTGGATATGTGAAGCTTGGTGGACAGTCTTCAGCTTCTAGTTTTGGTACTGAGGAACATACCTTTAGATCTGTCCAATTCACTGTATCAAGGGCTTAAATCTGTCTTTATTTCTGGGTTAGTATACATGAGCGTTTTTTAGGAAAAAGTACTACTTTTAGTTCACAGCAGAACTTTCTCTAATGCCAATGAGAGCTGCACAAAGATCACAGGTAGAATCTGGCGCCTATCTAGCCAATAAATATCTATCACTTGTTTTGAACCATTCAGCACCCTGGTGTGTAAAAAGGAGCTTATTTAATAATCCAGCTGCTTCTCACCTTTATTTCTTTCCATCTTCCACACCATTGTTCCATCTGTTTTTTCTTTCTATATTTCCTTCTCTACAATAACTCCCCTTACCTGTGGGCTTCACTTCCATGCCTTTCAGCATTCCAACCACTAAAATGGTTGGGGAATTAAACAGCAAATGTGTATATTAATGCCCTCTATTGGGCTTTAAAATTACTGTTGTAACAAGGGTAATCAACCTCTTAAGTCCTTTTGGGTTGTCTGCATCTGCAGGAAAACAGAACTGCATTAGTTCCCTTTGGATCACTATCTGTGCAGGTAGAAGATCTAGGAACCTTTCATAGCTGTAGAATCCAAATTTTCATATAAATATTGTGCACGCTCTAAGTATGCCAGGTGGGCCAATTTTTTTGCCATGTGGCCCTAAAATAAACAAGCTCTGTATAACCTCCATGCAGAAAACTACAGCTCTAATGATAGCAATCCATTAGCTTAATGAAGCCTTTCAATAAAACTTTACCATGTTACACCATTTTGTAGCAAAATTATTTCTTGCAAATGGAATTAGTATAATTTTGCACAGGTGGAAAAAGCAGACTATGACCCTGTATGAGGAGGGAATCTAAAACTGTCATCATGATCAACATGTGTTTGTATCTTCAAAACGGAATGAGTTTTAGTTTTCAGACTATGGGGAAATGAGGGAGATATACATATTTTCATCAGGTTATAATACATCGCAAAAATACATGCTTTATACATGGTAAAATACATGGGGAAGATGCTGAATATTGGGATAAAATAAACAGTATTTCCTACTCACTCACAACCCTACGATGATTATAAAATGATGAGCAACACTAGACTAAAGTACAATAATTAGAGTTCATTTATAAATGAATAGCTTTTTCAATCAAAGTTCTTGATGGGAAGAATGACACCTTGAAAGAGAAATGTCTCTCATATTAATTTTGAAACTGACAAAGAGCTTTGGAGCCACTGCTGAACCTCAGATGAATGATCCCCCAACCTTTGAATGCCTCATCTTTTTTATAAACCAGCACTGAAATAAGGTCTTGGTATCCATAAATGACCACCTGCTGCAAGCACATTCATGGGGAAATTAAATGATCACTGCAGAGTGACTTGCAACTAAGCTCTGACATGTGTGGGAGTGTGAGTAGGTGGCTTAGGGCACTGATAATTGAACAGTGAGGAGGTTCTGTGTGAATTCTTAAATCACAGTCATGGTCTATAATTTAATGTTCAAAACTCATTGCTCAGTGGCCTTCTACGAATTAAGTTTGATAGTCTCAGGTTAGCTGCTGGTGGGCAGGTGTCCACACACGAATTATCACAGGGAACATCCCAATGAGTGCTCCTAGTGAAGGGGTAAAATCTGATTTAGCGTACAAATTGAATTATCTTCCACCAGATGATTTGATCAGTCATGTTAGCCAGGCAGAGACAGGATACTACTCCTCACCAATGCTGTTTCTCTTCTGTGCGTAAGTTCAACTTTCTCTACTTTAAAACTGGCAAACTTCACCAGTACTAAAATAAAGCTAGAACTGACCTGCCCATTGGGAGATTGTTGGTTAATTGGGTATATATCTTGGAGACAAATTTTGGGTATGGAGGAGGGGTTACGTTCAGCCCTTACTATTAAAAAAAAAAAACATACACATTAAAACAATCCACTAGCTCATTGGGTGTCTGATTAGCCTTACAAATGTTTTCTACTCACGGGGGCATCCTACTGAAAATGTTCAATTATGCATAGACAGCAATATGCCTAATTGCTGCCTCTTATCAAGTGGGTGGGGGATAGGGTAGGCAGGAGAAATGTAGGGAAACAAGGAAAAAGGCAATGGGTGGGGAGATGAAGAAAAACAAGAGATGAGGAGGAACAATATATTTGAAGTAACAGGCACTTGAAGCCTTCACAGGTGTCAGCTATTGTATTTCTATGTCTCAATGAAAATACAATAATGCCAATACAAGATCAGACCTAAGTCCTATTTTGAAAATAGGATATTGGACTACAGTGTTCCAAAGACAATGCTGCAGAGGGCAGTGTAAGAACCTCACAAAAAGCACATGTGAGATAATCTGCTCCTCAAATTAGGCCTACTTCTGATCTTTAATAGACTCTCTGAGGGTATGACCAGGGGTGACCTGTGCATATAGGCCAACTCAGAGGTCACCTAGGGTGCAGCCTTTAACGGGGCACCTGGGCCACCTGATGATTACATCATGCCATTGATGGCTGTGCAGGCGGAGGTGCCGATCACGTGTTCCGCCTGGGGTGCCAGCTGCCTCAGCCGGCCTTGGACTACTCCTGGGTACATCTACACTCCATACTTATTTCAAAATAAGCTATTCTGGAATAAAAGCTTTCAGGAGATAGCCGAATTAGTCTGTACAGGATAAACTTAAAAAAGCCAACTCTGCCCACATATCTATACAAGTGAATTCATTACTGGAGCCAACCACATAAGCCACCAAATCAGAGGTTCATTTAACTGCACATCCAAGAATGTAATCTATGCCAGCAATGCCCCACTGCAATATATATTAGACAAACTGGACAGTCCCTACAGAAAAGAATTAATGAACACAAATCAGATATCTGTAAAGGGAACATACAAAAACCTGTTGGGGAACACTTCAATCTACCTGGGTATTCATTAACAGGTCTTCAAGTGGCTGTTTTGTTACAGACTGAGTCCACAAGCCAAATACCCAGGGAAGAATTGGAACTACAATTCATTCACATGCTAATGGATTAAATAAAGATACTAGATGGCTGGAACATTATCAACCTACCAAACAATGAAGGTTCCAATGATTTTTTGTCTGTGTAATATCTGGTGTTAGTATTCTTCTTCTCTATTGCCTACTAATGGTTCTTATCTGCCTCTTTTGACTATTTGTTTTTCCTATTACATTTCAGCTCAGCTTTCCCCTTGATATTTTTATGCCCACTACTATGTTCTCTTTCCCCCCCGCCTGTCCCCTTCCCCCCGTCCTTCTCCCCTATTTATTTTAGTTCTGGACATCCAACATTTTGGTCATCTGAAGAAGTGGGCTGTGCCCACAAAAGCTCATGATACCATCTACATGTTTTTGTTAATCTTTAAAGTGCTACCAGACTATTCGTTGTTTTTAAAGTTTATTCTGGAATAGTTATTCTGAAATAGCTTATTTCAAAATACATTGCAGGGAAGCCTCAAAATTAGTCCAAGGCAGGCTTCCCTAATGTAGATGTGCTATCTCCATTCAGAGCCCCAGGAGGCACCGGGGAGGAATAATTTAGAATGGCCCTGCTGATGGGCTATTTTGCAATAGCAGCAGTGTAGTGTCTACACATGCCTTATTTCAAAATAGCTATTTCAGAATAGGCATTATTCCTCATGGAATGAGGTTTACAGATTTCAAAATAAGCCATCCGTTACTTCAAAATTACAGAATGGTAGTGTAGATGCTCATGTTATTTCAAAATAATGCTAGTTATCTCAATAACAGTGCAGTGTAGACACACTCTGCGAGATCAAATTTAAATTTGTTTGGGGGCTCGGGGAAGTGTAACTCTATACAGAACTTGCATTATTGTGAAATCAGATGCGGGGAGGAGAGAGAGGAATTAAGTAAAGAGTAAAAGTTGGAAATGGTATTTAGAGCATCATATTTTTTTTCTAAACTGTTTGCAGAAGAAACTGCATTTTCCCCCTCCCCCATTTGTTTTTTCCAGACAATGTTCTGTCTACAACACTGAACTTCTCTTACATTGTAATACATACGGTATTGGCAGTTGACTAAATGTTAATGTTCTGGTGAGATCACACAGCTGTGTGATCACAAGAGGGGTAGGTAAAAGTGAATGCTGTCCTTGGAAAAAATTTCTTGTGAAGCTTTTAAAGACTGAGAGGGCAGATGATGTGTTCATCTGACTCTCTCTCTCTCTCTCTCTCTCTGTGTGTGTTTTAAAATTTGTGAAAATCTAAGTTGACTGCTATGGAATCAGCAACACAGTGGGATTATGTATAGAACTCCATAATAATTGTCAGACACTTTCAGCAGCTTCAAAACATGATATAGCAATTCTCAATTAGAGCTGAATGTAGCAAAGTGATTTGAAATGGAAATTCATGACTCTTATCATGACATGTTAGAAACTGATTAAAAAAATGAATAACAAGATTCTGTACTAACCATAATAAGTAACACCAAATAAGACTCTTCTTTTCCCTAGAGCAATTAGTTAAAGGAAGTAGTGAGCCATGCAACAAACCACTGGCTGAGTTTACTTTTTCAAAATAAAAGTTAAGCAGCTGAACATGAGATAATGTCTATTAATAAATTACATGACATTTTTAAAGTTCTCAAAGCCAATGACGGTAAAGTAGAAAAGGGGCTAAAATTATAAAGCATTGGACAGGATTATGTTCAGAAAAGAAAACTCAGGTAGGAATAGAAGTACCGGGGATTCAAGCTTTAAATTTAAGTTCTTTCCTTGCAGAGGTAAGGAAGGCTGGCTAGAGTTATTGTATACACACACATAATGGTTTCCCTCTTAGGCTGACACACCAGGGAACCGCAGAACTAAAAGCATGGGTTGAAACTGCCTGAGCTAAAAAGCCAAGTATTTTGTTACCTGGTAGCTATAAAAACATTCTCCGTGGATTGCTACAGCAGGGGACCAGTAACACATTCACCATTGCTTTATACAGATTCATGAAAGAAATGGCTAGTGGAAATCCTATTTGGTTTTTGTAATTTCACGTGTCTATAGCTTAAAGAGACTTAAGACCTTGACAAACTACATTAGTGACATAAGCAATTCAGAAAATAGGACTAATATAGCTGCATAAGCTCACAGTACAACTATACCACTTCTTTAAATTTCTGTCTGAACAAATTGAACTATTTAGCCAAATTTAACAAAAGGCAAAATTTTCAAATAACAAAAATTAGAACTAAAGCAGACATCAATAACAAGTACAGTTGAGTCCCGCTTATCCAACATTCCGCTTTATCCAACATAGCTGGATAAATCCTGGGGTTCAGCAAGAAATCCCCAGCCAGCCTAGAGCAGCGCAAGTATGCGGCCACCAAGGCCAGCCACCCTACGCTGCCATGCCTCATGCAGCCTCCCTGGCTGAAGAGGCTCCAGCAGCAGCCCCTGAAAGCAAATCTAAAACCCCATGCTGCTGCTGGCCGCCTGTCATATGACTCGCCATGTGACTGGGCCCATTACCCCTGCCCCAGCCACTGACGTCCCTTGAATTGCAGCGCGTGGCGGTTGATTGAGAGTCCAGCCCACAGGTCGGAGCCTCCTGCTAGTGCCGCTTGGTCACGGTGCAGCTGGGGTCATCCCCATCCCCCTGTGCGCCCACCTCCTAGGGTCCCCATTCCTGCCTGGCCCCTTCCCTCCCTCAGCCCCCGGGCGCGGGCCAGGAGAATGACCCTGCTTGCTGCCCAGTTGCTCTGGATGCTGCTGCTCCTCCTCCTGCTGCTGCTGCCCTTCTTGGCAGCCTCCAAGCAGAACATCCCCAAAGTGCTGCTGCCCTTCGCCTGGAGCACCCGAATCAACTACAAGTAATGTTCTGTACTCCGTATTATCCGACATTTTTGTTAATCTGACCACCTATTTAGGTCGGATAATGGGGACACTACTGTACATTAAATCGTTACACCAAGTTCTCCCTGGGATAATTCTCACAGGGTATGTCTACACCACAAGGTTTTTGTGCAGAAACCGGCAGAGCATCCACACCTCAAGTGTGTTTTTGCACACACACAAAAATCGACAGAACAGAGGGCTTTTGCTGGTAGTTATTTTTTCCCCGACAAGGAATAACTCCATTTTGCGCTACAGCTCTTGTGCAAAAAGGCAGGTGTGGATGCTCCGGAGGGGATTTTATGCAAGAAATCCCTATCAGAAAAAGCACAGGTGCTCTGATGGCCATTCTGTGAACGGCCATCAGAGCTTTCTTGCACAAGAATGTCCATGCAGTGTGGACACGCTCTTGCACAAAAGCACATCACTTGCACAAAATACAATCCCTATTCCAATACACTAAGGCTACATCTACCCTGGCAGCTTCTTGCGCAAGAATAGCTGTTCTTGCGCAAAAGCTTGCCGGGTCTACACTGCATGCGCAAGTAAACTTACAGTCTAGCGTTGGAAAACAGGGCTTCTTTCGGAAGAGTTATTACTCTCCCCATGAGGAATAAGCCCTCCTGCGCAAGAGCTCTTCCACAAGAAGGCAGTGTAGACGGCAGCGTAGACAGGCAACATGAATTTCTTGTGCAAGAAACCCCTATGGCTAAAATGTCTATCGGAGGTTTCTTGCGCAAGACAGCATCCACGCTGCCATGGATGCTCTTGTGCAAAAGCACATCTCTTGTGCAAAAGCACATGTCAGTGTAGATGCACTCTTGTGGCAGACTTTTTGTGCAAGAACTCTTCCGCAAAACTGTTCTTGTGCAAGAAGCTACCAGTGTGGACATAGCCTCAGAGTACCCTGGATCATGGGTACATAGGATTAAAAGTGAATCTGAGTTAGCAACATCCCATTTCTGATGTCTTCAGTATGCCACTGAGGGGAGACTCATGACAACTGCTCTAACCATTTTCTTGCACTCAGTCCCCAACCCACTTGCTGCATTTCTCCTCTGTAAAATCGCTTAATCTCTCTTCTTGTTCCCTTTCACACCACACCAAGCCCACAGGCTTTCTCTCAAACTAAAAACAACAATCTCCTTCTCTTCCCCCAATTGACTCTTGTTCTACTCAGAACTTTGTCACCCTTTGGATGACAACATCTTGGTTAACCCTTGTTTTTCTCTGAGTTATGGTATGCTGATACTATTTGCTACTTTTTCACAGTATTTCTGGTGCTACGCGATTGTCTAGTCTCAAGCAATGGAGTGACATTTGCTTATTCAAAATGGAAGGAAGGTTTACAAAATGGATTTTCTCTCATTGGTGCCATGACTTTTCCTAGACAGGGATGTTTGGATTGTGGAGTTGATGTAATTCCACTTTCTGTTGGATGGCTATCATCAGATTTTTTATAGTTATTTTGCATGATCTCCAGGTAGTGTGGGCTGGGTGGGTGGGGGTGTGTTTTTTTTTTTTTTTTTTTAATTCCCAACCCCCACTCACCTTCTGGGCTGTGGAAGTATGTGGTGCTTCTTTGTCTGAGATGGTTCTTTTCATACCAGCTGAACAGTTGGCCAGTCATATCTGGAATGAGAATGAGCAGATGGAAATAATAGTTAAAGTAGTGCAGTGTCTTTCCAGTGTGCTTAGAGAAATATGGTCCACTTGATAGTGAACATACTAATGTTTTAAACAAATTAGAAATATAACTCCAACTGCACCTGCCCCAGAGTAAAACTATCCGTGCTTTAGTTTTGCAATCCTAATTACTTGTCTTTTCTCACTGAAACAGTACTGTTAAATATACAAAGTAAACAACTTAATTCTTCCTTTTTTTAGTTTTTTTTCCTCCCAAATCTTTCAGTTATGGTGATCTAGATGTCACTTTTATAACAACATAGGTAAAACATATTCAGAAAGATATATTTAAAGTGTGGCTTAAAAGTTGTAAGACACACTTGTATAAAGTCCATCATTAAACTCAGTAAATGGTAGATTAGACCACAAATATTTTGTGAGGTGACTGTAAACTGCAAGAATGCTTTCAACTGATAAGATTTTGATTGGGGTTTTTAAATATTGGTAATGAAAGTCCTTCCTGTTTTATCCTAAAAACTGCACACTGAAGTTGCATCTTTGATTTACACTCCTTATTTAGACACGAGGAGAGGATATATTTTTGTTCCGGATCTTGAAAGAGATGATAACGAATGATTAGTATCTTGAAAGGTCAGACTCTTAGCTTTGAATCTTTTACAATACTTTAAAGTGTTAGGACTGAAAGCACATATTATAGTGATTTGAGGAAACTCTTCACATTTTATATCCCAAATACATGCAGCTATACTGCTATGTACCAAGTACACATAATGGAATAGTTCCCAGGCTAACATTAGCGCTTTACCAGTACAACCTGCTCCATGCTTAACAGCTTGTGTACTGATGACTGTCCAGCTAGCCTATAAGTATTCCATCACAGCTGGTACAATATCCTTAAAGGGGCAGTGGCTGGATCATTCAGATTATTGTAGGTCAAGTTTAATATTTGCTGGTTAGGGATCCCATTTATTGAGTTTTAACTCTATAAAGCACTATTACATGTTAACGGAGGAGGAACTGGTGTAATGTTGGGACATTTGCTCATCTACCTGAAAGGCTCTGAGGTTGTGTTAGATGGGGGGAGGAGGGGTGTCACATTGCAGGTAGTGACCAAGGCTCCTGGATGTGAGTGTGTGGTGGTTCACTGACAAGCTACAAGAATCAGCTTTTTGATGGTGTCTGTGGCTATATACGCTCAGGGTATGTCCTAATGTTGTTTGAAGAGTGCGGGTTGGGAGCTCAAGCAGCAAAGCATTGTGGTGCACCCCTGGTTTCAGGAGAGGTGGTAACGCTATCTAGTCCTGTCAATGGCTGTATCCTGAATGGCATACTGTGGATCTTGCTACAGAGATCCATTCTTTTTTCTACTGTATTACTGCAATGTTCACGACAAGTGGCTACCCTCCAACACCTTGAAGATTTCAGACTGTGGCTGTTCCATTGATTAAGGAGCAATGCTAGAGTGCTCATCACACCTGGCCTCTATAATCTAGGGCAGAAATCTCAAGCTCCCAGCCTGTGAGCCAGTCCTGGCTGGAGTGATTGTGCAATCAGGCCCGGGTCTCCTGATGGACAGTGTATTACTGTCCCCAAACCCCACCCCTTCCAGCCATTGCTTCTCCCGTTCTCCCCCTCCCCCATCGCACCTGTCTCCTGAGCACACAGCTCATCAGGAGGACCTGGCGCCATGCAGCGGCAGCAATCATGCCTTCTCATGGTGGCAGGAGCCATAAGGGAAGCAGAGTGCATTGGGTGGGCTTCACTTCCCCACAGCTCCAGCTGCCATGGAGAGTGTGGGCGTGGGGGTGTGTGAGACCAAGGTCACTGCCACATAGCGCCAGGCCCCCCCAGTCATCCCTGTTTGCTGAGGGTCATGGGGTGCCATGGGTGGAGGGAACAGGAAGAGAAAGGGCTTGAGGGCTGGAAACGGACAGGCTCCCCCGCCCAGCCCAGAGGGAGTCCAGGGCCAGATTGCACAATCGCTCTGGCTAGAACTGGCCCAAGGGCTGGGAGTTGGAGACCCCTGATCTAGGGCTTTGTCTTCACGGACAAAGGTTGGGGGAAGAAGTTCACAGATGAGGCTGGGGACATGGGTTCAGTGCTGGGACGGGATTGGTGTGCAAAGGGGAGGATGCAGGATCTTGGGCAGGGGATGTGGGCTTTGGGATGGAACTGAGGATAAGGGCTTTGGGGTGCAGTATGGTGCTCTGGGCTGGTGGGGCATTTTGGTCTTACCTGGGTAGCACACTGCAAGGGACAGCAAGGAGGGGCCTGTTTCCCCTGGCTACACATGCTGGGACTGGTGGGGAGGTACTCCTCCCTGCTGGTCCAGGCAGCTTCAGGGCTGGTGGAAGGACCTCTTTCTCCACTGCCACCCTTAGCCCCCTGTGCAAGGCTTAGAGAAAGCTGTGTGGCTGCATAGTCAGGCACCTTAGTGAGAACTTAGCTCAGGGCCATGCTAATCATCAGATTCAGGGTTGTGAAGACTCTTTCCCCAGGTCACACTGGTAATGACAGTTCTTCACATTCCTGTGCAGCATAGGGCTTGGTTTGCTAAATGAGATTATCTGGGCATATTTTATAATCAATCCCTTGGCTTTGCAGGAGCCTTAGAGATTGGAAGCACACGCCTCTTTCCATGCAGTGTGATATGTAAGACAGTCTCCTGAAGACTAAAATGCTTATTACAGGGCTATCTGGGTAAAAATAAATGACCTGTGAAATACAGGAGGTCAGGGTACATGATCTAAGGCCAGAAGAGACCATTAAACTGTAGTTATCTCATAATAACCACCAGTTTCAGAAAGTCAGCCATTTCTGTCATTGCCCAGTTTACATTAAGGTAAAACTACAGTTCCTTTTTTCTGCTATCCTTTTCTAAGAGGATAGCTCATACATGTTAGTTGTCTTGTGGTGGTAAATCAACTTCTTGTTAGTGAAGACATAGCTTTTGGGTGAAATTCAAGATATCTGATTTTTACTTGAGAAGGCCTAATGACTTACACAAATCCACATGCGATACTGCTGAAGTTGAGATCACCTGAGGTATTCAAACTAACTTCTCTAATCTAGATGAAAAGAAATTTATTGCAAAAGCTTTTGAAGAAAGGCCCCTCCACTCTTAAACTTAACTACTAGGCTGTTTTCCCAAGATTTTTAAGGAAATAGGGAAAATCTGAGCTGAGGGTAACAAGTGATATGGGTTGGAATGGAGAACTTTGGTTAATATCCGGCAACTCTGCATTTGGGGGATATTTTATTGTATTATTTTATATGCTTAGAGCATTGGATAGGAATGTATTAAAAATGTGAACTTTCTTAAATATAATTTGTCTCATTTCTTTGGATTTTGTAGGAACAATAATATATACATGTAAACCTGTTGTTACTAAACAAAAGTATACTAAAGTTGAACAGCCGTCTGATACCTTATGTTGCTTAGAAGAATTAAATGCCACTGTCATTTATAGCAAAGACACGAGTATATTGGTTTGGTTTTCAGCAAGTTTGGGGGATGAACACACACAAGCAATGCAACTGATAGAGAAAAGTTGGAACAATCGAAATAGAGAATTTAAACAACTCTAAAGTAAAAATTTCTTTTAAGAGAAGTTCTCTACAAATAGCCTGAATGGACCACTGAAATAATTCATTCTAGAATGTTTGCAGGCCTGTGACTGGGCAGCTGTCCCACATTGGCCCTAGCAAGGGTTAAACCCAGCCTTGGGAAAGAGCTGGGGCTGTGGAGCAGGGAGCTATGGCATGTAGTAGTCAATTAGGGCCTATCTGGGGCTGTATGAATTAGGGCTCCTGAGGAGGAAAGAACACACTTGCAAAGCCGCGGAAGACGCGGGCAGTGGGACAGCCCAGACGCGCCGTGGCTGTCCTGCTGCCGGCATCCTCTGAGGCTTTGCTCCCCGTCTCCCTGGTCTGCTGGGGGGAGCAATGGAATAGCTCAATTTTAACACCGTTCATACAGTACTGTATCTTTTGGAAGTGGCTGCTTCTTTACTTTTCATTTTCATGTTGGTGGTGATAAGAGAAGAACATACATGGTATTTCTGAAAGCCTTTTGTTTCCAGTTTTTGTTTGCTTCCCTCTAACTACCACTGGATATTGTGATAAATAGTTCGAGTTACTTCCCAATGCCACAGACTTCAAACTGAAGCCTGTCTGCTTTCTAAATAGATGCATCTGCATGCTATGCTCTTAACAATAAAAATATTAGGCCATCCTTAATTTCAGTACCTGCAGTTTATGGACACACATAATGGAAAGATCTTTGTATACAGAGCTAGTAGTGAATGCAACACAGGGCATTTAGATGCCCTAGCACTTGATTGTACCCAGAAATTAAATGCATTTTCTAGAATTTTTGGTGTTGCTTATATGCATACACAGAGGTATTTTAAGAAATATAGGTGAGGCAGGAATGTAGTCTGGTGGACAGAACACTAGGCTGGGCCTCAGGAGAGCTGGGTTCTATTTCTGACTCAACCATTAACCTAGAACAAGTTGCTTCCCTTCCATGTGTCTGTCTTGGCTTGTTGAAGGAACTACTGGCTGTGAGACTATCATCATGCTCTATAGTAGATTAATCATGATAGTGCCTTCAAAATCAGCCTGTTTCTAGTAGGAATGCAGAATGGTGTGTTATGTGCACATTTCTGAGGCAAAATGTTTTCCACCAGCTCTTGAGTCAGTCTTTGGACAATGTCAGAGCCTGCAACAATGGCCATGTGCTCATGGAACAGTTTTGCTACGGCCCCCATTAATGGACTAAGACTGCATTGTGCTAGGTGCTGTAGAAATGCAATAAATGAGCTCCACCATAAGAGCTTAATTTAATAAAATGGCTTCAGTGGGAAATATGTAAAGAATTCAGAATCCTTTTCTATTGAATGACGTTTAACTTTGCATTGTGGCAGGCTATTGACTGTCAGTGATATTGTTTTGGGTTTATTTCAATGAATACACTAGCAGATGTTTCTGCTAGCAACCAGCCGTTAAACCTTGAAATTTTGAAGGAAGTTTAGAAGCATAGCTTTCTTTAAAACAAGAGCATGCTGTCATGGCTCCTTCCCCACTCTGGCATGATAAATGCAGAAGTGGGGGCCAGCAAGTGTACCCCAAAGCCTTATCTACCAGGCTTTGGTATAAAACTTCCCCCCAAGATCTTAAAAACCTAGATCTTGGGAATAAAACTTCCGCTGCCACCACCCAAATGTTGCTAAAGAAACCAGGGGAAAGATCATTTGGGAAATCTTCCCCCTAAAACAAAAATCAGGGCACACCATTAACCACTGCCAGGTTAATAAAAGAAAAGAAAGAACTTTTATTATTACAACAATATTCTGGTTGCAAGTATAATGACTGGAGAGGAAGGTAACAAAATATACTCATGGAGAAACTCCATGGGCCTAGAACTTAGTTACAAAGAAAAGCCAAAACATCTTTTAAGCAGTGCCAGATCTCAGATCCCATACCCAATCCATAACACAATAAAACCTAACGAAACTACCTAAACTTTACCCTACTTACAGAAAATGAAGAATGGTGTCTTGGAGAGAGAGAGAGAGACATGCTTGTCCCTCTCTGTAGCTGCAGAGAACTCTCCCAGAGAGACAAAAGGGAGAAAAGAAAAAAACCCAAATTCCTTTGTCCCAGTTTGAAAAGTCCCACCTACATTCCTATTGGTCACTCCACCTGGCTAGGTGTAGTTAACCCCCTAATCCCCAGGCTGCTGGCTAATCCTCATAATCATGACACATGCTTTTGTGGCAAATGTCATTTTGTGGTCAGTTCTTCAGCCAAGTAAGGTTTCCTGTTGTTGTCATAAAATTATGTGGAGTTGAAGCTACAAATGTCACTCTTTACAACAGGAGATTCCCAGTAATGGCTTAGATTCCTAGAGTGACATGTAGGAAACAGATATATGGCTGTTTGTCAATATTATAACTCTTACCACAAATTGTCACTTGTCTTATGTGTATGAAGACTACTAAAGACAGGAGATGAGCCATTTGCACTTCAGCAGCTTTGTCAAACTCTGGTGCAGAAATCCTACTTTATCCAGATTATTCAGACTTCTGGCAGATGCATGAAATGTACATCACGAAGAAAAATCAAGTGAAGTCTTCAGTGTCTGTTACGCTCAACCTAATGAAACTGTCTCAGGTCTGCTTTGCTATTGGCAGGTGCAGTGACTATTCTAATTCTCCACTCTGGCATCCACTGATAAGGTTAGACTGAATGAAATTCATTGTACTCTTTCATTATTGAAAACCTTTACCTATCCCCTTTCAAAGACTGCCGGGCATCTTCATTTGAAGTTAATTTACTTTTCCCATAGAGAATTTTCTTAAAGATAGGGTAATATGACTGAGACACTGATAGGAAAAATAAGAGCTCTATAAACAGTGTTTCTTCTTCGGTGGTGTCCCTGTGGGTGCTCCACTTGAGGTGTCGGGCTTGTCCCGGCGCTGCAGGTCAGAGCGTCATCAGCCATGGTCCTGCCAAACCGCACATTTGTGGGGTGCGTGCTGTTCACGCTGATTGCTAGCTTGCGCACAGTCAGGCTTCTCACCAGTTCCTCCGAACCGTTCAACAGTCACAGATGGAGCAACTCCCTTCTCTTCATCTGTTAAAGAAAGTATTGTGTAAATAGTTAGTCAGTCAGCCAATAGTTAGTTAGTCAGTTAGTGCTTGTTCAATAGTTTTTCCGTTTAAAAAAAAAAAAAAACAAAACTTTTTTCCCTCAGTTCATAATGCTGGGTTCCTCCGGCTTCAAAAAGTGCTCTTAGTGCCATGACGTGATGCCAGAATCTGATGGACACTCCTTATGTGGAAAGTGTTGGAGTGAAGGGCATGTACCCCATAAATGCCCACACTGTTTAATATTGACCGGCTGAGAGAGACAAGACCACGAGATGCAGCTGAAGCTGCTGCTATACAGCAAGGCACTTCAGCCGCAAGTTACTCAATTGCTGGGGCAGTCCGTTCAAAAGACTCCGGCAGCAGCGAAAACCCCGACTGCCTCATCAAAAGGCAGGGGTCAAAAACCGACCAGGCTACTACAGCAGGGTGAATGGCAGGGAAAGAGCTGCAGTATTTCCAAGCCCAGCCCCACCTCTAGCAGAAGGGGAGATGGGGCAATGGCTGTGCCACCCAGGCTCCGTATTCTGTGGAACTTCTCTGTAGGAAGATAGGCCTTGGCTGCTGTAGAATCTAACTGTGCCCCAATGAACACAAGGGATCTTTGTGGTATGAGTGAGGAGTTCGAGACATTCATTCAACGCAAGTCCCAGATCTGTGAATAAGTCTCTTGTGACCTGAGTAGCCAACAGTGCACTTTCGAATGAATGAGCCTTGATCAGGCAATCGTCTACATATGAGAAGATCGTGATGCCTTGATGATGAAGATGCGCTGCTGCCACCGCGAGAGTCTTTGAGAAAATTCTGGGTGCGGCGGAGAGGCTGAATGGAAGGACGTTGTACTGGAAGTGCTGTGTGTCTATGACGAACCTCAGAAAACATCTGCGTACTGGGTGTATCATAAGAACGGCTGTACTGGGTCAGACCAAAGGTCCATCTAGCCCAGTATCCTGTCTACTGACAGTGGCCAGCACCAGGTGCCCCAGAGAGGGTGGACCGAAGACAATGATCAAGCAATTTGTCTCCTGCCATCCTTCTCCAGCCTCTGACAGACAGAGGCCAAGGACACCATTTTATCCCCTGGCTAATAGCCTTTTATGGACCTAACCTCCATGAAATTATCTAGCTTCTCTTTAAACTCTATTATAGTCCTAGCCTTCACAGCCTCCTCTGGCAGGGAGTTCCACAGGTTGACTACACGCTGACTGAAAAGTCCCAGTCGCTTTAACCTCTCCCTTTCGGGGGAGCAAAATATTTCTTGTCTGTTCTCTTGAGTGGGCTGAGAGGATGTCAGCGTTTGCCATATATCATTGGCAATTTTTAGGATTGTGTCAAAGGGTAATGCTATTTTGGATTTTTGAAGGTTCTTCAACAGCTTATGTTGCTTTTGTTGAACCTCCGCTACACGCAGGTCCTGTGATTCTGCCACTCTTTTAAAGAGCTCCTGAAATTGACGAATGTCATCTACTGGAAAAGAATCACCAAGGAACACCACATCATCCGGAGAGGAAGAAGCAACAGAGTGGTCCACTGGGGATTGCTCCAGTGGTTGTGCCTGTTCTGGTGTCACTAGTTGTACTGGTTCTGAGTGTGCTTGAGGGAGAGGCACATTTACAGATGGTGTAGAGGGTCGAGTGGAAGCGCATGGTGGCATGGGAACCCTGGAGCTGTTGCGAGAGCGATACCGGTAGTCACATGGAGACTGGGAGGAAGAGTGTCCAGAAGAGTATTGTCGCTCATTATGATAGTCACTATGGCAGCGATGATGATCACAATAATAACGAGACGATGAATATGCAGGTGAGTACCGTCGTCTGTAATCATGACGATATTGAGATGAAGATGAGTGCGTAAACCATGTAGGTGAGCAAGATCTGTGTCTGGTGTATGATGGTGATCAAGAACATCTGCGGTAACGACGAGGCGACAGTGAGTATCCTTGAGAGTGTCTTCACAAGATAGTGGTAGCATGAACTTCATGTCTGTGCGGCTCAGAGAAGGCAGAAGAAAGTGATCGGGGCTGTGAAGAGAAAGCTAATTGTTCGGCGCTTGGTGAAGAGAGAAACCTTGTGCCCATTGAATGTCAGAGAAAAGAAACTGCCCCCCCCCCCCCCAGTAAAAAAGTTTGGCCAGGCGGCTCTTGTTCTGCAGTACTCCTTGAGAGAAACTGTCCGCACCCTTCCTGCATACCATTGCCTTTAGAAAAAGGAAAGGTGTGAAAAGGGGAAAATAGCCTCAGACTCTCCCACCCATCACCTTGGCGTGAGAACTGCGGGGCTTACCTGGTCGCATGAAACCTGCACAGTTTCGACCCAACCCCTGGGAGACAGACCCCCCACTTGGTGACCATTGGGCCATATATGGTAATATGCAAGCGCGGGAAAGCGATGTGCAGATTTGGGGATAAATACCCATGGCACAGTTTGCTCTAGGAGGTCTTCGCAACACACGTACCACCGTGTGTGTGCCTTCCTGTATACTTCAAAGCGCTGCCGGCCTGATCAACGGACCAGCCACCTCCCCCGACTCTCGGGCGTAACCAAGGCCTTCGCAACCGAACCGATATCTGTGAAATGTTCCGTGTGCTGTGTAAGTTGGTATGTATGACTTGATTTTTTCCTGTTGTATAAGCTTAGTGTTGTAGTTGTTTTTGGGTAGTACATAAGAGTTTGTAGTTATCACTGTTATTTAATTACTGTAGCTGGATATTTTAAGATTAGAGACTATTCCCCTTGCCATTCCCATCCCTATATCTCTGACACGTTTTACTAGAAGCCATAGAATAAATATAATAAATACTGTAAATTCATTATTAACACAGTCTATTAAAAATCTTAGAATAAATACTATAAATTCACCTCTGTCATAAATAAATATTTTTTATTTGATAAAACTGTCCACCTGGCTCTGTCCTTCCCCCACTTGGGTATTCATTATCGGACCTGTGATTCTCGTGACAGAATGGTCAACTCCTGCACGGAGCATTGACTGGTTTGACCTTGGGGGGAAGCCCTGATTTTTGCGGTGCCAGTGAGTGGTCTGGAAGCTGGCACAGTGCAACCCTGGAGGCTGGTTCACTAGCGCTTCCATTACCTAAATTAGCATACCAGATGTTTCACTAAACTTGGTAAGTGATCTTCACACTGACCAGTGCAAGTGCATATTGGTTTGTGGGTTTTTGCCACATTGCTGTACAGCAGCAAGGATGTATTCTCATCCTGGTACTATACTACTGAGCAGTCAATTGGATATTAGGACTTACTGTTTGCACACTGGAATTAAGGTTAGTCAGAAATGCTCACCAACCAAGACTGCCAGCAATGCTACCTTGTTTGTGGAGAAGGCAAAGAATGTTTCCAACATGGTAAGAACACGGTGGGGTTGAACGTTTCATATTAGACCAAGGTCCAGAAACCTGGAGCTGAGCCAGCAGAAACCCTGGTGTAGGTTGAGTTGCATACAGTGCACAGAATGTTGATGAAAGAGTTGAAATATTCCTGTCTGCAAACCAAATGTCTGAGGTTTCGCTGAGGTTTGTTTGTTTTACCAAGACCAGACTAACATGGCTACCTCTGTTACTTTTTAGCAGTCTGAGGTGCTCTAGTTCACACTTCATTGTAACAGCCCATCAGGGAGACCTTCGTTTTATTCAGGTTTCTTCTTAAAAGCCACTTTTTTCCATAATGACTAGTTAGCCAACAGTTCTCCTTCGAGTGGTGTCCCCGTGGGTGCTCCACTCTGGGTGTTGGTGCTTCCTCGCACTGGCGACCGGAGACTTTTCCACCATGCCGCGCATGTGCCGTGGTGCCCCCCTTGTGTCGTTGGTGTCCATTGGGCATGGGCACTGAGCGGTCCCTCAGTTCCTTCTCTACGGTCCTCAGCAGCAGATGGAGCCTCTCTCTCTCCACTGTCCTATTAAAATAAATAAATTAAATAAACTTGTTACCTCACTTTTCCAAGTTTTAGGCCCCTACGTTACCCCAGTATAAAAAAAAAAAATTCTACAGAGCCCGCCACTTTTTGCCATGCCTCATGCCAGGGTCCCCTGGCTTCAAAAGATGCGAGTCGTGCCCGGTTGCTATGTCCATTTCTGACAGGCACTCCAAATGTATAAAGTGCCTCAGGGTATGTCTACACTACAGAGTTAATTCGAACTAAGCTAATTCGAACTAATGCATCTAGAACTAAAAACTAGTTCGAATTAGCGTTTTGCTAATTCGAACTAGCATGTCCACATTAAGTGGACCCTGAACAGGGCTTAAGGATGGCCGGAAGCAGTGCCGGCAGGGCATCAGAGGAGGACTTAGAGCGTGGAGATGCTGTCTCAGGCTAGCCGAGGGCTGCGCTTAAAGGGACCCGACCCCCACCCCGGACAGACAGTTCTCAGGGGTGCCCCGCTTGAAAACCAGTCCTGGCTTGGAGTGCCCGGAGTGCCCACACTGGGCACATCACAGCACTCGGCCATCAGACCGGCTGCACTTGCCGCAGGCTGCCATGTGGGGTGAGGGGGCAATCGGGGGGCTGCAGGAGAGCTTCCACCCCCAGAAGTCCACAGAGCCAGCCCAGTCCTCCCCATCGGGGGCTCGTACCCCATTCCTCCCTCACCTCCTTCCACTTACCCTTCCCTAGCCCCCCTTCTTATTGATGTACAAAATAAAGATAACGTTTCTTCCAACATTGACTCTGTCTTTATTGAACAAAACTGGGGGAGACTGGGAAAAGGAGGTGGGAGAGGGGAAGAGAGAGGCTGGGAGAGAGGAGGGCAACTAACATGATCAGGGGCTGGGAACAGGTCTCAGATGAAGAGAGGCTACAGAGACTGGGACTGTTCAGCTTAGAAAAGAGGAGATGGAGCGGGGACAGGATAGAGGTCTCTAAAAGCAGGGGTTGGGTGGAGAGGGTGCATTCATAAAAGTTCTTCATGAGTTCCCATAAAAAAGGACTAGAGGACACCAAAGGAAAGGAATGGGTAGCAGGTTTCAAACTAGTAAGAGAAAGTTGTTCTTCACAAAGCAAATAGTTAACCTGTGGAACTCCTTGCTGCAGGAGGCTGTGAAGGCTACAACTAACGTCCGTTAGTTCGAACTAACATTGTAGTGTAGACATACCCTCAGGGAGTCGCACCAGACACAAGTGCCCCCGCTGCTCAAAGTTGACGGCCAGAGCATGCTGCATCCAAGCCAATACACTGAAGTCCTTATTGAGAAGTCTATCCAACCGTTTTCAGAGGACATTTTAGCGGGCCCCAAAAATCTACCCCAGCTGAAAGGTATGGACAAAATTCATCCCTCTACCTCTTCTGACGTGGGTTTCTCAAACAGGTCTGTCTCCAGACCAATCTCTACCCTTGGCACCAAAAGCTACAAGGGTCAGCACCACAGATAGGCCTGGCACATTGGACGTGGCACCATCCAAGATGCCAGCACTGCATAAAAGCACACTCGGAGCCCAAGCAAAGGCAAGCGGCACCGACCACATCACAAGAACACCATAGGAACTGGTCGGCGCTGAGGCAACATCTTCAATTGGTATCATTGCCCCCAGATCAGACTGCACCACAGACACCGTTGGCACCGAGCAAACCTTACACCGCAGCACCATCTCGAGCGCTCATGACACGAATCTCCAACCAGGAGTCATACGCCAATGGCACTGATATCACCAGGATCCTCCATACAGTCGGTGTGCTCACGTAGATCATCTAACCGCTCACGTTCCCCAAGCAAAGTGGGCACCAACGCTCAGAGTAGGTTCTCCTCCTAACATTCCAGCCCTACCCACAGATCTCCTTCATGGCAGCCTGGGCAGATGGCATATTCATACCCCCACCCACCACCACGGTATGCACAATATTACAACTACCCACCACCGCCATATGCTAGACAATTGCAACCATAAGACTTACGTCCCCCTAGGAAGAGCCACCATACTGCTCCTTCCATACTATCCAGACCACCACCTGCTTCTCCTCAACTTACAACTTAATCTACAGAAACTAATTCCCCTGCCCATTCTGACATAGAGGACTCTGTCAGAAGGTCTCCTGTGAACAACTTGTCTTTGCAGTTATCACCGATACCCCACCATCAGGGGATGACTCTAAAAAGTTCCAAGATCTTTTAGAGAGAGTAGGTCTGGTATAGGAGCACAACCTACAAGAGAAACAGTACTGCCTTCTGCAAACACTAAAGCCTCCTACTGCTTCCAGGATAGCACTCCCTATGGACAAAGCTATTATGGACCCAGCAGATACCATCTGGCAGACCCCGGCTTCTATTACTCCAACAAAAGAACCAACCGCAAATATTTTATTGCACCAAAAGGAATGGACTTCCTTTTTACTCACCCTCCCTGCACCAGATTCACTGGTAGTTGATTTGGTCAGACGCAAAGTCAGACAGCCTAACATGAGGTCGACACCACAAAGACCATAAGAAAATGGACATTATGGGTCGTAAAGTGTACTCCTCCACTACCTTGCTCCTCAGAGCAGCGAATTACATTGCTATGCTCACAGACTACGACCATTCCAACAACTCAAAACTGCAAGAGCTTACACAGCACCTACCAGAGCACAAAAGACTGGTACTTCTCAGTATCATGAAAGAGGGCCATACAGTTTCTTGTACCACTCTACAATTTGCAATGGACGTAGTGGATCACAACGTCAGCTATTGTGATGTGAAGAATATCATGGCTCCAGGCATCCGGGGATCTGGACAAATTAGAGAAATGTCTGAGATAAACAGGATGAAGTTTAATAAAGACAAATGCAAAGTGCTCCACTTAGGAAGGAACAATCAGTTTCACACAGACGGAATGGGAAGCGACTGTCTAGGAAGGAGTATGGCAGAAAGTAATCTAGGGGTTCTAGTGGACCACAAGCTGAATATGAGCCAGCAGTGTGATGCTGTTGCAAAAAAAAAGCAAACATGATTCTGGGATGCATTAACAGGTGTGTTGTGAGCAAGACAGGAGAAGTCATTCTTCCGCTCTACTCTGCGCTGGTTAGGTCTCAGTTGGAGTATTGTGTCCAGTTCTGGGCACCGCATTTCGAGAAGGATGTGGAGAAATTGGAGAGGGTCCAGAGAAGAGCAACAAGAATGATTAAAGGTCTAGAAAACATGACCTATGAAGGAAGGCTGAAATAACTGGGTTTGTTTAGTTTAGAAAAGAGAAGACTGAGGGGGACATGATAGCCGTTTTCAGGTATCTAAAAGGGTGTCATAAGGAGGAGGGAGAAAACTTGTTCATCTTGGCCTCTGAGGACAGAACAAGAAGCAATGGGCTTAAACTGCAGCAAGGGAGGTTTAGGTTGGACATTAGGAAAAAGTTCCTAACTGTCAGGGTAGTCAAACACCAGAATAAGTTGCCCAGGGAGGGTGTGGAATCTCCATCTCTGGAGATATTTAAGAGTAGGTTAGATAAATGTCTCTCAGGAATGGTCTAGACAGTATTTGGTCCTGCCATGGGGGCAGGAGACTGGACTCGATGACCTCTCGAGGTCCCTTCCAGTCCTAGTATTCTATGATTCTAAGATTCTATGACCCCATTGGCAAAATACATGATAGACAAGCATGCACAGAAGCATCCAAATTCTCACCACCCAGGAGGGCCCCAAACCACAGCTATAGTCAGGACCAGAAATCTATTTGTGATGGTCTACCAACATCCTTTTTTAGTCTGAGGCTACATGTGTGAAGCCCAGCCACTGCTCAACTCCCCTGTAAAATGTCCCCCAAACAGGCCACACCTCTAAAACTACTTTATCAAAATTCCATGAACCACTATTGGTATTTAGGGACAGGTACAACAAAAATTTAACAGTGTCTGTGTATTCCTTAGCCACCCCATTGGCAGTAATACAGGGGGGCCCCCGCTTTAGGATGGCCCGATTTATGACCCCTGCACTTACAACTTTTTCCATAAGTGCGGAAGGGGTCAAAATCCCCCGACTATGTCCTCAGCCCAGCATTTACGATGGCGTATGATGTCTGTTGTAAATGCGGACTCGAGTTACAACACCCCCCACTTGTGACACTATCTCTGGAACTGATCGCACCACAAGTTGAGGGCAGCCTGTAGTTGTGGAACTGCATAGACTAGTGGAAAGGAAGCAAGAGGATGGAATGGTCCTGATTAAGGATAAGATAATTGTAAAACAATCATATTCAAAGACCGAACATCCCATCCCACCTTTACAAACAGGTGCTGTGCCACAGGCTTAGTGGCTTAAGTATTGGACTGCTTAGATCTTAGAAGGGAGGGAACCCTTTGTGTGAGGAACATAAAAGCCTTTTCTCTCAGTGAATTTAGAAATGCTTTCAAAAAACTGATCTGTCCCTGCTGTCTGCCCTTTCCCCCCCCCCCTCAATCATATTGAAAAAGCTGGAAGACACAGGGATGCAGGAGGATTCATTCTGGCAGTTGCACTATACCAACTGTCTCTCAAAGGGCAGCCAGCAGGGCAGATTGCATGCAAATAGAACCAACTCAAACAGGCACTAAATTACCTCAGACAATAACATGTGTATGTTAGTTTGGGGGTCTGACTCTGTTCTTCTTGTCATTTTTAAAGTCTGCATGCATCACTTGCAATAAATATTACTGTGACATTTGTGTGTAAATCACTCCTCCCTTCCTGACTATGATGAATGGGATACTACCAGGTTCAGGATCGGTGGCAAAGCTTCACAGTATATGAAGGTGATATCTGTAACACTGCAAAGCATTCCAACTTCTTTCCCTAAATATGTGTCTCAAACAGTAAGCAAGATATGGAAAACAACTGAACTCAGAACAAACTGCTTCCTGCAGCAGAATTAAAAACAAGTTTATATAGCCTGCTCTTTTTCTTCTTCTTCTTCTTCGCTTTGGTAATACGTGAACTCACTGAACAGAGAAAGGAAAAAAAACATGAAATCTTGGTATGGGTCTTCATTGTTTCACTCTCTCAGCCTTGGCTGTAGTCATGCTAAATAGACAATGTGTTGTAGCTTGCAACCACTAGTGGCAGAGAACAGTGCACTTAAAAAAACCCCAAAAAACCTGAAACCATCAGTTAGCCCCTCAGGGTACATCTACACTTTGAAATTATTTTGAAGTAATAACTCCTGAAATAACTATTTCAAAATAGCATGTTCACACTACAGGGTTGCCTCGAAATTAATCCGAGGCAGGCTCCCTTAATGTGGCCTTAAACTGCCTCAATTTAGAGCACCAGGAAGCACTGGGGCGTAATTACTTTGCATGAGTCTCAGGAGGAGGAAGAGTTATTTAAAAATAGCAGCAGTGAAACATCCTTGATACCACTATTTTGAAATAACTATTTCAAAATAAGTGGTGTTTCTTGTGGAAAGCAGGAGTTATTTTGAAATAACCAATCTCATGTACACCAGCGCTTACTGAGCTGGTTTCAGATGCTTGACACTGCATTTTAACACTCAGGAAAGCATTCCACATAGTTGATGATAAAGACCTTGCGCAATGATGGAAACGATACTGAGTCAAAACCATCCACAACACAAATCCATAACTAATGTTGTTAACCTCAAGAGGAGCTCACACAATTGCCTGTGGTCAATAGCTGTAAATGTTAGCTGCGGGAGATTAAAACTCAAAGGTATGTGGGCACACAACTAAGTGCCAATATCCTCTTGTATCTTTTCCTCAGCACAGTCCTAGACCGTACACCTTCTGAGTCTCTGCTGTTCAAGGATATGTGATCATATAGCATTCTCTTGCCTGCTGGGAACCCTGACCGGAGTGATCTGTACAAACTTTGCAAACCTGTGCTGTGCTTATTCTAAGCAGAAGTATTCCCCTTTACACACACTATGGAAGGCACAATACGCTGCAATTATGCCTGCACTGTTGACATCCAAACTGGTGCACAGGCTTTGCCAATGAGCTTTTAGCTGGCCACTCACTCAACAATCATTCTGCAGCTATTCAGTCTGTAGCTGAATTTCATTTTAGCTGAGTCACTGATGATTGGGTGTAGCTTCATGAGCCAAATTACAAGTGATTATGTGAGTCCCTCTCCCCCCAATAACTAGACACAGAAATGCTATATAGAACTACATTTCTAGTGTGTAAGTCCCCTCTCTCCCTGCCCTCCATGTATGATCCTAAGCACCCTGATGTTACGACTCCTTTCCTGTGAACCCCTAATTTCTGGTATGTCAGTTATGACTACATCCATGGCTAGATGGAAGATATTTATTTACCTGGCAACCTTATACAGCCACCTCTGCAAAACTGAATTTCCTAATCCTGAACAGCCAGACCTTTCAAAGGGTAATAGCCACACACTTCCGCACCAGTATTCACGTCTGAAAATAAGTATCTGGCATTGGAAAGTTGGTGCAAGTGCCTCTCAGATCTGGGATGTTCTGCTTCCTCATTTGGAATTCTGAAACCAGCGGGTATCATCCCAGGCTTCCAAAGCAATGTGATCCCTGCACACCAGGCTGGGTCTTCTGAACCAGGGAAAGCAATTCACCCATGGGTTGATCATTGCAATATCAGTATGATGATCTTTTCCATGGGACCACAGTGGATTGTAATTTAGCAGCTTAATTGGCTACCTTCAGCATATCAAAGATCTGGCCCAATCCTATTTAAATATCTAGTGGATTAAGTATTGTACCGCATGAATGCTGTTGTTGTCTTTCCGCAACAAATAGCGGAAAAGAACTACATCCTCCAGAAACTGGTCCATGAGTTCTGGCAGGATGAAGAGGCGAGTGTTACGAAGAGGAGCTGTTATGGTCAAATGTATGAAGGCAGAGCCTGTTCCAGCAACATACCACAATACAGTTTGTAGAGTGTCTCCTGTGGTAACTCAAGAGTTCTGTGTACTGCCCCTAACAAGGCAGCACTAAACGTACATACTAACAATAGACTGTGTGGTTGCAGGTATGGGCATGTACCCATGCCCGTCACTGTATATGTGGATATTCTGCCAGAGATGTTGAAACAATTCATAGTGTGGATGGTAAGTCATTGAACTAAACTGTTAACTCTGTATACAATGGAACCCTCTTTAAGGCAGCAGGTGTGGCAGCACTCCTCATTCTAGCACCTATATACACTGGCTATCTGCTATTTGTACACCCTTGCAAGTCTAGATGTAGCCTTTAGTCATAGGTCCTCAGAAGCAAAGTAAATTCTGTACTGCAAAACCTGCAACTCAGTATTTTGTGACCTAAAATATGTATTTAAAATGCCCATATAAAAACAAATAGGTCAGTAGCATGAAATTCCTTTCTGTAATGGTTTCTCTTATAGCTCTGTCAGGATTTGTTGATAGAGAGGGCTCTGAAGGGCTGAATTATTGACCAGGGCCATCTGAGGTCTTCTAATGCAAACAGATAGGATGAGCCCTTTAAAATATAAAGTTTTACCATGAAGCCTTACTTTCCAGGGCTTTTTCAATTAATGAACAGCTGGCAATAATAGCAAAGGGTGAATGGGGCCTACTAATAGCAACCCTGAATGAACTATTCTACACCTGCTGTTAAACATGGATCTGTGTGTTCCAACACCTGCAGAGGAAAGACTTGATTTATTGACCTGTTCTAAGCCTTACTGAAGGGAATTTTAAGGCCTTGGCAATTACTAATACAAGAGCAGTTTACTTGGACCTTGAGTTTGAAAAGATAATTAAGCAAGTATTTAGCCTTTGAAAGGAACAAGGCCTACAGTTCAAGTTATTAATGGAGGTAGATGACTCATCATGTGAAGCTACAGTAACTGCTTGGATTTAGCAAGTGCTGTGAATATATCTAACTAGACTGTTTACTCAGTGTTGCTCAAGTCCTTCAGGACAGGGGGTTGAGGGTGTGGGAGGTGCAGGAGTCAAAGCAGGGGCTTGGAGGTGTGTGTGGGGGGAGGGGAGTAAGAGGCAGGGCAGGGGGTGGAGGCTCAGGGAAGGAGGTGGGGATGGCGGGTGGCTGCTCTCCAAGGATGGCCCAGCATGACAGGAGCCATGCTGCCCAGCTGTTGGTGTTGTGACTCTCTGGGGCTGTCAGGGGCATGTTTGCTTCCTGCCCTCCCACCCCCTGTAGTCAGTCTGGAATATAGCTGTCTTTGTTACCAGACTCGCATCAAACAGAAATAGCAAGCAATACATCCCATTGTCCTTGCATAACCAGACCCTGATCTTACTTTATTTTCTGATAAAAGAAAGCTGTGTACCAAATTTGGTGGTCCTAGCTCTTATCATTTTAGGGTGCGTCAACAATGCACTCATAGCTCAAAATAAACCATGCAATTTGAGCTACCCAAATTGTGTAGCTTATTTCAAAATAGTTTATTTGGTGCTGTGTACACAGCACTTATTTTGAAATATTTCACTATTCTGAAATGTCTCTTCCTCCTCGTGGAATGAGGTTTACAGGGACATCAGAATAGTGAGCCCATTATATTTTGAAATAATAGGCACACTTAAAGGATGCACAATAGCTATTTCAGGATACCTCTGGAATCCCAAAATTGCACTATAGTGTAGACCTAGAGTTCTTGAACAAACGGACAGACAGATGCACGTACACTCAAATATATAGCAGATATGAAACACAAGATTTAGATTTAGTTTTCTAAAAATCTAGAATGGGTGTATTGTTTGTCACCCACTGATGATAGGCTGCAAGAAAAACAAGCAAAATAATTCTGGAAGAGGTTAGAGATCACTTACTAATTATATTGATAGCAATTTTTCGGTTCTTTACCAGTCATTAAAAAAACTTTTAACCTGTCATGAAGAGAAAGCAAAATTTGCATTTCCCCTGCAATAGCTTAAGTCATTAGTAATGCCTAGACAGGCCTTATTGATGTTACCCATTTATTTTGGTTACGTCCATTGAAGGAATTTGTACTGCACCATCACCCTAGGATTTAATTATCTGAGTCATACGGATGAAAAATGTTTTGGTCAAGTGGTGGCTGTATGCAAAGCATGGCATGTGGACAAGCCTACTGTGAAATACCTCCTGCAACCTTTTGGCTCTGTGTTTTTTTGTTTGTTTGTTTAAATGCCACAAACCCAGATCTAGTCAGTCATTGCTACTGCCTCCCTAAATGTGTGCTCTGAAGTGCATAAAGTAAACAAATCGGAGGGTGGTGGGAGTGGAAAAAATTATATTTTCCTCCATCGTGCTGTTACATTTTACAAGTAAGATTACAATAAGTGAATATTTAAGCTGATGGTGACACTTTAAACTGGCACAGACTATTTCCTCTCAGCAGTTGCTGCCCTGTGACACTACTGGCCAATGTTAAATTGTGAGGAAGAGGGGATGGTCTATTTTCTATGACTGCCTCTAACTGTGCTCTGCTAGCAATCTTGCTCAAAGCCCTCATTAAAATAGCATGCTTCAAGTTAATACCAAAGCTCATCAAATGGCAACTAACATTTGTTGCTGATGATCACTTCCCTGAATTTTCAAAAAGGCTTCTGTGTTCTGAAAACGTCTGCTCTTGTTTAAAATATTTCAGTCGTTTTTTGTATTGATTCCTCTGCTAAACCTCTGTCAGTATACAATGCAAAATGTTCCAGAACGTAACTGATGCCATGTGTCATTACCCCCATACTTAATGTTCCCTGTATTCTGTGCATGAACAGTAACTGTCTGTCAGAGCACAAGCCTAATACTTATTAATGTAGTCTCCTTCTTCTACTCTACCACACAGTAATCACATATTCCCTCTCACATTTCCATAATTGTTCCTGGTTTTGTTCACTTCTCTTCCCTTCCATGGGAAATATTTATACCAATCACTTAAATGGACAGTACCAGAGTCACAATCTCCACATGCTTCCTTACCATTTCCATGGATAACTGTGTGAGTCCCAATATTTCAGACATCATCAGTACTGTGTGCCTAAATACAAATTAGGATTTTTAAAGTGGAAACTCCTTCTCAATGGCTTCTGCTGACCGCTAAAGGTTCGGAAAGGGAGTCTTTCTCAGAGAGCCTTTGGCGCTCAGCGCCATATTACACTGCACGAGAAGAGATGGAATTTGAAACCTACTATATTGTAAATAGGATTGGAAATTCTCCTCATTTGCCAGCAATAAGTATATTTAAGCAAGAATGATTCTGGCAGAGTAAGGAAAAAACCTCTGATTTAAAATAATTCAGGGTAGGATTTTAAGACCCGTAAGGGATTTAGATAGCCAATTTCCATGTTAAAATAATTGGAATTAGCCATCCAAATCCCTTAGGCAGCTTCATAAATATCATCCTCTGCTTGTGCTGGCTACATAGGGAACTATTCAAGAGCCCACCCATGGAGGTTATTGTGTCCAACAAAAGTCACAATCCGGTCACATACCTTAATCCAGGTGTGGGGAACCTCATGTAGGAGTGGGATTTTATGTTTATATTTCAGATTTAATAATGTTGTCATGCATGACTTAATTTCATCCGGTCAGCCACCCTTTTTTTGTGACCCTCTGGAGCATTGGAAATGCATCTGACAGACTGCCAGTGTCTATATTGATGTTAAGGCAGGGAGAGACCATTAGGCCCTTTAGTTAAATACACATTTCTTTGTTTTAAGGTTTAGTAAGTAAGAGACAGGCTCTTGTATGGTCTGTTAATAAGATTAAAGGAACGTTGAAGGCCCGAGCCACAATGTGAACTGTTTTGATTACAAGATTTAGTAAGGTTTAATTTACAATGCTTTTTTATTGCTTGATATAAAATGCTGTTTGTATACCTTTTGAAGGTCTCTGTAAAAGACTGTGTGAATGAGGAATGCATGCATCAGAAAAAGATAAGGGCTACATCTACACTGGCCCCAAATTCCGGAAAAGTCATGCAAAGCAGGTAAGTCAGAAAAGGGAAATCCGCGGGGGATTTAAATATCCCCCGCGGATTTAAATAAACATGTCTGCCGCTTTTTTTCCGGCTTGAAAAGTAGGAATAAGAGATCCTCTGGAAAAGGGCTTTATTCTGGAGGATCGCGCCAGTCTAGACGCTTTTTTCCGGCTTTTCCCCAAGCTGGAAAAAAAGCGGCGGACATGTTTATTTAAATCCGCGGGGGATATTTAAATCCCCCACGGATTTCCCTATTCTGACTTACCTGCTTTGCATGACTTTTCCGGAATTTGGGGCCAGTATAGACGTAGCCAAGGTGTGAAGGTCATTGCTAAAACCAGATGGTCAAGAGAGGAGAAATTTAATAAGACTTATCGATGCCAGAGAACCATCAACGTGCATCCAGGATTAAGGAAGGGCAGATTGATGACCCTAAATAGAGGCCGGCACCCTTAAAGACAATTGATTAACTCAATCCAGGACAGGATAAACCTCTTGGAGGTGTTTTGGAATGTTAACATCAAAAGATAACACCAGTTCAGGAGTAACCAGTCACAAACTGACACAGCAAAATCCATAGGCTTCATCAGAAGAAAAGGACTATAAGAACAGGGTGCTTTGCAATGGGACTTTTGGTTCATCTTGCCACCAACTCCAGGAGCATTGGATCACAACCGACAAAGCCCAGCTCCCCTCTGCAATCAATTTGGCTGGACACTAGATTGATCCAGACTCTGGACTGGTAATTATAACATCGATGGGTGGGACTATGTGCATGGTGTGTGTATATGTGTGGGTGACTGAAAAGTATTCTAAGTATATACTAACTGTTGTATTCTCAATAAATGTGGTGTGCTGCCTTCTCCCCTATAAAAGATTTCGTGTGCTTTGTGTGGGCATAACACTGAGGCATGGGAGCCGGATGTGGGTCCCAGCTTGCCTGGATCCAGCCCCCAATGCTCAGCATTGGGGAGCCCATATCGGTGCTCTAGCCCTGGTGCCACCAACCTGCAGGGCTGGAGCACACAAAATCTACTAGTCTGGGCCCCCATAGGCTCTGGTGTACAAGGGGAATATGGGGAGTGACTTTCTCTTTCTCCGCCAGTGTTTCTAACTTTGCTTCTCACTTGTGTGCACTCTCCCTCCCCCAACCCCCCGAATGATTTTTCTGTGGGTCAGTGACCCCAACCCCAAAAAGGTTTCCCACCCCTGCCTTAACACAACAATACCATGGAGAAAAAGTCAACAAATTAACCATAACAGTTTTTTTAAAAATGTGTTGAAACATTTGCTAATTCTCCTTAGACACCCCATCCTCCCACAGTCAGTAGGGCACTTGAGTGCATGCTTATGTTCTATGCAAGTGAATGAGACTAAAACACAGGCAAAAATGCTCTGAATTAGGGCCTAAAAAGAACGTTGACTAGCTTGTTAACTTGTGGGGTTTCCCCCATACATAAATTAAAACTTCCCTCCACTAATGAGAGGAGTTCTTCTGAGGCTGTGGGGAAAATCAAATAACTCCAATTGTGTCTAAGGGGGGACACTGGAGGAAATCAAAACTCTCTAAAAGAAAACTGCTGTAAGGGTTAAAAGTTTTCCAGACCCCTCTCCCTGTATCAGAGTGGAATCATCTAAACTCTAATCAAAGACCCTTACAAATGCCTATCTCAAATTCATGGATACTCCTAGTCTGTCACAAATTATCATGTAAACTCTTATCTTTGTCACAGTTTGCCTTGTAAGACTACTCACTCTACATTCTCATGTGCCTTTGTTTTGTAAAACTTACTTCTAGCACTCCTGGTGTGAACAGAAGTCTCAGAGTACTTCTGCTGAGACTTTGATATGTTAAGGAAAACAATCAACAACTGAACTGTCTAAGCATTCTGTATAAATGATCCAAAAACCTGTAACTCAGGGCTGACTGCTATTGTTCTCTGGTAGCTGACAGACTGCATGCATGCATAATAAAGTTTTTCCTTCTAGATTTCTCTCCTGCCTCACTGATTTGACTTCCAGCCTCGGACCCTTCTGGGGGCTCTGTACCCCAGGGGAACGAGATTTCCCCCTCAAGGCTGACCTGTGAACAAATATTAAACACAGTATCTATGAAATAAGTCGTGGCGGATGAGGGAGTCCTGAATAAGGATTTGCCAAATGGCTTTACATAAGCAAATTTGTTTCTGTGGTATGAAACTTTCAACCTCCACAATGGATGTGACAATCCTGTGTTATAGAATCATAGAATCATAGGACTTATCACTCAGCTACTGTTGCTTCATGTAATTCTGTTCTGCTGAGTCCTTAACTGAGTTAATACATAGCCTTGCCGTGTTACTGAAGTAAACTTTAAAAAGAAGGAAATGTCACAAAAGAGCATTGTCCATATGTACCTAGTGAAAATGTGGTGTCTTGGGACCGCCCCAGCGGTATTGCAGCTACATTATTTATTTGAATTTCAATGTGCGTTCTCTGTTCCAGTTTTTCTGCCTCCAGGAATTTTTTATTTGATTTGACAAATGTGTAAAACTGTGAACTCAGCTGGTTGAAATGAAACTTAATTTGCATTTCTCATCTAAGTTGGCAAGTGATGTGACTCTTGTTTCACCCAACAACTGATGGATTTGCCAGGACCCTCGCCGTTACAGCTATTGCTCATAACAGTGGGGAACTTGACCCAGCAAATAATTCTCACTTCAAGCTGGTTTTGTTTCCACATTGTGTGTTCACTCACACTCCTTCTCCAGTGTTCATCCAGAGAAATGGTATTTCTCCATGCCAAATGAAAGAGCAATGAGAAAGCTAGACAGAAATTCTTTATTTTGGCCATTTCGTGATGGGATCTCATCCTGGCATTCTGAGTCCCATATAAGCTATCGGAATGGGAAGAATTCTGCAAAGAAATAATGTTCAAACAAATCACTCTAACTATAGTAGAGTGGTATCAAAGGGTTAACTGGGTTACTCTGTATTATTGTTGGAGCAATGCTCCACCCCTCCTTCACTTCCTGTGGGTTCTCCCCCACACCTCCTGCATGTATGTGAACACGTAGCACATTCCCAGATCGTGGCTGGTAAGACAAATGTATGTGTGTGTTGTACACAGAAAGGTCTCTACCAGAATAATGTAGCCCTGTCTAAGCACAAGTTGAAAGTATAGTCCTGTTGAGGGCTTGTGTCACAAAGGGTGTGTCTAGACTACATGCCTCCTTCGACGGAGGCATGTAGATTAGCCAGATCAGAAGAGGGAAATGAAGCCGCAATTAAAATAATCGCGGCTTCATTTAAATTTAAATGGCTGCCCCGATCTGCCGATCAGCTGTTTGTCGGCACATCGGGGCAGTCTGGACGCGATGCGCCGACAAAGAAGCCTTTCTTCATCGGCACAGGTAAGCCTCGTGAAACCAGGTTTACCTGTGCCGATGAAGAAAGGCTTCTTTGTCGACGTGGCGCGTCCAGACTGCCCCGATCTGCCGACAAACAGCTGATCGGCAGATCGGGGCAGCCATTTAAATTTAAATGAAGCCGCGATTATTTTAATCACGGCTTCATTTCCCTCTTCCGATCTGGCTAATCTACATGCCTCCGTCGAAGGAGGCATGTAGTCTAGACACACCCAAAGTGCTTAAGCACATGTTTGAGTCGTTTGCTGAATCCGAACCTAAATCCTTGCTACTTGAGCCTCTCATTTAACAGGGAAACTTCTGTTCTTGGCAAAAGTTGTTTAATTGACTCCAAACCTGGGGACCTGTTTCTGACATGTACTTAGCCCTGGCCTACATAAAGCAGGCCCAACAAAGGGAACAGTTGCCCTGGAGCCCTGGCGATTCAAAAGGGCAAGGTGCTCCTAGGCACTGCTGCTGCTACTGTGGCGGTGGCAACTGCATCCCTAGGCCCAGGCTCTTTTTAAATTGCTGCCAGAGCACCTCACTGCATGCTGCCAGGTAGCTCCTAGGGCTATCGGGGGGGGGGGGGGGGGAGACACATGGCATGGGACGCTCTGGGAAGCATTAAGGCCTGGCTGACCCTATCTCCCCTTCCTCCCAAGGCCCCCATCCCTTCCTGGAGCACAGAGCCTTCCTCCACCTTGCCCGGGGCCCAGCATATGTATTAGGGGCCCCCCTGACACTAAGACTCTGTCTACGCTGCACACTCTTGCCAATGCCAGTTGTGTATAACATTCGTGCACGGCGTAGAGGGCTCCTTATGTCAGGCTTTACATAATCAACAAGAGTGCTTGTGTCTCTGCACAGGGCAGTATCTCGCTGTGCAATCTGTCACAATCCAGCGCACTCCCTTCTGGGAAGCATGGAAATTCATGTGGAGCAGAAATGAGTCAGGCAGGGGTGAATGGGAACAAGGAATCAACTTCCCAGCTCGCATCTACCTTGATCCCTTACTGTTATCTGTATCCCCTAATTTATGCTCCTTTTCAAAAAAAATCCCACAAACAGTCAGTGCTTAATTTTTAATGAGAGGCCAGGCCCTCAAGCAATACTTGTGAACTTTCATAAGTGATGCAGCAAGCTCTAAGGTCACTGGCAAGCCTAGGCACAAATTAAGAGCTGCATGTTGCACTCTTCACTGCTCTCCATCTCTGACACAAGCATGGAACTTAGTCTGAACTAGTCTCATAAGCATCACGAGCACAACACAAATCCCACAGTGTCTTCAAACCTGAAAAGAACCAAATCGGTGGGAAACTTCAAGATTTCTCGGAGGACAGATTCCTGGGGGGGACATTGCAAGAGCCGGTTCAAGATTAATGGTGACGTTCACAGAGCATCTGCAAACGCTGGAGTACTGCTGCTGTGCCTGAGAAACAAGCACTTGGGGATCTTGTAATGCAGGCTTGGGCTTTTGAGCAAGGCCATAGATACTGGAACTAGGTACAACTATGCAGTCCTGTGACTCAGCAATGTGCAGTTTGTGGTGGGATTTGCAGCAATGGGATTCCCCAAAGCGGTGGTATGCCCTGAAGCTGCTTCTTAAAGCCTTTTTACACTGACAAAGCAGTAAAGTCCCCGTTCATTACATTTAACAGCCACTTTACATTGCCAAAGCAGAATCAGTCCCAGAATGTTTCTCTTCTAAGCTCTTTTCTGTAAATGAGAAGTAGTTATTTGCTGTGAGATGTAATATTACCTCTCAGTCAGAGCAGGGAAAGTCTGACTAGCCTGAGGCTTGACAGAGTTAATTTTTTTCCCATTTATCATTCTCTCTGAAATTATTTTTTAAAAATTGAAGTGTTCACTGCTGTGGGAAGTTATAAGGGAAGGTTGGTCAGACAGTTCTCTAGTGGCAGGCACTGAGATTCAAAAGTTAGTACTATATAACCATTAAAATGCAAATTGTAAACATAAGGCAATATGCAAAAGTCTAAACACTGAGTTCTCATCCAGCATTTTTTGTTTACTTTATCTATCTGTAAATATTTTTCATCAGATTATGGGTTAAATTGCTGTTGACACCAATAATCTAATCCTTCCAAGACTACCTATGCTGGATTTTTTTAAAGTGGCCCTCAGTGGGTTAAATGAGCTATAGAATATTATGAGATGGCCCCTATTCCTCCCCCTCAATTACATATATGTAATTATTGGCACTATGAGTATAGAGATGCAATTAAATAAAGCAGCAAGTGCCCGGCATGTAATCCGACTTATTTTTTGTTGAATTGAGCAATTGCTCTTCCAAACTGGCCACTACCAACTTCTTCAAAAAAATCACCATCTGTTTGGCTAAGGCCATTATTTCTTCTCATAATGGTTGACCACTAGGAGGCAAACACAGACAGAGGACTGTTCTCATGGGATGGGCTCCACTTGAGTAGGAAAGGGAATAAACTTCTGGAATGGAGGTTGGCACAACCTATTTAAGAGCTTTTATACTAGGAGTTCGGGCCAGATGGGTGGGAGCTGCTCATGTAATCTCTGTGACGGATCCTGATAGAGCAAAAGGAAAATCAAGTAAGAGGAGAATGAGTGATGATCATAATAGGAAAGATAGTGCCGGTGCCATTGATGTAACAGTCCAGTAGGCAATGCTAGCAGTGAAATCAATGTACTTAATCAGGCAAGGTTAAGTGTAGTAGAAACAACTAAGATGCCTGTATACTAATGCCAGGAGCTTGGGTAACAAAATGGAAGCACTAGAATGTATCTAAGGCTGAAAAGGTTCTAGAACATGGGTTCCCAAACTGTGGAGTGTTTCCCCCCCCCCCCCCCCCCCCCCCACAAGTTGTGCTGCTATTTTGTTTTTTTGGCCCAGTCAGTTCCTTTTTTTTGCTCAACAAGTTTTGCTGCTATTGAGGGGGGGGGGGGGGGGCTGGCGTGAGTGTTTCTCAAAAATCAAAAGGGGGGAGTGATGCTGAAAAGTTTGGGAACCCCTGTTCTAGAATATTCCCTCATTCCCTGTCCCCTCAATTAATGCAATGCCCTATAAATATTTTCATCATTGCATTGTGACTGTTTCCAGAGTCTTCATTAATGTAAAGTTTTCTAAATGAGAAACTTGTGTTTATTACCGCTTTAGAGAAACCTGGGTTTACTAGCACATAGAGCACTTTAAAAATTGATCTGCCTTGCTCGTTACACACAGTTGAGCATTAGCAATAGCTTTTAACATCAGTTCATCTGTTTTTTTGGAGTTCCTGCCTGGGCAAGAAGGACAAATATAGTGAATTTTTAATTTGATTGCATTTCCACATTGTAAAATAAAAATGGGAGTAGAACATTATTGCAGGAGACTAAGGATAAACTGATATCACTGAGTCACTTCTTTTGAAGCCCGCGCTGCAAACAATAGGCCTGCAAGGTTCTGAATATTTCCTGTGAGGCTCTTGGTGTCTACTTCCCATTCTTCATCCCACACAAATACTAAGGTTTTGGTACTGAACTGAACAGCATTTCTTTGATTGTCTGTTTCAACCTAAAAGAGCAACAAAATGTGTGACCCTCCAGTTAGGGTTAATATATAGTTTTCCCAAAGGCTTTCAAGTAAGTAACACATTTACTCTAAACTAGGACAATCTTAATCAACCTCCATACCTGATGTGTTTATACAGTGTGTAGTTTGTCAGACCTTTAAGGGTATATGTATGGTACATTGTTTCAACTGATGATTAGTTAATGCCTTACACTTAGGGTTGCCAGGTGTCCAGTTTTGAACCAGACAGTCCAGTATTTGAGCTTTCTGTTCTGGAAACAAATTTGAGGAAAATATAAATGTCCGATATTTTCTAAATAAAATGTAATGTAGATGTCAAGTGTGTCCAGTATTTTTGTTGAAACCATCTGGCAATCCTAATTACCCTATTCTACTTCAAATAACTTTCCAGCAGCCGTGTCTTACATTGGTGGCACAAAAATAATCAGGTAACTAAATCTGTGTGTTCTGTAATGAAAACTTACCACAAAGTGCTGGGAGTTAATTTAATCATATCCGCTAATATCATGAATATACTGTATTGAGGGAAAAAACCACATCTTGTTACCAGTTGCTACATGTTAAAGTACAGTACATCAAAAAAGTCTCTAAAAATAAGTCTGGTTTGAAATTACATTGGCCAGTTTTGTTATGATTTATAGGATGTGTGTATGTGTTTTGGTAGGTTGTACACCGCGTACCATCTGCTCACTTCTATTCTTATAGTCAGTAGGGAATTGAAGTTTTTAAGAATCCTACAATCCCTAGTGCTCCAGCATGGAACTCTCATAAGTTTCAATTCATTTTCTGGGTCAAATGAACAGCATCTGTAGACTGAGCCGAATGGTCAGTAAGGCAGTTATACACATGTGCAAACTGATACGATCAAGTGTAGAATCTCTTACCAGTTTAATACCTGACAATTCTGGGAACTCTGGGTCTGATTCAGTACCCCAATGTCAATGGCAAGACATCTCTCATTCAATTGGGCCTTGTATTCTGGATTGGCAAATTAATTGTGCTGCATCACTGACAGCTTTAAAAATTTGAAATAAATCCATTTCTCTGAATTTATTGATGGTGGTCCTTCAACTGAGAAATCTTGTCATGGGTAATGGATGTTTTGATTTTTCCTTGGAATAGAAGCAATAGTTTAAAAAATCACATTACAGAGATACAAAGCAGAATAGTATCTTTACATCAAGGTTTGTATACTGCAGGTACTGTGAGATCTCTCCAGATAAAAGGAAATTTGCATTGTATTTTCATATTGTTTAAAATCAACAGCTTATACACATTTGAAGAACACATTTGAAGAGGCTCTAGACAGGAAGTTAACTGAGTGGGATCTGAACTCAGTGCCTTAATTAACAGGCAGAACAAGTTATGGCTGTCGCTGTCAGGGCAGTGCAGCCACAGCTTTAGGATTCATACTGGCCAGGGCAGGAGTTCACATAAATCTGGGAGAGATGTGTATGATGCCTCAATTTGAGGATACTCTGAAGAGATGCAGAGTTCACCCATGGCTATTGTGTGTTACTGATTTCACAGGATATGCATTAGCTAAATAGTCAGGAAGGTAAGTCTCTTGAACACAATTACTGTCAGCTAACTGAAATTATTATTTTTAAAACTGTAGCACTTAACCAATTAGCTAATAAGCTGTCACACCAGCAATAGGAGGCTTTGCTAAAATGCTGCAGGTTTTGGCTGTGTTTTAAATATTTTTACTGTATAACTCAAATCCATTTTAAAACAGAAATTAACTTTATATAAAACTATTAAAATTGAAGGCTAGTTTCTCCCCACATTAGTATTTTACTTGGCTTGTGTGAAATATGTGGCCTACATGCTTTTAGGTGTGTAGTAATCTCTAGATGCTGCAACAAATTTTGCACTGGCAGAGCTTTTCCTACTGCAGATACAGCTTATATCAGCAAAATGTGCTCCCCTCCCCCCGGTATATCTTATACTGGGTTTAGCAAGTGAAACAAGCTATACAGGCAAAAGCATGTTTATGCTGATATTATTATGTCTGCACTACAACTCCTGCTGGTATTGAAATATCATCAAACCCTGACATACTCTCCATTCCTCTCACCAGCATTGCTAAACCAGCAAAAATGTCTAATGTAGATCTGTCCTGAATATCCATAAAAGGAAAATACTCTGACCAAAAAATGTGCATTGCTATCTTTCCAGTGGCTGCTGTCAAGTCTTGGGGTACGTCTACACTGCAACACTATTTCGAAATAACTAGCGCTATTCCGAAATAACTTAGTCCGCGTCCACACAGCAGGGGCTGTTATTTTGAAATAGTGTCAAAATACTGTCAAGCTGGAGGACTTCTTACTCCGACTCCTGTAACCCTCACTGTATGAGGAATAAGGGAAGTCAGAGGAAGAGTGCTCTATTTTGAAATACGTGCTGTGTAGCCACTCCCTATGAGTGAGTCTATACTGCAGGGCTTATCTTGAAATAATCTATGCACATTGAGCTATGTAATTGCATAGTTTCTTTCAAAATAGCTTATTTCAAAATTGGGAGCATTTAGACAGCACTTATTTTGAAACAGAGCACTCTTCCTCCAACTTCCCTTATTCCTCATACAGTGAGGCTTACAGGAGTCAGAGTAAGAAGTCCTCCAGCTTGACAGTATTTTGACACTATTTCAAAATAACTGCCCCTGCTGTGTGGACGCGGACTAAGTTATTTCAGACTAGTGCTACTTATTTTGAAATAGTGTTGCAGTACAGCAGTGTAGACATACCCTAAGATTAATAGAATGGCATAACGTGCTTCATCTCCCAGAATACCTATTGTGAGCTATCTGTACAAATATTTTTAGTTCATCAATCTCCATAGTATGTTGGTGCAATTTACAGGAATTAGTTACTCATATTAGTCATCATCATACAGGGTCGTTCTGGGAGAGTCATGTTCTGTGCTCTATCCCAAGGATAGTGGTATTCTGAAGATGTGGCTTTCTTTGGAATAGTTGCCAAAAGGAAAAAATGGGACTCAAGGATTAAAAGCAGTGACTCTTTCTTTTAAAGGAAGGCCTGGCTTCCATGCAAATGCTATTTTTTATGAAAATCTCTACTCTTAATAGATTGTGTGTTTTGTGGCAAGCATGGGTGATCCTGTATCATTTACCATGTTCATGCTGGGATATATTAATTTGATGTCTGTTTATATTGTTGTTTCTCCATGAAGAGTGCTGGGGTTATTAGGAATGCATCCATTTGTTTATGAACTCTCATTTTGGGCATCAGGTGATCTTAGGTCAAATTCATTCTGCTGCTGTTTGTTCACTGTTAAATTTGGTAACAATGAGAAACTACCTCTCAAATAATAATTTACACAAGCCATTAATTCTTAAGCTTTTGCAGTGGCCATGATGGTTTTATACGGTTTTCCTTTGAAATTCACACCAGTCAGAAGATTTTATGATGTTGTCATGTGACAAGTGTGAATTGAAGCCCAAATATACCCTAGAAAGTGTTTAGGAATGTAAGAACTACCATGTTTGATCAGAATGTCTGTTTTGGAATCTTGTTTGTACAAGAAACCTCATAGCGGGGAGTTATTTGTACTACAGCAAGCTATCCCAAAGTTGGTCCAAGATTCATTATACTATCAAGAACTAAGTTTCATCAAAATTAGTTGTTTGAACTCCCAAATTGCATACAATATTTTTAAATGGGGACAATGGCAAAACAACTGTTGTTTCATTCCGAACACCATGAATCCCTTGTGTGCAAACAGCCCCAAACCGACAATAGTTATGGATCAGATGCATAGACCTACACAGTTGGGAACAGTTCACTGTTAGTCTGTAACACCTTGTCCTTTTTTCTGTTTGTTTGCCATTATGGGTAGGTCAGCCCTCAGGAGCAGGAAATATCAGTATTCTTTTCAGTTTGTTCAACAGACTTCTTGATGTGTGCTGCTGTCTTCTGTGGTTTTAAAATAATTATTCAGCTCTATTTGAGATGATAGGTGTCTATATTGCCCTCATCGCTGCAGTGTCTGAGTGCCTGCCAGGAGTGCATTAAGTGATGTGACTAATATCCATCAACTGATTTGTTCTTTCCCTCATTCTCTCTCCAAGGGGGGGTGAGGGGAAATTGAATGTGCAATGTCGGGTTTTGTACTGGTATGGTTCTGTTGTGATTTGGGGATGAGGCCGGCTGCCTTCAGGTTTTTGTTTCCAAAAGTACAACCTGCTATGCATTTATTTTAGACAGGGCAGATCAAAGACATGTGCCCAGCCATTTAAGCAGAAGGTACTGAGGTTTGTGATGGGGCTTGATTACTTTAGGAGCTTGTTTCATTCTCAAACCAGCCCCCCCCGCCCTCCCCCCAAAGTCTCCTGCTCAGCTGAGTGGTTTTTTTTTTACTCTTATGGTAGAAAGTTCCATTGTGCCAGAGTGAAGTTATCTACCACAATCTTCATATCAGTGTTTTTAGTCACATGCAGCTAGGTGTGGCCTAGGCCCCTGACAAAGTTGGGACTAAGACTTAGAACTGGACTCCTATTTCATCATACTACAGTAGACTTCCAATAATCCAGAACCTTTGGGACCTAGGTGGCACCAGATTATTGGATATGCCGGACTATCAGGAGGTACTATAAGATTGTTTATATACAGTGTGTGTGTGTGTGTGTGTGTGTGTATATATATATATATATATATATATATATAAAGTGTTTTAACCCTTTTTATTGTAGCACAAGCACTGTCCAGCATCACACAATGCCAGTGGCAGACTGACTTGGTCCCATCCAGTTTCGCTCAGTTCAGCTGCTGCCATTGCTGCCTTGTGACTCGTTTTTTGTCGAAGCTCACTCACTAGGCTCTTGCCATTTTGATGCCAGACTATTGGGAGTGCTGTACAATTGGATGCCGAACTATTGGAGTTTTACTGTACTCAGAATCTCTTCTCCCCCCTCCCCACTCCGCCCTGCTCCAGGGCCGGCCCACAACATTTTGGGCACCTGAGGTGAAGTGCTCAAATGACGTCTCCATGCCCCCTCGCTTGGGCCAAAACTTTGAAAGGTCTCAATTTTGCCTTCTCCTGTTCTACTCTTCTCATGGCTCTCCACCATCTCTGTGCATCTAGAGCAGAGAGAACACATATGCACTAGCAGCAGACACAATTTTCTACACTCTGGGTCCTAGTGGCGCCCCTCCTCCACCCCCAGAGTCTGGCACCTGAGGCAGCCGCCTCAGTTCACTTCATGGTAAGGCCAGCCCTGCCTTCGCCGTACCCCCCCCCCCACCACCACCACCAGTACAGGAGCTTTGTGATATCCTAGTGTATCCCGTGACAATTTTTCCTCCCTCCTTCCTTCCCTCCACCTCCCCTGTATATTCTATATTGTTCATGGAAGCCTAGGGCCAAAGGAAAATACTTTCATCAGAACCAATAACTGTTTCAGGGTGTTTTTCTGTAGGGTTTTTTTTTCACTGACTGCAGAGTTTCTTCAAAATTCTCTGAATGCCAGAACAAATTTTGCACTGGCAGTCCCCTCGGTTGACTGTCGAAGTCTCCAGAGTTTTTGCAATCAATTAGGAAAAATTGATTCTTTTTTTTCCCCATTTGGTTCTCTTTTGAAACCTGGGGATTCTGAGGAGTTCATTATAGGTGGAAGTTTTCTGGGTCATTTCACAAAATCTATTCTTCCAGTTGATTACCCCTTTAAACAGAGAGTCTTGACTACAGCAGATGAAACACCAGAAATTCAAAGCCAGTTCTTATTTGGAAGAGCAGCAAGAAGAGTTAGTAGCTGGCAATAACAAATGCTGCAATAGAATTTCAAACTCTTATCCATATCTCATAAAATCCTTATTTAACATCTAAGGAGACTCTACTTTTTATTCAGTCCATTTGGATTTCATAGTCAATGGGCCAGAACTTCAAATACTATAAGCCAACTCAGCTTCCAGACTGTGAGCTAAAATTTCTGGTTTTGTCCTTTTCTAAACTTGCATCTGTACATTCTAATTAACCAGAAAAACTAGTTTCCTTGTATGAATCAGAATTTTACATATTTCAGCAGGAACTTTACAAAGATATTCCAGAGCTGATTTTTCTCAACTGCATTAGAAGATGAAATCCTAGAACCAGGCCCGCCAATGGGGTAGGGCAAAGCTGTCCCAGGGCTTCGCTATTTCAAAGGGGCCCAGGGTTCCTAGCCACTGCTACCGTGGCAGCAGCAGCTGGAGGCCCAAGCCCTTTAAATTGCTGCACCACACTGCATGTTCCGGGCATCTTTGAGAGGGGAGGGTGCCTCACTCTGGCTGGTATGGAGGGCTGGCTAATCCCGGCCCTGTCCCTTCAGCCTGAGGCCCCACCCCTTCCAGGAGGAGCACAGACCCTCTCCCTGCCCTGCCCAGGACCTGCAGAGGTTGTCAGCTCCCCTGCCTAGAAGCTGCAAAGCTGAGTAATGTGACTGGTGTGTCATCAAAATGCAACTGTCTTCTAAATAACTTAAAAACTTCTTTAATGATGTATACTTGGGTCTTTAAATTTCCAATGAGAATGGTTGAATATGGACCACTTATGCCTTCCATACTTACACCAAAAGATTGTAGGTGGAGTAGCCAATTCCTGTTGGGAAAAGCTTATCCTGGAAAGCAAAAAGTCAAACCGAGACTAAAAAGAAGGAAGCCAACATGTGTTTGACTTATAATTATGTCAAACACGTATCTAAGCTTTTGGATGCTTACCCAAATTGATGAAGCTTTTGAGATTCATGCATTGTGACTTGATTTTAAAAGATGCAAAAAAGAACAAATTCCATAGTTCATACATCATATCCCAAATAAACACAGATGTCAAAATATCATATCACAATAATAAAGGGAAAAGAAATAATCAGAAACAAAAAAAATTAAGGGCTAAAGATTCATGCATTTGAATGCTTGAGGCCAGAGAATATGTTTCTAGTTCATAGAAAATTTATGGCTTCAGACATGCACGATCTGACATACTAGTTAAAGCCAGAAACATAAAATCCAATAAGGAGGTGAGCAATTAGGAGAAGCAAGGTAAACAGTCTATTTCAACACTTCCTATTGATTAATGGTGCAGCCTATTAGACTGATGAAAGAAAGGAAAAGAAAAACACAGATGCAACATGTTGTTCTGTTAAATGGCACAGTACATCCACATGCATTACCAAGATAATAAGGAGCAATTTTTGCAAAATCAGCAGCTCCAATCGTTGTTTTAATTCCATGCATTGGTATCTTTGTATGAACAAAATTGCACTTGCTCCCAGTGTGGTTATTAAACATCTTTCCTTTTATCTTCGTGTATCTCACTTTTCAATTTGGTGCTCATAGCAAAGACAGTGTGCTTCTTTATTGCATGCAAGGGACTGGAATGCTTTGCCTGAAATATTAGTACTGCCACCCACTAGCTGAGTGATAGCAGATGTTCCCGTTGGAGGAGAAATTAGTGAGACAGTCCCTAAACTCTGAGGATAATTCATTTTATTTACACACATACACCACTCCTGAAAAAAAAAGTTGTCATGAACAGCATGCAGGCAGGGATCTTAGTCCAAATGCCAATGCTCAATTCCTACGAAGCATCAAAAACTGATTCTAGCAGGCAGCTAACCTTTTTTGCTTGCAAAAGTTTCTCCACAAACAAGGTATTCAGAAAATCAACGCCATGATTTTTTCCAGACAAAAAGCTTGCTTGCATGCTAAGGGAGAATTTGCAAGACTATAGAAAATGTAATAGCACTATTTTATGACTCCTAGCATAAAAAATTATTTACCAAAATAATCTGGGGGCCCACTCCTTTAACATGATCATACAGGAGTTAACATCTGTTTTTTCTCCATTCGATTAAGTGGCTTTTACCCTAATAAATCTATTTGTCTCTAAGATGCCACAAGACTCCTATTTTTGCAGATAACAGACTAACACAACTACCCCGCTGAGACGTAGTTTTATGTATATTTGGACTGCAGACGTGAATTTTTTTAAATTAAAAGTAAGGCTACGTCTACACTACACTGTTCTTCCAGAAAAAGCTATGCAAATTGCAAACTGCAATTTGTGTAGCTTTTTCCACTTCTTTTTTCAGAAGAGGCTTTACCAACATTTGGCCTACCTACGCTGGGCCAAATTTTGGGGAAAAAACATCTTTTTCAGAACATCCCTTCTTCCTTGTAAAACGAGGTTTACAGGGATGCCAAAAAAGTGCGTCTGCTCTTCCTAAAAAAATTTCGGAAGAACAGATGCGTTCCCTGGACACTGCAGAGCTTTTCCGGGATTCCTCCGGTATCCCAGAAAAACTCTGTAGTGTAGACATAGCCGAAGTGAGGCTGATATGTGTGTCTTAGTCAGAAGTTAGCTTGTGAGGAGACAGACTACCAAGAATCCCAACAGTTCGTCAGCCAGTCAATCAAGAAATATTGAAAGGTAAGGGCAAAGAATCATTTGACTTGCTATTCATTAAGGGCTATATAGTCACAAGCCTTACTAAATCACCATTTTCAAGGGGCCACTGACAGAGCCGGTCTTAGGGGCGGGCCGCGATCACATTTCGGCCTGATCTCCCAAATCCTCTCCCCAGGTTTCCCTGATTACTCCCTTTTTTTTCCAGTATTTTTTTTAAACCATCTGGCAACCCTACAGGAGAGCTGGGTAGTCACCCAGGGCTGCCAATTGATTAGAACCAGCCCTTGGATTGTGATGGAATAAGCATCCTACCCCTTAATCTTCTTGGACTTGTTCAAGTTGACTCTAAACATGCACAGCAGGGGCTGCTCACCCTGACCATCCCCATGGGGTGGGAGGGAAGAAGAAAGAAGCAAGGACTGGAAGGAGTTCTTAGTTCCTGCTGTTTGCTGGCCAGATTAAGTGGTAGAGACTGAATAAGATGCTGCACTAAAAAGAGTGAAGTAATTTACTCCTCACACCAGGACAAAGGTGGGAGCAGAGAAGGAACTGTTACTCTGTCAACAATTTATCCTCTGGGGCACTGCCCCTACAGAGAACAAAAATTGTACAGTGCTGGTCTAGTGGCCTTTATGGGTTCTAGTTATTTTTGGTCCTGATGTTAAATTAATATTACAAACTAGTGCTTTCTGAGTACAGAATTATTGTCTTAGATATTTCTATTATGAAGAGTTAGTGTGAGCCTAGCAGCTAGCTATTATGTTTTATTTTTGTCTCCAGCTTCCTTACTACCTTTCTTCTCAGACCTCAGTAATACTGTTCACTCCAGAGTGTGTCAAAGTAGCAGAGAAAATTGGCACTTTTTTCTTCTGTATATTTTTTGGGGGTTGACATGGCTTGCAGCCTGCATTGATCATCCTGGAAGAATATAAGGGCTACAGCCTCACTTTTTCTCTGTTAGTGCCTCTCAATGTAGATCTTTGACAACAAGAGGCATTTGAACTTTTGAGCCTCTCAGTGCCAACTGGCAGAGGCTCCACTGTTATGTAAATCCCTATCAGGCCCAACACTGCACATTACATTGTTGTCACAGTAATGATCTGTATTTGTGTCAAATGAATGCTAATGGCACATGGGTAATTAATGTCACTGTACAGTGGATGGATGGTGTTTAAAGATTTATGTATGTGTGCTGGAAATATATTCCTGAAATATTGTTTGGAGCAGATGTGGGTAAATAAGTTTATCCTGGACAAAAGAAGATTGCTTGGAAATCTGTGAACCAACTATTGTAAGACCAACTAAAAGGATGCTTACATTGCATTTTAAGTTAACAAAAGAACAAGTAATCAAGAGGTTGAGAAAACAGCATGGTGCCAACTCACGGGAGGTCAAGCAGCAGGAGAGAATTTTATTGGGAGATACACTTCAGAAGAATGCATGTCAAGGGTTTCTAGACGAAGGAAAGAGAACATTTTTGTTCATCTCAGTGGGATTGAAGAAGTCAGCACTCTGCATCTGTGAACAGTGGATCCCCAACAATGTGGGATGGTGAAACTGAGTAACTGTAAGTTAGAAAACTACTTTAGACAAAGCTTGGAGCCTGCTAAAGTTATATGCAGACTCATGGAAGCACATCATTCTTTTGTTTTTATTTGCAACCATTTTTTGCTTCTTTTTGGTATTACTTAAGTTCCTTTTTTTTTTCAGTAGTCATTCTTGTGTTATACTAAAATGAGGTGTGTGCCCTTACCTGAGCCAACAGGCTGGTGTATGTTCTGTCTCTTTGGAGACAGCAGACTTGATATTTCTGTGGACATCTAATAAGAGTGACTAGATGTTACAGAAGTTATAGGGGAACTTGCAGGCTTTTTTTTTTCTAGACTGCAGAGTTTTTCCAGAGTACCAGAAGTATCCTGGAAAAGCTCTGCAATGTCCAAAGAACATGTCCACTTTTCTGAAAAAAAGTTGGAAAATTGGACGCGTTTTTTCAGCACCCATGTAAACCTCATTTTACAAGGAAGAAGGGATGTTCTAAAAGAGGGATTTTTCCAAAATTTGGCCCCGGGTAAACCAGCCAAATTTCAGAAAAGCCTCTTTCAGAAGTAAATTGGAAAAAGATATGTTTCTTTTTCTGATTTATCTTTGTAGTGTAGACATAGCCTTAGATAGGTTAACTCTTATTCACTAAAAGGCAAAGATTAGATTGTCGGAATCCTGAGGAGAGGTTTATTTTAAACTGGCTGACAGACGAGGGTGACAGTGGTAGGCATTATGCAGCCCATTGGAGTTCTATGTGTGACCCTCAAGACATTTTTGTTTACCATTGCCCATGTATAGCGTTGCCAGATTCCTCTGGTTCTCTTCATGTAGTTTTTTCCTACCGGTATTACAAAAGTGACATGCATGTAAATCAAGGGCATGTGAGGTGCATGCTGATTGCACACAGCATTGGCTGAGAGCCGAGCACTCCCTCTGCAGCCCATCACAATGCTCCTGTGATTCAATTGGCACATCGCACAAATTCTAGGTACACAGGTGCAGTTTGCAAAACTACCCTGTCCTGGGAGACAGTCTAGATCATGGCAATCTTGCAGACCACTGAAATGAAGGAAGGCTACTCATGAGGCCTGCTCACTAGCCTAGATTGCCCATCAGTGGTCTAGCACCACCCACCCTCTTTTGTTCTCCTGTTGGTGATTTACAATTCTAGATGCCCTGTGAAGGTGATTTACCATTCTAGATGCCCTGTGAAAGTGTATCAGTGGCATCCGAGCAAGTTGCCCTAAATAAACCCATTTTAAATACATGAGCAAAAGAACTGAGCATAATGGCAACTGACAGCTTGCATTTACTGCCATCTGAACAGTTCCTTTATTGTGACAGCAACCTGATTCAATACAAACTGCCCAGCCAAGCACTGCTCCATACTGTAGAAGACAACTAGCAGAAAAAGAGAGAGAAGTAATGGCTTGTTTCCTCATTGTTAGATTTACTATACAGTGGCAAATGCTCCAACACCTTAAACCAGTTAAAATGTCTGAAAAACCATCTCTCTTTTGTACACAGTGTTGTGATTACTTAGTCTGAAGCAAAACATGGTTTGGGATAATATTTTTCCTTTTGGAGGGCAGAAATATGACAAATCATTTTCCCTGCATCAAAATGTGTTGGAATTTTTTCTAGATTTTGGCTACAAAACCAAGAAAATTAGTTTTTTGAAGGAAAATGAAGGAAACAGTCAGTGAGAGGATGCTATTAGTTGTACTCTAACCGCTGGCATTTATGCAGCCTGGGGAAAGGTGCGCTCACTTGAGAGGAATTACATTCTTTGGGGAGGGAGAAAGAAGGAGGCGAGCACCTGAGTTAACAAGGCAATTGGGGAGAATATAAGAAGAGGAGACACGCTGCCCAAGCAGCTGAGGAAGGAAGCTCAGTGGCTGAGCCTGGGCTGGAAGGAAGCGTGTTCTTGCTGTAAGCCAGTACTGCATGTGATGGGGGATGTAAGAAGGAAATAAATAGCCTGACATGTTTATGGCTGTGAAACCCTCTGAACTGCCTAGAGAGTGAGGTTCACTGGTAGCAACAAAGGCACCCTGTGATATAGCTTTTTTCTGGTTGGAAAACAAGTTCTGTTAGCTCTAGCAATAAACTCCAAACGCTGAAAGGTTTGACATGATGACCCATGCTGATGGTGGATATACTTAATAGTTTGGCTACTCTGAATGGCTATACTATTTCCAGCAATATTCTTTATCTCAAAATGGGAAATTCACTGTAGAAATGGTGGAATCTTTCAATTAGGGACTCTAGAGCTCTCTCCTTTGGCAGTGCAGTATTCATCATGAAATATAAAGACACAATGTTGCCCACAATATATTTTACAGAACTGGGTGAATAATGCACATTCTGTGAATATCCATATAAATTGAAAAATGAATTGGCTAGCTTCTTTTGTGTTTCATTTCCATAAATGTTGGAGTGATCACATTTTAATGGTACAAATATTCATGGAAAATGAATTTCAAGGTCAGGTGTAGCAGGAGTTGCAGAAACTACATTTTACAGTATCACAGATATGAATAGTGGTAGAGATGTAGCCGTGTTAGTCTGCGGTAGCTGAAGCAAAATGCAGGACAATGTAGCACTTTAAAGACTAACAAGATGGTTTATTAGATGATGAGCTTTCGTGGGCCAGACCCACTTCCTCAGATCAAATAATGGAAGAAAACAGTCACAACCATATATACCAAAGGATACAATTTAAAAAAAAGAACACACATGAAAAGGACAAATCACATTACAGAACAGAAGGGGGATGGGGGGGGGGGGGAGAGGAGGGGGAAGGGGGTTACTTCCTTCCCCCCGCCCCCCCCCCCCCACATCCCCCTTCTGTTCTGTAATGTGATTTGTCCTTTTCATGTGTGTTCTTTTTTTTAAATTGTATCCTTTGGTATATATGGTTGTGACTGTTTTCTTCCATTATTTGATCTGAGGAAGTGGGTCTGGCCCATGAAAGCTCATCATCTAATAAACCATCTTGTTAGTCTTTAAAGTGCTACATTGTCCTGCATTTTGCTACAGATATGAATATCTTTGTCAGCAATGTTTGTATGCTCAACCTGCCTGAGAGTAAAAATCATTTGTGGGACTTGTCTGACCAAACATAACTTAACCAACATTGCTCAGGTAACAAGAACTTGCAGGGAACACTTTTAGATCTTTGGAGTGATTGATAGCAAACAAAATTTGAACCACCTTTCCCAAACAGTACAAAAAAGTTAATGAATAAATTAGAGGAAAATCTTTTAGAATCTGAGGGGGAAGTTATTTGTGAAATAAGTTATTCATGATGAATTATTTCCTTAATTCTAGTATTTTTAATGTTTTTTGTGGTGCTAATAATAAATGTCTGAAGTCTTCTCCTCAGACTCAAAGTAGACTTTGGAAATCAGAAAGCAAATAACCTGCTGCTAAGGTGGCAGTCTGAGACTGTGCCCTCCTTCTGTAAGAGTTCATGTCTTGGACAGTAACAAACAAAAGCTTTATAAGAATAACATTTCCATAGCCACAATATTCTGCCACTTATCCCTTCCCCACATGTAGAGACCTACAGGAAGTCTGCCAGAGCCAGATTTTGTAACCAGGGGAGAGATGAGTCATTGATAGTGTCTCCCTATTGAGTGGGTGCTCACCTCCACCATTATCACCTCCGCTGCCTACTTTTCATGCTGCTGGGAGGCCACTCACCACCCTCAGCAATGCCCTCTGAAACCCTAATCCCAGCCCCATGCAGAGGGTAGTTCCTGGAGCGTGGGTGACAGGCTTCTTCAAAATCACCCTGCCCTCACCTTGGCAACAGCAATGCCAGGCTCCCCCACTCCAGGTTTTGTAACCTGCTGCATGGGGCCATAATGCCATTCAGTTTTGATCTGCGCACCCCCTCCCCCGCATCATGACTGAGTATCCATGCCCAATTTGAGTGCTTGACCATGGCACATGGGATCACGATGCCACGAGTCTATGTTCCTTCTTGTAGTACCAAGACTAGGGAGGACAGAAGCTGTTGAGTGTGGGCTGGGGTTTGCGCTGTGTAAAAATGCATGTTGTACATCTCCTTTTGTCAGTGCCATATGTGCTTGAAAAGGTGACACATACACCTACAAGGCACTGGGGACAGACAGTTGTCCCCTGTTATCTCCACCACTGTGTCCGTGTATGAATCAAAGACTCACAGTGTAGTCTCCACTCAGTCCTCTATCTTCTCTTATCCTTACTTGTAACATCAGTGTGAATTTGACCGAGTGACTGCTAGGTTGGGACCAAAATTCAGAAACAGGAAAGAGATGATGGCAATTTGTTTATCAATAAATCCCAGGCAGCATTTATGGGAATGGCTTTTCCTTCTTGTATTGTAAACAAGCAATATATAGGCACTATTTAATGAGAAATATTGTCCAATCCTCACAACAGTGTGTGTGTAAATGTGATTTCTCTGTGTTCTGTTCTCTATGTCTCTATTTTCCACTTTCTTTGGGGAATGGGGAACAGAATCCAAGTCCTGACCTGCAACAATTCTACCATTGCAGTCTGGAACCATCCCTCATACTTTGTGCCAGATAATTTGGAGATTTTTATGATCCTCAGAGAACTACATTTGGTCAGATCAGTTTTCACTTGTCATGTGAGATGGCATTTAAACTCAAGTGAATTTACTTTGAGACTAGAAACAGAATATTTAATATAAACTCTCTCAAACCAAACTGTTGAAAATCATACAATTGAGATATAGTTGATCATTCAGCCTTTTGCAGCCCATAGCTGGAAGGGAGTGGGAAGGTTTGGTGTGGTGTGTATCAGTGAGAGGCAATTTAGGATAGTGAAGTGGCCCTTCTTCATGTCAGAGAACCTCAAGACTGTCATAACTAAGATGGTCTCCCAGGATAGGGTAGTTTTGCTAACTGTGCTAGCGTTCCTAGCATTTGTGGAGTGTCAGTTTGAATTGTAGCAGTACTTTGATGGGGTACAGAGGGAGCACACGGCTCTCACAGTCAATGTTGTTGTGTGCAATTAGCACACACCTCATTTCACATGCGCTGGCTTTAAATGCATGTCACTTTTGTAATACTGGGGCGGGAGGGGGGGGGAACCATGTGACTGAAAACCAACAGAATCTGACAATTCTGTGTGCCAGAAGTTTAAATTTACAATGCTCCTTAAGTAACCTCTGACTGCATCAATAATTCATTGCTCTGTCACTATCCCATGAACCCCCTTTCCTTCCAGATATGCTACATTTTGAGATTTTGCCTACCTCATCTAACATTAGTAATCTTCACCTGATTGTCCATTGGATTCTGTTCAGGGGCAAGTCGCACCTTATCTAGTAATTATTTTTACTGAACTCCAAAGTGCACTGTATGCCTTACAAAACAACAGAGACATGGCCCATGCCCTGAAAAGCCTGCAATCTAATTTGATGTGACACAAGGAATTAGGGTAACAGAGTAGAAGTGAAAGGGTTATAGAAGTATAGATGATCATGTAGTTACGCAGGCTTGTGCAGCAGCTCAGTGAAAGGGTTTCATTATTAACTCGTTTCTTGCAAGCTTTGCAAGTGAATTGAGCCTGAAGGATTTGAAAATGGTAGTTGCTTGGCAGTCTATACGTGGAGGTTGGCCCCTAGATGGGAAGTGGCACAGAAAAAGGCAGAGTGGGATGTGAAAGAGCGAATGAATGGGCATTCTGTTCCTCTCGACATCACTTTAGTCCAAGACTTCTCTTCTCCCTCTACACCTCTCCCATATGGGAAAGATGGTAGGTGGCATCAGAGACCTTGACTATGGCAGACGAGAGCAGATATGTGACAGTTGTGATGGATATCCTTTCCCCTTTTGGATGCTATTTCTCCCCTGCAGCTGACTGCTGAGCTCAGCTAGACTCTAGTGTTATGTATACACTACCAAGTTGTTTTGAAATAGTTATTTTGGGAGTTATTTCGAAATAGCATGTTTACGCTACAGGACAGCCTCAAAATTAGTCCAAGGCAGGCTCCCTTAATGTGGATGCGCTACCTCAACTTAGAGCCGCAGGAAGTACTGGGGAGCAATTACTTAGAATGATTCTGAGGAGTAGTTATTTTAAAATAGCAGTAGCTGAGCATCCACACTAACCCTATTTTGAAATAGGCATTATTCCTCATAAATTCAGGGGGGGGGGGGGGGTTATTTTGAAATAACAAGCCTGTTATTTTAAAATAATTTCAAAGTAAGGGGCTTGCTGTGTGGATGCTCACCTTGCTCTTTTGAAATAAGGGGAGTTACTTCAAATATCTAAGGCATGTCTGCACTACAGGAGTTCTGCAGAGGAGTTGTGGATCAGGCTAATGTTCTGAATCCCCCCGAAGATATTTTTCCATTTGTTACTCTTAGTACCAACCTTTGCATCCTAAAATAGTTTTTTCTTCAGGAAACTGACTTTTGATAAAAAATCAAACTGATTTTCAAGCTTTTGGTTTTTCAATTAAAGTGGATTTTTTCCCCCCTATGGACAGAAAGCACCTTCTTCAGAAGTTTTACTTTAATCTGAACTCCAATTTTCCAATGAAAATTAGTATTGATGGAAAATGTTCATCGAGCCCTATGGTGTATGCAATGGGGGTGGGGCTCATTTCTTTTAACATAATTGATCTATCACTTCAAAACCTTCTGCAGTACCTCACTCTTCTTTACATTTATATGCTTTATAATCAATGTTTGTTATGTTAATCTTTTGAATAGTTCTTAATGCTGATAATACTATAATATTCATATTCTAAGCTTGTAATATCCATATTGATTGGTTTCATATTTTATCCTCCTTCAGTCTTTCTACATCATGAATCCCTTTTCCACACTTCTTTTCTTTTGGGATTTTCCTGTGCTAAATCATAGAGTTTGAGGACACCTTGACCTAGTTCTGTACATCTCTAACAGGTGCATTTTTTTCCATGGTTGGCTGCCCTGCTTGCTCCATGGCGTCACATCCTTTTCCTTTTTGTTATCTATATTATTTTCTAGCTCACTGCATTCATAAGCCCCACTTTAAAATGTTTTATTTACTAAGTGTTTATGCTTGCAGTTCAAGGAAATTGTTTCCTCTGATAAAGGCTATTCTGCACAGAACAGCTAGGCAACAATTTAGCAGCCCATTTAACTAAGGGTACGAAACTTGTGATGTGCCAATTCATTGATATTTCAAACTGAACTGCAAGTAACATTTTGTTGTTTTCTGGCCAAATGGGAAAATGAAAAATGGGGAGAAGACTAAAAAAACTAACCCACCTATAATTTCAGACTTGAACAATAGATAATGAAGGTAGGAACTGTTGTGGAATTTAGGTGGATAAGGCTCACCAATCTGATCAGAGATTCTAAATTCACCCTCCTTTACCCAGGTTACAAGCTGCTGGAACAATAAGATATTACAAATATATCAGGAAAAGCATAGAATAGGAAAAATACATCTTAGCAGGTTACAAAGGTCTAGAAGCACAAAAGGAATTTAGGCTCAGCATTCCCACAACTGTTTACATGCCCTGATTCTTAGGCTGTGTCTAGACTACATGCCTCTGTCGGCAGAGGCATGTAGATTAGACAGATCAGCAAAGGCAAATGAAGCCGCGATTTAAATGATCGTGGCTTCATTTACATTTACATGGCTGCTGCGCTGAGCCGACAAACAGCTGATCAGCTGTTTGTCGGCTCGCCGCTAGTCTGGATGTTCCCCCTGTCGACATCAAAGCCCTTTGTCGGCAGCCCCGTTATTCCTCGTGGGATGAGGTTTACCGGGGCTGCTGACAAAGGGCTTTGATGTCGACAGGGGGAACGTCCAGACTAGTGGCGAGCCGACAAACAGCTGATCAGCTGTTTGTCGGCTCATCGCGGCAGCCATGTAAATGTAAATGAAGCTGCGATCATTTAAATCGCGGCTTCATTTACCTTTGCTGAACAAACAAATCTACATGCCTCTGCCGACAGAGGCATGTAGTTTAGACGTACCCTTAGTGTGCTCCATAGTGCTGCGTTGGGAGTCCAAGCTTCCTATACCATTCATGGGGAGAGTAAAGTACCTAACAGGGAGATTCACAAAGGCCGGGATGCTGATGTGGAACCTGCCTGATGACATTATATGGTGGCCAGCGTGACTTAAGATTGTCTTCGGAAATTCAGCACCTCCTTTACTCATGATTCACAGCTGGGAACTCTCCCCTGGAGTTAGGTATCTATACCAAGTCAGTTCTTTCCCACAAAATCTTTTACAGAATTGCCCCGCAGTTATCAGGGATTTAGAACACCCAGGTCAAATCTCTCCTGTGCCTAATTAGGGACTTGAACCAGTTGTTCTACATCCCAGATGAGTTCCGTAAGTAACCACTGGACAAGAAGACAGTCTGTATGGGCCTCTCTCAACTAGCTCCGGTTAGAGCTGTTCCTTTTGAAACACTTTTAACTGGGACTCTGCCAGACTATGGATGTTCCAGGACCAGAATTCCCAGGGGAGGGCTAGCGCCAGGGCAGCTGGGCTTTCTGTCAGGGCTGTGGGAGCCCCAAGCGCAGCAGCAGGAACCCAGTGCAGAGGCTATGGGGCTGCTAGGAGCAGCAGCAGGAGCCAGGCTCTGCAGTGGGAACCCGGCGCACAGAAATAGCAGGGCTGCACAGCACAGCACTGAGAGCCTAATGCACAAAGGCAGCAGAGCAAAAATGCGCTGCAGCAGGAGCCCGGTATGCTTAGGTGGTGGGGCCGCCCATAGAGCAGTGGGGACTGACAGGGCAGCGGTGCCAGCAACAGGGGCGGTGGGAAGAGGAAGACAGCTGGGAGGGCAGCAGTCAGGCCAAGGGTGCAGGGATTTGGTGGCAAGGGGGTCAGAAATGACCACCCGAGTCTGGCAAAATCCCTTATCTGGGACTGGTCCGGTCAAGGGTGCCGGATAAGGGAGGTCCAACCTGTATAACTAATTGATTAAAATTTATTGGAGTACAGGTCACCCTCCTTCCCAGGTGGTTCCCTAGCTGTAAGTCCATAAAGACAACCTGTCTGTTTCTCTGACCCTATTGATATTTAATTATTTATGTAAAATAGAATAGCCTGATCCCATATCTCCTAAGTCCAAGTTTGTTCTAAGCTCAGCATCTTGCAATTTGTCATCTAAATTCCAACTGTCTGAGCTGCTTAAATATTTGGGCACTTTTAATGACAATAATAAAATTAGAAAGCTATTTTAAATAGCCCTAATCTGATTCCCAAGTTGCATCACCTATAGTTTATTCTGACAGACATGTCTCCTAACTGTAGCATATTGTCATTTACTATCTTTTATTTGGAAACCGTACAAGTATATGACAAGAAACATTTACCTCTATAAATCTTTTTCACCATATACTCTATAAATGTCTCTCCCTTTTGCCAGCAGACCTCATTATATTTGTCTTCTGTCAAGCTGTGCAGAAAATTAGCTAATTTTTTGTTCCTGCTGCATTGTACTGAATGGCGTTATGTATACAATATGCTGTGCTGCATGCCATCGTTGAATAGCCTTGTGTATTGGGCTTATAATGTCATCTAAGGGATTTTGGACCACTTAGGAAGTGTGAACAAAACGTGTGTCTCAGCTGAAGTTGTCATAAGAGTTACTCTAATGAGTTACAGAATGAAGTTACTCTAATGAGTTACAGAATGAAGTCATTCTGCCGCTCTACTCTGCACTAGTTAGGCCTCAGCTGGAGTACTGTGTCCAGTTCTGGGCGCCACATTTCAAGAAAGATGTGGAGAAATTGGAAAGGGTACAGAGAAGAGCGACAAGAATGATTAAAGGTTTAGAGAACATGACCTATGAAGCCAGGCTTCATGAACTGGGCTTGTTTAGTTTGGAAAAAAGAAGATTAAGGGGGGACATGATAGCGGTTTTCAAATATCTAAAAGGGTGTCACAAGGAGGAAGGAGAAAATTTGTTCCTCTTGGTTTCTGAGGACAGGACAAGGAGTAATGGGCTTAAAGTGCAGCAGGGGAGGTTTAGATTGGACATTAGGAAAAAATTCCTAACTGTCAGGGTGGTCAAATATTGGAATAAATTGCCAAGGGAGGTGGTGGAATCTCCCTCTCTGGAGATATTTAAGAACAGGTTAGATAGACATCTGTCAGGGATGGTGTAGACGGAGCGTGGTCCTGCCTTGAGGGCGGGGGGCTGGACTCGATGACCTCTTGAGGTCCCTTTCAGTCCTATTATTCTATGATTCTATGATTCTATGATTCTAATTCTTTCTCCTCACCAACCTAGTCCTAAAGTGTAAACACATATTCCTCTTTTTTTATCTAAATTCAGCTATTTAATTGTTTACATCAAAAAAAGTTCACACTTCATTTTAAAACAGGAGTGAGTACAAATGAATTGGATACTGATGTGACAATGAGAATATTTGAGAACAGAGCAGTAGAGTCTTCATGAATAATTATGAAAAGTACTTTTTCTCTTTGCCTTTAGCAAATGTAGTTGGCTAAGAACTTCAAGCAATGGAAGACATATGCTGAGAGTAGAAGGCCTATGGGCAGCACATGTGTCTGTTGATTTCATTCCACAGGCACGCTCATTGATTTTTTTTTCTTGTGTTTGGAAATGGAAACTGTGGATTTTGACTTGTTTATATTGTATATGATATATTTCTACCAATGTATGTTAAGAATAATAATAACAAGGGAAAAACCTAATATAATCCGTGGTTACTAAGCATAGCTCTTCATTCCTTTTTAGATGCTGGAACACAGAGGTTTTAAGTCTGCTACAGTCTTTGATCTCATAGGCTAGCAAAGGTTCATGGTTTCAGATCACAACTGTTGACAATCCATCCAGGAGCATCCCATTACACTAGAATTAAGTCTGATTCTTCTCCTATTGAGTAGGTCATCACAGTCTTTCCTCAGACGCTTAGGGGAATAAGACACATCACCCACAAATGTTCAGATTTGTTTGTGAATGTCATGGGGAGACATGAGCTACTTTTCCCAGTGCTCCACACTCCCTGGATGGGGAGGAGACAAGGAGCGACATAAGCCATATCTCTAGCCCCATCATGCCAGCCAAACTTCAGTGGGATTACTCATGTGCTAAAAGTTGAGCAGGTGCATAAGCATTTATGGGATCAGGATCTAATTTATGATATAAGCATATTCACTGATAGCATTTTCGCCAAGGTAGAATTTTTATAGCTTAGAATATTCTCCCAGCACTGGGAACAAGTTTTGTAGTCTGTTAATTTACCATAAATTATAGATCATTTCACTTTAGCAGATGCATTCTAGTTATTTTCTGTATCTTTTCTAAACACAGTGGGTGCATCTACACAGCAGCATTATTTTGGAATAACAGAGTGTGTCTACACAGCAAGCCACTATTTCAAAATCATGGAGAGCTGGAGGACTTACTCCAACTCCTGTAACCCTCATTCCATGAGGAGTAAGGAAGTCGAAGAGTGTTCTTCCTGCTGAGTAGTCCACCTAAAGTCGAATTAAGCTATTTTGACTTAAGCTACGCAATTGACGTATCTGATGTTGCATAGCTTAATTCGACTTTAGCCCTGCTGTGTAGATGTACCCAGTGAGGGCATCTTATCATTGAGCTAAGCAAGCGACCAATTAGCTTTTTTCCACAGCATTCTGAAAACAGCTCTAGCTGATGTGCTGAACAAAACTAAATTCTGCCATTTCCATACCCGAGGTAGGCCTTTGCATGGTGGGGCACTGAAGCCAACGCTTACTGAAGTCCGTGGGAATGTTTGACTTCAGTTGTGCATTGAATCAGGCCCTTTTAGTGGTGCATCTGCTTTTGCACTGTGTAGTTTGATTTGGAATCAGTCATCTTATGTGCAATGAAGCTAAATGATTGAACTCTTAACATTTGCAACACCTGACTTTTTCATCAATAATGAGCTGTCTTGTGGCACTTGAGAGACTAACAGAATTCACTCGATGAAGTGGTTTTACCCACAAAAGCTCAGGATTCAATATATTTCAGTTGGTCTCTAAGGTGCCACAGGACTTCTCATTACTTTTAAAGTTTCAGAGGGGTAGGTGTGTTAGTTTGTGACTTTTTCATGTACAGATTTGCTTCCTTAACTTTGCATTACCAGAAGTTTTTACAAGTCAACAATATAGTATATGTACATTATATGCTACATAAAATTAATTTTGTGGTCTAGAGGAATTGAGCTAATCCATCATTTTAATACACCCAGCAATATTCCTTTCAGCATATTATTCTATCCATTTGGTTGGTATTGATAATTTCAACCACTTGTTTCCCTCATTTCCCCTACTCATATTTAGCCTCAGGATCCCACAAATCACTGGTAGTGGTTAGAAAATGTATTGGAGTATTACACTGGAATAATGTGACTAGTTTGTCATTTGGGGAGGAAGGTTTATATCTATATGCACTGAACATGCAGTTCACAGAAACTGCAGCAAATCACCCAATCATATCCATGAAAAAATTATTGCTACTAAATATTTGTTATTATTCTTGGACTTGAGCTGTTTTTCTCTCTTTATATTATACAGAAATATGTTTAGCTTTTTCCAATTTTATTTTTAGTCCGCAAATTTCTTCAACAATAAGCATCAACTTAAGTTAGCTATCTTGTGAAGGCAGGCAGCAAACATCTTGTTCTGAGACGTGAGAGTTTAACATCAAAATCTCTGTTTGCAAATCTGTCCATCTTTGTTTTTTATTATTGTTGGTGTGAGTTTGCTACTCATGAAAGGTGTTGGATTGGTAACAGTGGAGAAGTAGTCTTCTTCCATCCACAGAACACGTTGTACAGCATTGTTAATGGCAGTATAGGCTTTCCACCCAATACCACATTCCTTGCATACCGCAAACTGCTATTTGCTTCAATGAAAATTCTGGGTACAGAAAGAATGCAGATGAAAGACAAACCTGCTTCAGTCCTGAGCTATCATTAGCAGGACAGCAAGGTTGAAGCAAATGACCACTCCAATTTGGGGTGTACTAATAGCCTTAATAGCAGGTTTTAACATAGAGGCTTCTTACCAAAGCAGAATTTTGACCTCTGCTAAGGCTTATCAAAGCTACTAATTAGCACATGTAGTTATAGTCATTTTTGATATCTAGACATCTGTCCACTAGGACCTGGACTGATTCATCAGTTCATTTCACATGGCCTTTCAAAGAACTGTGGAAGAGTGACAGTTCTTGTTTATCATCATCCTGACCCAAACTGAAATAAGTACTGAAAGATTTTGTATCACATTACAAATTTCCTTTCTCTAAGAGAGCAGTATAATAAAATACATACATATCCTCCATCCAGGAAGCAAATTCTCAACCTGTTCACTTTACACAGAAGGTGTGCTAGTTTGACATAATAAATATAGTGCTTGACTTCTAAGACGGGTTCTCACAATCTTCCAAGAGAAGATTTATTACTCCATTTCCTATTCCCGTAATTCCGTTTTAACAAGAAAGCAACAGAATTTTTACCTAGCGCTTTTTAGAGATAAACTTTCATTATCTCTGTGCTTTCAAATATTTAATAATACATTTTTAACACAGCACCAAAACATGAAAGCAAAATCAAGTTTAAATCCAGATTTATGCAAATACTTTGAGTATATTTAACTTTTATGACATTAGTTTGTGCTTGGGGGGAAACAGAGCAAAACAAATATCAACAGATTTCTAACATTTTGCTACAGAGCCAGTCATGATATGTATTATAGTTTTAAGCATTGGCTACAGCAGTGGTCCCCAACGCGGTGCCCACGGGCACCATGGCGCCCGCCGGGGAATTTGTGCGCGCCCGCCGACAACCTGGGCCAGCCCCGCCCCGGGCGCGCGGTGCACTGGAGGCGCCGTCCCAGGCGCGCGACATGCACTGGTGCCTGGTGCGCGGCGCTCAGGCGGCCCCATCCCCGGGGCACATGCGGGCGCGCGGCGCCGGTGCTGGCCCCAGGCGTGCGGCTCGGGCGGCAGCGGCGGCCCCGGGCCCATGGCACAAGGCGCTCGGGCGGCCCCGGCCCTGGGGCATGTGCTGGTGCCGGGTGCAAGGTCATCCCCTCCCCTGGCGTGCCCCAGGACGCGTGGCCCCACCCCCGGGAGCCCAGCGCATGCGTGGCCCCACCTCCCGGGCGCCCGGCGCGTGAGTGGCTCCGCCCCCGGGCGCCCGGCGCATGAGTGGCCCTGCCCCATGGCGCCCGGGAGCCTCTATAGGTTGGGGACCACTGGGCTACAGTATATGTGCATTTCTCTCTCTCTCTTTGTATATATACTTTATTAAAAATATTTAATAAAGGTATAAGCAACATTATAAACCCTAAAATTATTGTTTTATTAATATTACCTTTTTAATGTTGAGTGTTTTCCCCCTATGATTTTATTTACCCCGAAGGAAGAAAAACTTTTGATTAGTGAAAAAGACTACTTTGTTCACAGTTGAATTATTTATTGAAGAAGGAAATATAAGTGGTCTACATGATGCCTTCTTGAGTTATGCAAAAATTTGAATTCGCATTACAAAATACATTATAAAAATAGTATTGGCTCACTGTTGTTTGTATTTTATTATATGATGTAATAGTTACATTATTAATTCCAGTGGTCATTTTTCTTCCTCCATGTCTTGCCCAAGTAATCTACCCCCAGATCTAGTTATGTTTTCTCACAAAATATTCAAGCACTCCTTTATTATTATTTTAGACTGTTGTTATTGCTAGTTCTTGGTCTTTGGTGTTTCACCATTTTAGTCTTTGTTGTATCCAGGCATTTTGCCTAGAAAGTGCTCCACTTCAGTATATTGTTAAAGATGGCCCTAAGCCCAGAAAAGCAGTTTGCTTTTATTCATTTTTGTAAATGGGGTACTTAATGTTTTTCAGCGAAGTAGCACTTATTACAAACTCCTTCCCCTATAGGCTGACCTGCTGCAAGTCTATCCAGATGCCATAACCCTCAAAGTACTACCTCTGTGCAATTACTATCCTGAACCTAAACGGACACGTTTTAACCCCATGCCAAACTGATTCGAATCATGCTCAGCTAATAACTCCTGGCTGGCTCGCCTGTTGTTTGACTACACTTACAGTTCATCCTTAAAAATGTTCAGGAGACCAAATAATTTTATTTAGCCAAATGTATTTTCTGAAGACAAAGCAGTACAATATGAAAAGGAGTCATACATATCCTTCTCCTGGGAAGCAAATTCTCACCGTGTGTTCACCCTTATACAGGGTACTTCAAAGATACGCATTTCAGCTAGTGGTATGTACAGTGTGATTTTACAAACTACAAAATCCTGATAGAAATGTAGCCGTGTTAGTCTGGGGTAGTTGAAGCAAAATGCAGGACAATGTAGCACTTTAAAGACTAACAAGATGGTTTATTAGAAGACCATCTTGTTAGTCTTTAAAGTGCTACATTGTCCTACAAAATCCTGTACATCTCTAAAAAACATCTCACCAGTTTGTAACCATTCCTTAACTTCTAGGTTTGTCCTGTACTTTGCTTTCTTTTTTGTTTTGGATGCTACAGTCCAAATCAGCTGGGCATAAAGGTACATTCCAACCTGTGCTGGGACAGAGTATTTACGTACCTTGGGTTTCACAAACTTTCTATTTTCGAATGCCAAGACTGACTCCAGCTTTGCAAAGTGTGATAGAATATCTGATGTGGGTGAACATAATTGCAGAGAGAGCATAATACTTTCAGTTAACATTATTTCCAAACATGTATATGTAGTATATATTACATTAATACCATGTACCTAATTCCCATTAATATAGTGTATACTATGCCTGATATTGATGTTGACCGAGTGACCTTGGTGTTTTTCTTTCCCCTTCTTTTGTGGCATGGGGTGAAGATCACTTGCCAAAGTTATGAATATATCTTAATTATTCCCTGCCACCATGGGGAGCCTCAGACACTGGTGGACCTCAGTCTCCCCTGTTCACTGACGGTGGCACATGGTATTTAGTCTGTGTGCTGGAGTACTTTCATCCCATTTGGGTTGTTGCCTTTAGCATTCAGGTGCTAGGTGGTGGTGTTAGTCTGGGATAAACAGGAGGTCAGACTAGGTTATCTGGTGGTTTCTTTTGGCCTCAAACTATGACTCTGTCTAGGTACTGGCTAATATGACTGTTAACATGAACAGGCCTTTTGATTTGAATGGGAAAAGTAACATGAGGGAGGGCTGCAGGACTGGCCCTACTCCAGCAACATTACTAAATTCTAAAGCAGAAAAATTATTTCTGAAGGCTAAAAAAAATTCCACTCTGGCTAATTTCCCTGGGCATTTTAGAAATGCAGCTCTCTTGTGTAAGGCCTATATAGGGCAGACAAGATTTTATCAGTAACTGGCATTTAATGAGAAAACTAACACAATGACTGCTTCTGTCATCAGGTTTTTTTTCCCTAAAGCTGATTCCTATTTTCTCATAAAGCTACTTTAAAAACAAAACAAAACAAAGGAATCCAAGATTTAGTGGGGGTGACTATCCACCAGCCTAGAGTGTATGTCTGTCATGAAACTAGTTCCTCCAGTACATCAGATTATCATCCTGTTCATTAATTCTTTGGGGGCTGGATGGGCACTTGACAACCCACGCTGTGTAGAGAGCAGTGTGTAATTGAGCTGCTTCAGGAGCAGAGCAGGAAGCAGTTAGTGACTTTTAGCAAGGGAGTAGAAGGGATAAAGTGTTTGTAGCTCTAACAATCACAATTGTTCTATGGGAGTGCTTCTACACAGCACAGTTATTTCAAAATAACTGACATTATTTTGAAATACCAATGTGAGCTACCACACAGCAATCTGTTATTTTGAAATAATTTCAAAATAACGGATGACTTATTTTGAAATATGTAAACCTCATTCCATGAGGAATAACGCCTATTCCGAAATAGCTATTTCACAATAGCTGTAGTATGGATGCTCCACTGCTACTATTTTGAAATAGATCCTCCCCAGTGCCTCCTGGGGCTCTAAATCGAGGTAGATCGTCCACATTAGGGAAGCCTGCCTTGGACTAATTTCCAGGCTTCCCTGTAGTGTAGACATGCTATTTCGAAATAAGCTAATTTGGAGTATTTGTTCTGGAATAGCTTATTTCAAAATAAGTGTGCAGCGTAGATGTTCCCTGGAAGAAAGTTGTACCAGCCCTTTTCCTGGTACATCTTCTCCTTGGCTCATGGGGCTCAGCTGATTGGTTGACGTGCTCTGGGGATGGTTGAGCAATGTTTTCATCTGCTTCCTGTCCATGAGCATGGGAGAAGTACTAGTACCACAAGGAAGGTTACTTAAGCCCTGCATTTGGTATAGGATGGTTCTGTCTTCATGTATAAGTAACTAATTAAAAGTACCAATAAGTGACACTTGTGAGCAGGTAGCATTGTTTTAAGTTTTGTAAAATCAACAAACAAATAAACTTTTTGTTGATGCTAACTGTAGTGCACCTCTTTGTGTCAGTTTATATCAGCTATTAACAGTGAGAGACCTCTGACGTGAGTAGCCCATACTGTGTCCCATGCCACCTTATTTCCTAGCTTACAATTGAGCTTTAAATCTTTGGGGGAAGTCTCAGGAGAAATTGAATAAGCTGGCGTATAGGACACACAAAAAAGTAAACAATTTTTACAGAGGCTGGTATTCTGGATTCTTCTGTCTTCTACAGAACTATCACTATTCATTTTTAAGCCTTTAAATTTAAAACATGCAGATTGGAATTGTGCCTACCAAAGATTTTAAACAGACAGAATTCAAGGTCCCTTGGCTTCTCATTAAGATAGCACTCGCATTGATGAAGAGAAGTTTATTTTATGTGATAATGAAGGGAAGGGCTTACATTAGCAGTTATCTCTAAAATGAAATCCTAAAATGTTTATCATTAATAAAAATCTCTACTGAAATCTGCCCCATGGATATTCACAGCATTTGTAGTTGAAGGGATGAGAGAGTGTTTCTCAAGGCATCAGACATGGAGCTTTTTGCTTTTCCTCAGATCTTTTTATTAGTGCTACCAGTTGCAATCTCAATAGCTAACTCACCCACTGTGCTAGAAACTGCTGAGGACTGAAGACAACACAGTTTTCAGGTTCACAGTATCTCCTGAGATCAGGTTCTAAGTCATCATTAGAGCTGATCAAACATATTTTGTGCAAAAATTTTGTGTATAACTTGAGCTACTTTTCAACAAGCTCTAGTTATGTTGAATTGTCTGCTCATAGTCTGTGCAACTTCATAATATTTTACAGTTTTGTTGGTTGATCTTTTCCAGTTCCAATGAAAATTGATATCAGATCACTGAGAATGTATTAAGGCACTGGTTTAATATTTTTTAAGCTCCTTATCCTGTGTTAGGCTTGCTGACCTCTGTTTCCATGGGAACAGGAACTGAAGTAAGTGGCAGCTGTCAAAATTCCAACAAGCAAGTTGACTACTGATGGAGAGCTGCAAGTGCTATGACACAAAATACCTGCAGGCATGAGGATTGATCTGGCTCTTAATTTCTGTAAAGCTTTCACTTCTAGGGAAAAAGCATATTTAAAATATATTTAAATATTCAGATCTCTACTATATAAAAATATTTTTTAAATAAAATGTTTCCAAATATTTGTATTGACTAAAATCAACAATATACGTAAACAGCTGCCTTAGAGGCAGTACCTCATTTCTCTAGTGACTGAAGGCTCTCTGCCTTCAAGAGCGCACTCTGTAACTTTCATGAGCTACACATGTGATGCACCCCAGTGGTTTATCAAGAAAAGTGAAATGACATATGTCTACAACCAAGGCCATACCTATGTGAAAAATTCACCCTGATTTCAGCCAGCAGTTTGTACACTGTTGCAGCTTGCACTAGTTGTTGGCCATGGATGGATTAAATCTGGCCAAATTTCCAGTATAAACAAAGCCTTGGATGTAAGTATCTATCTCTTGTACATGTTGTAAACTGCCATGATGTAGTTCCCTGTGCACCTCAACAGAATTGCCTGGAGCTTGGCTATCACAATTTGCCACGGTAGTTGAAGGTAAGCTGAGATGTTTGGGCTAACAGTACTAAGATTTAAATTTGAGAGAGCTAATAGCAGAGTGTTTCCTAGAGAGGATCCTTTCTATGGTACATGTCCTATCTCTTCTCTCAAGCATTTGCCTTTGACAAATGATATGGAGAAATTCCTTGGACCAAACATGCCAGTTGATGTAAAGTGCCATGGTGCTACTGAAGCCAATGGAACTATACTAATCAATATCAGATGAAAATCTGGCCCTCTGTTGTAATTATTTTTGTCTGCCTCTGAAAAAAGGTGCTGGTGTTGATTTAATAAGCACAGCTAATTAAAGTACTTGCACTCTGACTCTAGCGAGAAGGGGCTTTAGATGCATCAAATCAGTAAATAAATGAGAAACACTTCCCCTCTTTTCCATATAATGTTCCTCCATTCCATTTTCTTCTCCACCTTCAGACCACTATCATTTATTTTGTAACACACACGAATGTAGTAGGCACCACATGGTACAAATTGATAGCCAGGTCTTTGCCTCAAACAATTTGCAATGGTTTTATTTGACATGACATGATGAGTGGGAGTGACAAACAAGGAGAGGAAATAAAGCTCGGTGTACAGTCTGTCATTTCAAAAGACTATTTTAGTGGTGCCCGTTGACAGGCATGCAGCTTTGGGGAAGCTCAGGAGAGCCCCTCAGGAAAGATGCACAAGCCAACCATAACCTGAAGAATTTGTGTGTTGTCAATCAGAATTAAATACCTGCCAAAGCACATTAGGACTGTAGTGCTCCTGAGTTGCTGGGTACCACAATGTTCAGAGCTGATTGAATCTTCCATGTACTGAGTATCCTCCTGTTCAAAAGCTATGTAAGTACAACAATGCCTTTATAGAATAGATACGGGTGGTCAAATACTGGCCCGTTGGCTGGATCCAGTCCACCAGGGTTAGCTCCTGGAGGGCCCCCATCCCTATATTCACCTGCCCAGCCTCAAGTATAGACTAGGGCAACTCCCACTAGCCGCAGATCAGTGTCCAGCCAATGGGAGCTGTGGGAAGTGGTGTCCCAGTCCACACTGCTCCCTGCTGCTCCCATTGGCTTGGAACAGTGATCTGTGGCTAACGGGAGCTGTGATTGCCAGGATTTGCAGCCATGCAGATATATATAGTGGCAGTGGTGATCAGTAAGATAGGGGACAATGACACTGCCTCATCAAACTGGACAAGGTTTAAAAACTGTCACATGAAAGCTATCTCTGAGCTTCTCATGCTTTTTCAAGGAGTTTTGGGGACTGATTATGTTATCAAGCACTACAGATGAATTCATAATCTAAAATAAGTGTGGGGTACCAGAAAATACCTACTTTCACTGCTAATTCTGTTAAAAGACCCTCATCGCTGATTGCCTGAATGTTTTCAGAATTTTTAAATACTGTCAGGGTAGAGCACGTGATCCACCACGGCCATACTGAACCCTCATAACTCTTCTCAGGCAGTTATATCAGTGACAGAGCTCCCATGCTTTTGGGTCTCGAACCACCAATCATCTGCATCTGAGCCCTCCCTGCAATGGTTAGTACTGTGTGGTTTTGATTCCTACAAATGTGAGTGGCTGATGTAATTAGTGTTTCCCTCCAGCCAAGGCTAGATTAAAAACCATATCTGAAATGCAGCTGTGACTGCAGAAGGTTTCACCTGACTATATTGAAGCACTTGGATTACTTTTTTCTTTTCCCTATCTCTTTCTATCTCTCTCCTTACCAGCCTTAGGCTGACAGGAATCAAAAGAGAAGCAACAGGCGCGAAGGGGAGAGCTGGGCTATGTCTGACCTTTTCTAGAGACTACAGGGCAATTCACTGTAAAGCATAACTCTGGTGAAAAAGAGATTCTGAGTCTTTAAATAAAATACCTTATTATATGAATCATATTTTATTGGGGAATTAGGCTGAGGATTTTGAGTAGATGGAATTATCTGGAGATATTTTTATTTGGCTTCCTTGCTCGGAACAAAGAATCATTTGCATTGAGTGGTAAGAAATAAAATGTCTTCTACTGAAAGAGATAATGCACGTGACCCACTGAAAGTCGGAGATGGTCTTCTAAATCCCCCAGGTACTTCTGAAGATCTTCTCCAAACTAGTGATAGAAGCTGGTACTTATCTTGTATATGGCACCAATTACCAGCGTATTTAGATGTGGTAAATATTTATGGAGGCAAATATACACATTCAATGTAGGGATTATTTGAACAATGGCTATCAGAAATCAATGTATCCCAACCCAATGACTCATCAAGCTAACACAGATAGGGCACATCAGTTTCATAGCCAGTGGTACACAAGGCAGTACCATTGACTGCCTGGACCCAATGGATCAAGTGCCTATGCTATGGCCTCATCCCCTCATTTTAACAATCTCTGTAGGTCAGCTTTGGAATTCTTTGAAGGGGAAGTCCTGCTGTGTTAGTTATAGACCTATTTGCATGGTTGCTCTTAGATTTGAAAGGCTATAGTACGGTAACAACAGTACTACAGTGAATACCGCAATTTATATATCTTAGGAGAGCAACTGACTATTGTTAAATGATGGGAGGGGAAGGGAATAGGAATCCATGTTTTTTTCAGGTCCACTGTTTAAAACTACTATAATCATGAACACACGATGCCTCTGTACCTGGCTTGCTGACAATGAGCACTGAACAGGAGACCCTACAGGGAGAAACAGCTTTGAACGTCGAAGAGCAAAAACTGAAATCTACCAACTTAGGCATTATTACTAAATAAATAGCTTTCTTTAGTTAAACTTCAACACCTGTCAATGAGGAGTAGGAAGAGATGTAGCTGGAGGCGGTCCTGAATTGTCCTCCTGGAATGCTAGCATATGTGCTCTTGTAGGAGTATTTTGTCATGTTGTTTACTTGTTATTCTTTTGCACAGAGTGTTGTATTACATAATAGTTAGGGGCCTGGAGCCTGCAATCAAAATACATAGTCTGTAGCTATGCTAACAAAGGGCTGTAATGTTCTACATAATATTTTGGTAACAGGCACTACACCCCAATACAGAAAATCTTATAGAAAATCACTGAGTTGCCACTTATATTTCTCAGGAGTAATGAGCTAAGCAAATAAATCTGAAGGATGGCATATTTTTTATAGATTGAGTGCTATGCACTAACAGACCAGAATACATTGAAAGAGAGGCCTGGAAGGAACTTAAATTGTCACATTCACTCATCCCACAGACTGTGATCAGGTGCTGCAGGAATAAAAATGGTATTCTCTATGTAACAGGGTCAGGGCAGGTTACCTTACTTATTCTTAGTCCTACAATCCAAGCCAGAAGAAAAGAATTATAAAGTACTTTAGACAGCAGTTTATGGCAGAATATATTAGCCAGAGATAAAGTTTCCAGCTAATTTGAAAGAAAGCAGACCTCTTTTAACATGGGGAGGGCAATAGTTTCATCACCTTTAGGATATTCTCAATTTGAGTAAGAAGGGAAATAGTTAAGAATGGGCGGGATAAACCCACAGAGCATTTCTGTATTAGGTGTTATGATAGTGTGCCTTTTGAAGGGCTCAAGTGTTTGTTTGTTTTGACCTTTTCCTTTCATATTGTATTATTTTGGTCATTTATAAGCAATGTTTGGATACTACTTCTAATGACATAAAAGGAAAACTAAGAAAGCAGTAGAATTAGATTGTTGAATTTAATGAGTCCCTAGCCTCTTTTTTTCCCCCTCACACTTTGATTTACAAATAGATGCAGTTTCATAATTTACATAGCTATGAAACAATCAAACTATAGGCAAGAAGCTCACCGCTAGTATATTCTGACCTGTTTCCTCATCTATATTACTAAGCATTGTTGCTGCAATTATTTATTTGGCTTAAGAGGAGACACTCAAGATTGCAATATAGACCAAAAATATATGCTATCCAAAGCTACCCCAGTCAGCTAAGGAAATAGTCTTTAATTAGATCACTGGTGTGTTGTGACTATGGCTTATCATTTTACACAGTATGGGCACGCCTACACTGCAGGGCAAAAGTCGAATTAAACTACGCAACTTCAGCTATGCCAATTGCATAGTCAAAGTCGAAATAGCTTAATTCAGCTTTTGACACTGCCTACACAGCAGGAAGTCAAAGGAAGAACACTCTTCCATCAACTTCCCTTACTCCTTGTGAAATGAGAATTACAGGAGTTGGAGTAAGAAGTCCTCCAGCTCAACATTATTTTAAAGTAATGGCTTGCTGGGTAGACACACTTTTTTTTATTTCAAAATTACGTCAGTTATTCTGAAACAACACTGCTGTATAGACGTACCCTATGATCTCATTACTTCCTGGTGCCTCTAGTCCAGTGGGCACCAACCAGTAGATCAGGTTCTACTAGTAGATCTTGGAACCTCTGACAGGTGATCCTGACTGGCTTGGCCAAGAAGCTATCAAGTGCTGACACTTTAGCTGTCCCACCCCCTACTACTGCTCATCTCCTGCCCTTTGCCTTGGAGCTGCCCCTCCCTCTGGGGAGCTGCCTCCTTTCTGTGCAGGGCAGAGGAGGGAGAGGAGGGGTACTGATGTCAAGGTGCCTTCTCTCCCACTTTGTATCCTTACACCACAGAGCAGAGAGGGAGCACAATAGGACTTGTGATGGAGTTTGCTGGCTGCTTTAGGGAGCGGGCCAGAGCAGCGGTGAACCTGCCTTGGTCCCACTTCACCACCATCCAGGAGCCATGAGCAGTGCCCAGCAGCAGCCCACATCCTAAACTCCTACCCTAGTCATGAACCCCCTCCTGCACCCTAAGTCCCTGCTCCAGCCCCAAGCTCCCCTGCATCCAAACACTGTTCCAGAGCCTGCACCTAGAACCCCTCCTACATCCGAACTGCCTGGCCCAAGAGCAGCTGAGAGCCCCTCTCATACTCCAGATCCCTTAATCCAAGACTAGAGCCTGCACCCCAACCCTCTGCCCCAGTCTGATGAAAGTGAGTGAGGATGGGTACGAGAGGGAGGATGGAGTGAGCAAGGGAGGGGCCTTGGACAAGGGATGGGAAGGAGGCGGGGCAAGGGTATTTATATTTGAGGTAGATCTTGAATTGCACTTAAATTCAAAAAGTGATCTCGTGCTTAAAAGGGTTGGAGACCCCTGCTCTAGTCTGTCCTTCAGCTTATCATGAACTTGTAAGACCTTGGGGTTCTTTGGTACATCCTTATGGTTCCCTGTACCATAATACAAATGAATAATAATAAACAGGCTGATTATATAGGCAGCAGAACCCAAGGATTTGGGGTTTCCAAAGTCCTGCTTGCTATTCCTGTGGTCTAGGGGTTGGAGCCAGGAAGACACAGGACTGGGAGTCACAAGATGTGGGCTCATTAATTCCAGGGTAGAACAGTGCCTTGTGATCATCTAGTCTGACCCTCTGTAAAACCAGCAGGACTGACAGCCTTGCTGGGCAAGGTGGGTGGGAGGGAGAGTGCTCCATGCCACAGAAGTAGGGGAGCCTTGGTCAAAAGGAGCAGGGCTAGGCAGTCCTCCGTGCTGCCCAGAGCATGCAGAGTGGTGCTCTGGCAGCAATTTAAAGGGCCCAAGACTCTGACTGCCACTGGTGCCATAGTGGTGGCCCTTTTGTGCTGCTAGGCCCTGAGGCAGATGCCCCTTCTCTCCCCTCCCTCCCTCCTCCCCTCCCCCCACTTCCTCAGCAGGCTGTGTAAAATTCAGGCTATATAATTTCCTCAGAGTAATTTCCAGAGCTTGTTAGAAAAAAAAATCCACTTGTGCCTTAATTGCCAGTGATGGAGAAACCACCATAATACTTCCTGAATTAATCTGATGGTTAATTAACCATATTAATATGTACGCCTTAGTTCCAGTCTGAATTTTCTACCTTCACATTTCAGCCATTGGATCATGTCATACCTTTCTCTGATGGATGGAAGAACTCTTTCTCAAATATTTGTTTCCCTTGTAGGGGTACCCAGAGAACACCCCTTCACCGTCTCTCAGACTCAAAGAGCTTATCACTAGAAACTGTCATACTTTCTAATCTGTGCCTCATTTCAGTGGTTCTTCTCTGAATCCTCTCCACTTTATCAGCATCTTTCCTGAATTATAGACACCAAACTGGAGAGCATAATCTAGCAGTGGTTGCACATGTGCCAAATACAAAGGTAAAATACCCTCTCTGCTTCTATTCAAGACCAGTTCAACCACTGATTTCACTGGTAATGTTACTGTCTGTGCTTCAGTTTTCCCATCTGTAAAATGGAGCTGATAATGCTTATCCATCTTTGTAAAGATACTTGAGCTTTTCATCCAAAAAGCATTATTTAAGTGCAAAGCATTATTACTCCTGCTTCTCAGAATTGAAGAGGAGCACTAGACTGAAGGCTAGTATCCCAAAGAACAGTGGCCTAATTGGCTACAGGTTAGGTTTTCAGTTATATGTTACTGTCAAAATGTGATAAATATTACTTAACTCTGGGGTTCTCAAACTTATTATACTGCAACCCCCAGGGGGGAGAGGGTGGCCGGGACCCACAGTTTGAGAAACACTGCCTTAACTGCATCTATAGCAAGTACAAAGTGATGCTTAATTAGGTTTAAGCATAATCGTGTGAAATACAGCATAAACAATGACCAATATTGAATGCCTGGACCAAATCTGTCTAGCATTTAGCTACTTTTTTTTCCAGCAGGATCCTGATTATTTTCCACAACATTATTCTACAGTTTTAAAATGAAGTTTCTCAAATGATCTGTGTCTCCCTGAAAGTTCTGATTAATATTATATTTAATATGGCATTCATTTAGGAAGAGGTGACTAATTTTAATCCTTAATCCTGTGAGGTTGTGCTTGTGCTGTGCCTTATCAGAAAGCCTCCCAAATAAATGGAAAACAGATAAAATCTATTCATGTTATATTTCTTTAAAAAGCTTCAGAGTGATTGAAAAATAAATCTGCTTTCATTAAACCGCATTCCTCTAATCTTAGGTATGAAATCTGTTATTTCAGAGCCTCCCCCTAGCTGATGATATAATAGTCACAAAATGTGGTATCCAATTCATGCTGAAATTTATTTTTATAACCCAGTTATATGGACCAATTTCCAAATATGCAGCCAGCAGTTATGTTATCCTAACTTTTTTACTAAAATGTGTGAACACAAGAAGTGCTTTTATAGTATGGCACTAGCAGTAGCAGATCCTTGCATTCAATAAATGCTCCCTCACCAGTTCATGAACCTCCACAATTTGAAATGAACTCTCATTCAGTGCTGGGAAATAATTATCTCCTCTGCTTGACATGGCAGAACAAGATTGCAAACAGTGGGAAAAGTCTTAATTTGTCTGGCCAACAAAAGGATATTACTGGGATTTTAAAAATAAGCCCTCAGAGTTGAGCTTTTCGGGCATCATGGGGGTGGGGAGCCTAAGAGAGTGATGCAGGAATCGATTGTCCTTTTGTGGTCTAAATTTTTCAAATGATTCACTTCTCAAAACTAAAGTGAAACCTGGCTGAAGCAATAGATAGAAGGTGCACTCCCTTTCTTTCCTGCAAAAGAGCACTAATATCAGGTAGAAGCAAGGAAGATGAGATTTCTTTTCTTTCAAGAGTGACTCAGCCACCCCTTTTCCCATATGAGACTGAAATCATGAGTAACCAGGAAAGCTCCAATCTCTCTGGATATATCTCATCAACACGGTTTGACAAGATACAGCTGGGGGACACATGCATACTGAAACTAGTTCTCTTGGCTCACTGGCGCTCTCCTCTCTCCTGGGCTATGTCTACACTGGCGCGATCTTGCGCCAGAGCTATGCAAATGAGGCTAAGCATGGAATATCGCTGAGCCTCATTTGCATATCTAATGAGCCACCATTTTTGCGGAAGAGGCTCTTGCGCCAGAAGGAGCTGTCTACACTGCCCCTTCTTGCACAAGAAAAACCCTCTTGCGCAATGCCGTTATTCCTGAAAATAATCAGCGTAGCAGCATTGCGCAAGAGGGTTTTTCTTGTGCAAGGGGCAGTGTAGACAGCTCCTTCTTCCGCAAAATGGCGGCTCATTAGAGATGCAAATGAGGCTCAGTGATATTCCACACAGCCTCATTTGCATAGCTCTGGCGCAAGATCGCGCCAGTGTAGCCATAGCCCTGGAGTAGTAGCTGTGCCACTGCTGCTGATGGGGGAAGAGGAGTCCTAATGCCTCCCTGTTGCCCCAGCTGCTGCTGGCAGCCACTTTGGCACTGCTTGCTATGTAACTGCTCTGGTGCTGCTGTAACAGCTGCTGCTCCAGAGGGGATGCCACAGAGCGGGCTCCTGCTTCCTCTGCCCATTCCCACGGCCTCTTATCTGCCGTAGCCCCTCTCCTTTTCTTCCCCGTCTTATCCCACTCTCTCTGACCACACCATTATCCCTCCCTCCCCATCCCATTGCCATTGCCATGCCCCCTTCTCTGGGTACTCACCATCACACGGGAAACTGGCAGACACTGGGAACAAAGAGGCCATGTCCAGCTGCTGAAGCAGCAGCAGGGAGCAGAAGAGAACACCCGCCCTCTCCATTCCCTGTGAACAAAAGGGCTGTGTCTACGTTGGTGAGATCTTGCGCAAAAACAATCACTTTTACGCAAAAACTTGCTGCCTGTCTACACTGGCCGCGAGTTCTTGCGCAAGTACACTGACGTTCTGATGTATGAAAACAGGGCTTCTTGTGCGCAAGAGGCCAGTGTAGACAGGCAACATTAATCTCTTGCGCAAGAAAGCCCTATGGTTAAAATGACCATCAGAGCTTTCTTGCGCAAGAGAGTGCCTACACTGCCATGGATGCTCTTGCGCAAATGCACATGGCAGTGTAGACGCTCTCTTCTAGAAAAGCAGCGAGGAGTCCTGTGGCACCTTATAGACTAACTGAAGTGTTGGAGCATAAGCTTTCGTGGGCAAAGACCCACTTCGTCAGATGCATGATGAAGTGGGTCTTTGCTCACGAAAGCTTATGCATCTGACGAAATGGGTTTTTGCCCATGAAAGCTTATGCTCCAACACTTCAGTTAGTCTATAAGGTGCCACAGGACTCCTCGCCGCTTTTGCAGATTCAGACTAACCTGGCTACCCCTCTGATACTCTCTTCTGGAAGAGTTTTTGCACAAGAGAGTTCTTGCGCAAGATCATGCCAGTGTAGACGTAGCCAAGGTGTGTCTTCTGGTGGAGAGGACATGCAGTAGGGGAAGGACAAAGCCCTCCTCCTTCTGGTAGGCCCTAGCAGAGCAAACCCTGCAAGGCAGCTTGGCCCCTGGGTCAACCTCATTTGTGTGTAGTCAGAAGGGGGGTTAGACTTGAATGCGAATCTGAGCCCAGGCTTATACTGAGTGACAATATACTTACCGTTCCTATATTCTTATCCACAGCTACTGTATGTATTTTTGGGCAGCTCTATAGCATAGCAGAAAATGAAACATCTGAAAAAGTAAAAACAGCTTCTTGTACATCGATGGACCCCCTCTTTTAACTGCATATGTCATAATATTTTTTTTAAAAATAATAAATTTTCTGTTTATTCATATTTTGACAACTATATGGAGACTGCAGTTCTAGATAAAAACTGCTTAATCTTCATTAATTTACATTTCTGGTACAGAATTGTCCAGTAGTGAGAGCACAATCCTTGTACTTAAGCAACCCAGGTTTAAGTACCTGCTCTACTAGACTTCCTGTAACTCACTCAGGGAATGTCTACACATGCAGTGGAATGGCTGCACCAATGCAGTTGCAACAGTTTGGTGAAAACACACTGTGCTAATGGGAGAGAGCTCTCCCGTGAGTGTAATAAAACCCAGCTCTGCAAATGCTCTGTTGGCAAGAGAAGCTCTTCCTCCAACATAGCAGTGTGCACATAAGTGCTTCTGTCCATGTAACTTATGTTGCTTGGGGGATGGAGTATGATAAGGAATGTCAACATAGGCTGTAATGTAGAAATGGCCAGAGTCATGGAGCCACTGAAATCAATGGGAGTTAGAATCCTTTGATGAGCTGGGTTTTAACTTCTCTCCCCCTCAGTTTCCCACCTATAAAATGGGAACAGCACCATTTCACTATTTTACAGAGGTACTGCAAAAATGTGTGCAATGAAAGATTTGATACTCATTACAGAAAAATACATCAGTAACTAAAAGATTATTATGTCCTTTTTTAATCTGGCATGAATGGGGCCTACTTAAGTGTCAAGGTAAAAAATTATCATATTGGAGATGAAGTGGGATCTGAGGAAATACCTGCCAGAATAAATGCTAATAGATAAGGGATTAAACTGAAATCCTCATGCTAATCAGTGGGAGCTTAGATGTTAAAGGAAAATGGAATTGGGCTGATAAAACCATGGAATGGCTTTCTTACAAGACCAGAGCCCTTCAATTGTAGTTTTAGCATAACAGTCACAGTTGCTTTAACCGTCTATATATTACTCTATAACAAGCTCAAGAGATTTCAAACAAATCAAATCCAAAGAGTTCTGAGGTTGAAGGTTTTTTTTTGTTGTTTTGGTTTTTTTTAGGAGAAGCATTTTAATGTATTTCACACATTGTAAAATATTTATAGTGAATTACATAATATCTGTACATCAGATTTGAAACATCAGTAATCTCTCTCAGCAATTCCTTGCCTATAAATTTTTTAACAGCATGGGTAACTACAAACATTCTGGGTATTTGTGGACATGAAGGTCCATGCAGCGGGATTAATTTAGCTTTGTAAAAGTAACTGATACTTTTCCTTTCTGAGTAAACATCAGTTTATTCCCTCTTGCTCCCTTCTGATTATAAAGATATACATCTGAATGATTTCATAATGGCATAAGGAATAAGGGCAGGACACTGTATATATAAAAATGAGCTTTCCCACATGATAAAATCAGCAGTGTAATCACATCTCACATTAAAATACTAAATATATTGTGTAATACAAGAAAGTTTCACCAGTTTAGAGGACAATGAAAATAGCTACATTTTAACTCACTCCTTAATTTTTCTGTGGAGAATCTCGCTAAGTGGTGAAAAGTGTCACAGCTTGTTGGATTCCCTCCTCCCCCAAAGATAAACAGCAAATTAGTTTAGAAAAAAGTGGTTGAAATTAGCTCGAACTCTAACTTTAATGAGTTCAATGAGGCTAGACAAAGACACAAGTTGCTCATTGCCACATACAATACAGTTAACAGATTCAACTTTTTACCTGAGCAAAAAGAATTTCACTATTTACTAGAACATGCAGCATTAACCAGTTAATATATATATAAATTGAGCATACTGTTCCTCGGTTACACTGCATTCAGATATTTTTAATCTGGTGGCTGATGGGAAAAGATCCAATGTATGATGTGTGTGACATAAAACCACAAACACTGAAATGCACATTAATATTCAGCAGCGTTTCTAAAGGATCAAATTTTGTCCTACTCTATTATGTAGGAATAAAGCAGGAATAATTCAAAACCCATAGGCTACGTCTATACTACAGGCTTCTTGTGCAATCACTGTTTTGCGCAAGAGTTCTTATGCAAAAGTTCTTGTGCAAGAGTGCGTCCACACTGCCATGTGCTTTTGCGCAAGAGCGCCCATGGCAATGTGGACGCTCTCTTGCGCAAGAAAGCTCTGATGGCTATTTTAGCTATGGGGCTTTCTTGCGCAAGAAACCCCTGTTGCCTGTCCACACTGCCTTCTTGCAGAAGAGCTCTTTCACAAGAGGGCTTATTCCTCATGGGGAGAGGAATAACTCTTGTGCAAGAAGTCCTGTTTTCCGACACATTACTGTAAGTTTACTTGCGCAAGAACATGCGTGCAGTGTAGACGCTCTGCAAGTTTTTGCGCAAGAACAGCTATTCTTACGCAAGAAGCCTGCAATGTAGACGTAGCCATAGAGTTAATGGTACTTTAAATACAGAGCAGTGCCTAGAAATTCAAGCACTAGCATTTCCCTCCATTTAAGAAGTGCTTACAAAAGACCTGAGTCCGCATTCCTTATCTGCCCCAAATTCTCTTTTAAATGTGTTGGCCTATTTAGCTCGCTTGACTGCAGAATGAAAGGTCTAATATGTTGTGAATATAGAATCAAGCCCCAAATGTGTATTTTTCTCCCAAGCATAACTGTGGCTATGCCATAAGGAATTATGTATTACTCCATTTGTTTTAGCAGAAACCAAATTACAAATTAGGTAGAAACTTTAACTGTCCTGATCTAAATGCTCTATTATAGTAGTAGTATTTTGATTTTATGAATTATTCTGTGGCAACCCTATTCATATTAAATGAAGCTTCAGGGAGTAGCTGAGTTAGTTTGTACAGAATAAACAAAAAACAACAAATGGTCTGGTCTATAAAGTGCTACCAGAACATTTGTTGTTGTTTAAGTTTATCATATTAAATTAGGCAAAAAATAGTGAGGTATAGTCTCCTTAAGGAAACCCTTATTTAGTACTACAGTTGCAGAAGGGAAGAGAAGTATGAGCTTCTATGCCGATCTCCAGCCTCACTCTTAGCATGCTTTGAGTGCTGAAGGACTCTCTATTTGCAGCATATAGTGTCCACACTGTCAACTCCCAGTTGGCTCTTGAAAAAGTATTCATCCCTTTTAGGGCAAGAACAGCAAACTCTTTTCTTGCCTTTGTCATTACTGCTGCCTTAGCAAAAGGTTGGGGTGCAGACTTCTTTCCAAACACAATACAGACAGTAATTATATATGGGCTATGGTAATCAACTCCCTATGGAATCATAGGGCCGATATTTTAACATGCTGGTTTTCTTTCATCTTTTACGATTAAAAACCTAGATATTAAAAGTACATCTGTCAAAATGGATCTTTCTCTGGCCAGAGTGTGTTCCTTCCTTCCTGTATAGCCGACTGACTTAGACGCTGGTAGGGGCTCCAGTGCAATGATTCTTTTTTGCTTCCAAGTTCTTCTTGGCTTTAAATGCTCCCGAAAGCTCAGGGTGAATGGAATCGAGCCGCTGCTCACATTGGAAGGCTGCGAGGAAAGCTGTCCTGTAGTTGCTGTTCATCCAGCCATAGAGAAGGGGGTTAGCAAAGGTTGAGCACATGGCAATGACATGAAACACTGTGTAGATTAGCTTGTACTCCTTCAGATCTAACACCTTACTGTCAATGTCACTGACAAGCTGGAAAGTGTGAAAAGGAAGCCAGCTTACAGCAAACACCACAACTACACATACCAGCATCTTGGTGGTCTTCCGCCGCCGCTGATGGTAATTGTCATTCCCAGCCCCGGGGCTGATATGGTTCTTTAGTTTGGTCCAGATACGGGTGTAGGCATACGAGATGATAGCTAGAGGGAAAACATATTGGATCAGGAGCATAGAGACACTGTAGATGGTGCCATAGTTGAGTTGCCCCTCGCCAGGCCACTTCTCAGAACAGACCACAATCTTGAAATCAGGAATGATCTCAATCAGAGAGTACTCCCGAAAGATGGCCAAGGGACTAGCCAGTAGTGCACTGATAGCCCAGGCCACTCCAATGATCAGGAAGCTTATTCGCTTGGAGATTTTGCTCTCCAAGTGGTAGACAATGCAGCGATGACGGTCCAAGGCGATCACAGTCAGGGTGACAGTGGACACATGCACTGCAAGGCCTTGGGCATAAGGCACCAGGTGGCACAGCACCGGGCCCAGTTTCCATTCTCCCAACAGTGTGTAAACTAAAGTGAAGGGTAGGCACAGCGTGTTCACTAATAGATCAGCTACAGCCAGGTTGGCAATGAAAAAGTTAGTCACGGTGCGCATGCTCTTAAACTTGACGACCACGTGGATCACAAGGGAGTTGCCCACCACACCCAACAGGATGATGAAACAGTAGGCAATGATGAGAATGATCTGCACCTCCACCAGGTTGGTACTGTCTTTCAGTTCTGGTTTGGGGTCAGATGCTAGTTCACTGAGTGGTGTGGTGAGGCCTGGCAAGTATAGCCTAGTGTACAGCTCCATTTTTACTTCACTTGTGTGGTTCTCTTCACTCAATACTCCCATTGGACCCATGTTGTCTCTTACGTGGACTGTCTGAAACACAACAAAAATACAGAAAATTGGAGTAAACCAAATACTGTGTATGCAGGCTTCACCCAAAACATACCAAAAAAAAGTTTAATTACAACAAACAGAATTAGCAATAGAATTTTGTTTTTATTAATAAAGTCTGGTTTCAAAAGGAAGTTAGACTTTCAGATGAATGACTCTATAATCTGAAGTTACAATAGCTACATTAAGACCACAAGAGAGATTTGGTTAGGCTCTGGGGCATAAATGCCACCAGATATGTTCAGCAAGAAATTTGCCTAAAGTTACAGTACTGCCTTCCTCTGAAGCTGGGGGCATTGGCCATAATCAGAAGTGAGATATTGGACTACTGAAGACGAGCCACTGGTCTGATCAAAGATAGCATGTGGTACATCCACACTTTCTCATTCATTCAAAGCCCATTCCTGCAAGCTTTACACAGGCATAATTCTTGTTAAAAAACTGAGATACAATTCAAATGCATTTGAAGACAGCAGAGTATACGTACTTGGACAAAGAAAGGATTTGAATCCTGATGAGCAATATGTTCTTTGTTAAGAATGAATAGGCCAAACCACTAATGACTTTTGCACAAAACTACTGTCGATACCAGTGGGAATTCTACAAATAGAGCATTGATTCCTTACAGCCCAATGTCAGCCTAACGATATTCCAAACTTTCACCAAGGGAAGAGTGACAAGTAGTTCCTCAAAGAATTGCCAATATTCAACATTTCATTCATCTATACTTAGCTAATAAATACAAACATACTGCTTTGCACTGTTAGGATAAATTCCTGGAATTTTCCTTCAAGAAAGTCAGCATCACAAGTGCAATAAAAAATCAGAATAGCTGAAAAACATTAGTAACATTCTAGGTTGTATACATAACCCATTAGAAGATTTATCTGGTATTCCTTGGATCCTTAACTCAAGGAAATTTTATTTTCCTTCCTTTACATCATTGTACTAGGGCGGGGCTAGGGATGAGGGTTTCAGTATGCAGGCTGCCCCTGGGTGAGAGCCCAGCCCTCTCTCAGTGCAGCAGATTGGGACCAGGTGAGAAGTACCTGTCCATAGCCGCTGCAGGTCCAGAGGTCACAGCCAGGAAAGGGGTGCATGTCCCACACCTGGGGGACAAACAGATACACAGACAAACTCTCTGAAATATATCGTAGACAGCTATCCCTTTCTCCACCCCTGCCCCCTGCTTGCCCAATGTGGTGATAGCTGTTCTGGTCCACATCTCTGGCCTCTTGCTGCCCTCTGTGGTCATTCTGCAGTATAACTGTCCCTCCTGTCACACCCCTCTCTTTCCATTTTATGAGATACAATCAAATTACAGGCATATCCCATTGTCCTGGCACAACCAAACCATGACCTTGCTTTAGGTTATAAGAAGAAGCTGCATACCAAATTTAGCGATCCTAGCTCTTATCATTTAGGAGGAGTTCTTGAACAAACTGATGCACATTTCTGAAATACATAGTAAAACTAAGTTCGAATTAAACAAAGAAATAAAAACTAGGTAATATTTCTTTTATAGTGGAAGGCTTGCAAAAACAATTTTCTCATCTGAAGTTGCCAACCAAGCTTTTTACTACAGTGAAAGCAAACAGTGGTCACATCCTCCTCCCTTGAGATTAATGGGATTTTTGGAACAGATAACAAAATCACATTGTTGCCTTTGCACATATTGAGCTAAATTCTGCTCAGCTACATGCATGCAACCTCAGATTTCAATAAGATTGCATGGATATAACTGAGCAAAATCTGTTTTAAGTATTTAAAGTATGGCAGGGTTAATTTGTAACTTGCACTATAATTAGGACACTACAAGATTCATGGTCATAGGATTTTAAAATCTGAAATTTGATTTCAGCTATTTAAATCTGAAATTTCAGTGTTGTGATTTTAGAGGTCTGTATTGCCAAGAGGCAATGGTTCTTCCCTTATTTGGAGGCAATAAGCACACAAATTGGGTGAAGGCTTAAAGATTTTACTAAGCAAATCTTAGAATAAAATACAATACTTATTAAGCCTAAGCAAACCTCAAAATAAAATACGCTTACTAAAGCAATACAATTCTTATTAAGCCCAAGCAAACCTTACAGTAAAATGCAATGCTTAATAAGTACAATACTTATCAAACCTAAGCAGATATCAGAATAAAATGTAATGCCTACATCCCTTCTGCTGCCGGGAACCCCCTGAAGAAGGACAGTGGATAGACCCCAGTGGTCAGTGCGTAGCACCTTCTGCGGCTTTGGTCTATGTCGAAGTTCCAATGTTAGGAATATCCCCCTTACTTATGTACTGTTGGATCTATAGTAATCATCCCTGTTGTTTTGAGAACCTAACAAGATCATTGATACATTGCATATTTTTCCACATCCAATAATTAGCTTGTTGATACATTGCATATTTTCCCGGGCCAAATAATTAGCATTATCAGGTGGGAAACATTCAGCAAAGATACCTATATGATCTTCCCAAGCCCTCCTGTACTCCCATACAAGGTGCATGGCTTTGGGACCTGTCCCAGAACTTGTTGAAAGTCAACAGTGCATTCTACACTGTACCATCTTGAGCAAACAGCTAACTCTTTGAGAATAACAAAAGAATAATAAAAAGCAAATAGCACAAATGGCTGCCTAGAGCATCCAGGCCTGTAAGCAAATAAGGAACGACTGTGGTACACCACCTAATTTCCATGACCTCACAATCATTTTCTGCATTTCCACTATAAGGTCCTGACCCAATAAGAAGTTTTGAGGAGAGGTCGCAATCAAGAGTATTGGGAGTGGCAAATGGAAAACTCTGGTTGTTGGCCAGGAGCCCAGCTTTGAAGGCAGAATCATCAGCAGTACAGAAACAATCATGGTACTGTCACCTTGACTTCTGGGCTGCTGCCTGAACAGTTGGGCCCTCTATCAGCAACCACCTTCCTGGCCACCCAGCTCTAAAGGCAACAGTGCAGAAGTAAGGGTGGTAATACCATGCCCCGCAATAACCTTCTGACACTCCCCCCCCCCCCCCCCGACAACATCCTTTTGGATCAGGGTTTCCCCCCATTGAAGTAGTACTGGTCTCACATGTGAAATCTGTAGAGTATACTGTAAAAGCACACAAAAGATATCATGGTCTGTGACATGTTTTTCAGGCCTGTGAATTTGGTAGGGCCCTCACTATAATTCTGTGCAAAGTGAGTAAAGAAAAGTAAATAGCTAGTTCTAGGTGAGCTGCCCAGATGGATTAAAGAGAAAGAAGGCACTGTGCACCTACTTACTCCTCCTCCTGGAGTAGGTAGGTAGCCTTAGATGGAAAATAAGCAGATCCTTGGCTCTACTTTGTAATGCACTGGACAGGACAATTAAACCAGTGTGGGGATGTCAGAATTTGCTGCTGGTAGAGGCCAGTTGCGATTTATTATTTTTTCCTCCTCCTTATTCCCCGCCCCCCTCTGACCCTTCCAGAGTCAGAGGAAACAGGGAAGAAACTGCGCTTCAGAGACAGGAGTCTCTGAGAAACAATGACTCCTAGGGTTACTCTTTTACTCTGGTGTGGTGCAAATTATGCCCTATCCTTCAGTCGGGTCTCTGCCTGTAGACAAAATGTTGCTATTAATGTCTGCAATTCAGTATTGCTTTTCTTTACAGCAGGTCCATGGTAGATTTCTTTTTAATTTCCAGGGAAAACATGCTTTAACATAAATGTATTTCTTGGGTGGGATTTCCTGTGCTAGTTGGATTTTTTACATCTTGCTGCTGTTTCTGGTTATGGGGTCTGGACACCATCAGGCTTCTGCACCTAATGTGGTCCCCCAAGAGGTGACTAGATCTTCTGTGCTCTGAGTGCATCCCACACAGCATCACAGGCAAAATTTGAATGAAGGGTCTTGTAGGTTAAAAGCAACAGTTTGATTACATGAGCTGAAAAATAACTTCCCTCAAGCTAAGCCAGTAAGAATTGCGCCATCCTCTATGCACCTAGGAACAAAAGGTGAAGCATTGCCATTAGATGGGGTACCAGAGTTTTGACTCCTTTCATAAGGAGACATTGGCTAGATCTTGGAGGAAAACACACTATCATACCAATTTTCTTTCCCTTCCTTTTCTCAAAATATTTCTTCCTACTTTTTTTCTGTATTCCCCTGCCTTCTCCTGCCTCCTTTAAAGGGAAAAAAAAGCAATTAGCTTCAATCCTGCCACTTTTTTTCTTTGTTCCAATACTGTATGGAGTTTGCTCCTTTTGAAGGTAGTATTTCTTGTTAACACAGCACAGTTGGGAAACTCCAGCAGAGAAGAAATAATGTTCTGTTAACAAATTAGATAAACAGGATAAGTTCTGCAATATTAACGTGCACAGTTGGTGAGGAATCAAGTTCTCCCACAGTACTATAGAAACCACACGTCTCTCTGATCTATACTATCTGCTGTGTCCTGTCTGCACTGAACCTGTCTATTCTTTCCCAACAGAAGCTCTTCAATTGTCTCTCTTGCACAGCAGCAGATGTTGTCACAACTAACGTTTCGAATATCTAATCACTGCAGTTACTTTCCACAGCTCTAAATAAATTGTTCATAACTTTGTGGGAATGATGGAATGTAGAGCATTTACAGAGAAGTAATGAGAAAAGGAGAATCAAAAGGGAATAATGCAGCCCACTGATAAGGGATTAGCTTCTTTAATATGCTGCATTTGTAAAGCATCTGGGATTTGGCTAAGGTGAACTTGGATGTAAAAATGTTTAATAGGATGCCCCCCCACATTCTCCAAGCTTCATTAAAAAGCCTCTGTGCACTTTTCCAAGGCCACTGCCCCCCTGACTACGGCGCGACCCCCTTGCTGCGCCTGATGACCAGGATCTACACAGCTGCACTGAAGCCAGAACCGTGCGCTCCGGATCGAAGATTGCGCGCGTCGAATATTAAACCCTGGGGTCCCCAGTGTGTGTCTGCATCGGGGGCGGTGCCCTTAACCCCCTCGCGCTGGCAGGGCGCCGCTGAGGCGAGCAGGGAAGGGGGGTTACGGGTCCCTGCGCCTGGTTCCAGGAGCTGGGGAGTGGCCCAGCCCCGGCACAGAAAGAGCCTCTAGCGCTGGCTTGGGCAGCTGGGCCGGCTGACGGGTCCCTTGTTCCCCTCAGGGGCCGCCAGCCCCGCGCCCCACCGGGGGAGCCAGGGGACGCCGCCGCCCTTGCCGGTGCCCGAAAGCCGCTGCCCGGAGGCGGCGCGGGCAGGAGTCTCCGACCCCCAGTCGCCCCGGCCCGGCCCGGCCCCACTTACCGCGCCAGCTGCGAGCGGCGCCTCTCTCCGCGCCGGGGAGGCGAGCCCCGCGCCAGGCTCGCTCAAAGTTTGGCGCCGCCGCCGCCTCGCGCCGGGCTTGGCTGCTCCCGCAGCTCCCGGCTCCGCCCGCTTCGCCGCCGGCGGGCAGCGCTGCTCACCTGCCCCGCCCGGCTCCGGCAGCCTCCGCCGGCCGCGCGTGGGAAGGGGGCGGCTCCGCCCAGCTCGCTCTGGGTCACGGGTTTGGGGGCTGCAGGCGCGGCAGCTGCCGGGGAGGGGGCTGGGGGACGCCTGGAGTCCGCGGGCTTCGCGCCGACGGGAGCCAGCGCTGGCAGCCTGCGCACCCCCCGTGCCGAAAAACCCCGGCCCCCGCCCGCCAGTGGGGGGGTCTCCTCGCCGGGCCCCGCTGGGGGGGGGGGGGGGCTGCACGTAGAAACTAGGGTCGGGTGTGGACCCGGTGCTGCCAAACCTCCGCGAGAGCAGAGCGTGTCACTGCCCCGGGGCGCAGCCGGCTATTGGCCCCAACTCGAATGAAGCCCCCCGCCCCGGCAGCGCTGCCGCTCAGATAAACGTGGCTTCTGCTCGCCTGCCAGCAAAAGCCGCTCCCGGCTCCACCCGCGCGCTGTGGTGGCCCTTGGAGCAAGCCCTGGCGCACCGACGCACACACGCGATGAAGCATCTACCTGCCTTGAAGGCGCGGAGCCCAAGTGCTGGCTGCAGGGTTTGCCCCGGGGTTCATTGGCATCTGGACTAGGAAGCGCTGTTCCCTGCCCAGGCGCTGGGATGTTGGCAACTGGAGCCAAAAATCGAGGGGCGGAGGGGGTCCTACAAGGATCTAGGCAACCCAAGTATCCCCTGAGGGTCCATCTTTGGGGGTTAGACAGAAGAGGAGGGAGATTGAGCCTGAAGGGAGACAGGTAGCTGGTGTGACAGCCGCTCCTTGCAATAGCACTTTGTTCACTCAGGATTCAGGAAACAGTTATTTCAGGGAGGTTTTCTTAGCCAGGAATAAAAGATTCACTATAAGAACTTGTTAGCTATTGTGCTTACCAACCTATTCTGCCAGTCTAGTGTAGACAACACAGAGTATGCTGGCATGCACCACCTAACAACTTCAACTAACAGACCTTTAAATCCCAGTCAAAACGGACCCTTTAGGGTAAGGCGACCTTGGGCTCTGCCGCTGGGAATTGCACCCCCAGAGTCATTCTTAGGCTATGGGGATCTAATGACCACAGGAGCAAGCAACATGCTGCTACAACCATAGGAGAGCAATACTCCAACATAGAGAGTAATTTGTGAAAGTCCGGGACCTGGTCAGAAGATTCATGAGTTACCAGAAGTTGTGGAGGGATTGTGTAGTGACACTAACAAAGGATCATGTAAATCAAGAAAATAAAGAATTAGAGAGGAACAAATTCATACCCTGTCTGTGAAATGATAGAAAATTCATAAACAGAAGAGAAAGAGTTTAAAGGGAAAGGGGTGCCTTTCCACATAAATAAATCACTAATCCAACCCCCTCCTTTGCCCAGCCCCACCCCCACCTGCAGCCCAATGTAATGCTGAAGCTACTACTCAATGGAAATATTAAATTTATATGTTTGGCTTCATTTTGAGTGAATAACTTATCTGATGATGTGCTAATATTGTGGGCAGGAGAAATATTAGACTCCAGATTTAAATAACTTACTTTTTTAAGCTAATCAAATATAAGAAACAGTTATGAAACACAGGCCATGTAACTTAAATTAGCTTTAATTCTAAAACAATCAGTAGCAAAAAAAGTAATATCTTTCTGTGTATAATAGGTATATAATCGGTATGCTGTTAACTGTTGCTCCCACTTTCGTTTGATGATTTTTCCATCAACCCACACAGATTTTCTCTTACACTGTGCTGCTTTGAGTAGGAAATGCATATGCTTTAAGGCACAACTAAAACATAGGGGCTATGTCTACACTGGCATGATTTTCCGGAAATACTTTTAACGGAAAAAGTTTTCCGTTAAAAGTATTTCTGGAAAAGCGTGTCTAGATTCGTCCTGGAGGGGGCATTGCAGGGGCGGCAGGAGGAGGGGGCATTGCAGGGGCAGGAGGGGGCATGGCCAGTGCTAGGGGACGGATGGCGGGGGCATGGGGTAAGGCCATGCCATAGTGGACAAGATGTGCTATGTGCACTGAGAGGGTGGCCATGGAGTCGGCCATGCGTGTGCACTGGGCCTGGAAGGCGGCCCAGGCCTCCTGGTGCAATTGCAGGTCCCCCTGCACGCGCTCGCGAATGGAGCCCTCTATTCTCTCGACCACCTGCATGTGCCGGCGAAGGAGCTGCTCGCGGTGGTGGAGCCTGTGCATGTGTGCTTGAGCATGGGGGTGCCGCTGCTGCCGGAATGGAGGGTCCCCAGCTTGTGCTCGGTCCCGCTGCAGGGAAGAGAAGAAAGGATGGGTCAGTCAGGCAGGCCGGCCACTGTCCCCACCCCTCATGCCCTCCACCCCTGAGCCCAGGTGACCCCACAGTAGTGTGGCTTGGGCCCACTCGGTTTCCCCCCCTTCCCCCTGTGTTGTATGTTTGCAAGGAGGACTGCCCCTGGAGTAGGGTCCTCCTCCATGTATTGTAACCACCGGTCTGTGTCCTGGCCCCATTGAGGGCGGGAGGGCGCTTGTGTTGCGTTCACCTGTGGAACTCCCTGCCGGTGGAGACTGTGAAGGCTTTGGGCTAATCACTGGTGTTTGACAGGGAGCGAGATGCATCCCCACACAGTGCCTGGGAGCACATCTGGCAGAGGTGGTCTGGGCTCTCAGATCCCCATCGTGTGGCATATCTCCTGGACGGAACCAAAGAGTGAGTGGGGGGGAGGTGTCCCATCCTTGCAGCAAAACTCAGGCGGCCCTAAGGGCGGCCTGAGCGCTTCCCTCCCTTCTCCCTCCCACTATCCCTCACACACGGTAGCCCAGGGACATGTGTGGCCACAGTGGGGACTTCCCTCAGGGAGCCAGCCAAGGCACCAGGAGCAGGTGAGGGGCTCGGTGGGGGCCACGGTCACAGGGCTGTGATGCTGCAGTTTACCCAAGAGCAGCTGGCTGTGCCTCACAGCCAGGCATGGGACAGTGTTGCCATTCTCCGTACTGCACCCTTGGAGGAGGTGCGGGCTCTGGGCTGAGTCCCTGGGGCCCTGGCCGGTTCCAGCCAGCATCCACCCTTCCCCCTGGTCCCACCGAAATGTGTGTGAGCAGCACGGTCCCAGGAGTGCCCTGCAGCTGCCAGGTGCCGCTCGGTCACCAGGCTGCACGTGGTTGCACGTGCTGCTTGCTGCCTAATGCTACACAGCGTGCAGCTCATGTGGCCTGAGTGACATGCTCTGCCCCTCCCCCCTCTGGACGCTTGGCTCCCCCCGCCGCCCTCCGCCCTTGTGAGTGCAAAGTGCAAGACTCACCGGTGGATCCTTCCCTGGCCTTGGAGGGGCTGCTGGAGGGGGCCTGCTGGGTCATGATGCTGGCCTCCTCCTCCAAAGTGCTGCTTTCTCCTTCCCCCGCCTCGGTTTTCCGGGTGTCGGGGGGGCGCTCGCAGGTATCCACAGGCACGTCCGGGGCTTGCGGGGCTGGCTGGCCAAGGATGGCATGCAGCCGGTCGTAGTGTGGGCAGGTATCTGGTCCTGCCCTCGCTAGCCCTCACGTAGCCCAGGCGCAGCTCCTTGACCTTCGCCCGGACCTGGTCGATGTTGGCGTTGCAGCGCTGGGACCTCGTGTCGTGGAGGCCCTCCTCCTCCTGCCAGAGTCCAGGAGGGTCTCCAGCTCCCTGGAGGACCACTAGGGTGCCCGTCTTTTCCGGCCCCGGGGGCCTCCTGCACTGGGGGTGCAGGTGGCTCAGCTCCCAGAGCTGCCATGGCTGGGTCAGATGGCTGCTGGGCAGGACGGGGCGCTGTGGCAGACCTCAGGCCAAAGAGCTCTATGGCAAGGTCCTGCCATGAGCGCTCAGCAGCCTGCGTGTTCTTTAAGAGCTCGGGTTACCAGGAAGTCCGGGGCTCCTACGGGGTCTCCCGGCGTCCAAACCGCTTTTTTCCGTTTAGCCTGCTTTTGCGCAAAAGCGTTATCTAGCTGTCTACACTGGCCCTTTTGCGCAACAGTTTTTCGCAAAAAGGACTTTTGCCCAAACAGGAGCAGCAAAGCTTTTCCGGAAAAGCGGCTGATTTCGCACAGTAGATCGTCAGTGCTTTTGCGGAAAATCAAGCAGCCAGTGTAGACCGCTGGCAAGTTTTTCCGGAAAAGCGGCTGCTTTTCCGGAAAAAGTGGCCAGTCTACACTCAGCCATGTGGAAAAGTGTTCCTGTAAATAACAAGGAAATAGCATGGCCTGCTAGAGAGGTGTAGTAGTGCAGCAAGCCTCAAAACCCATGCACTGATTAGTCAGTAGACCTGCACCTGTTGCAGAACATACACAGGCTGCTAAATCACTGCCTACAAAACAGTACTGAACACTTTGCTAGTGCCTGATTTTCATCCTATAAAACACTAATGGGCCAGTCTCATGCTATAGGTGAGACAATGGTACATAGGTTCTCATATGTAAAGCAAATGAGTTACCTAAGAGACTCATATTTAAGACAAAGAATGAGATATGGCTATGTTGTCACATTGTGCTAATGCAAATTTACAAGGTTTGTTACTGAAGAAAAGAAAGCTACCATAGACACAGTCCAGCAAGCTTGTTACAGTGCAAACCATATTTACAGAAAAAGTGTTGATAGATGTAGTTTAGTATTTCTCAAATATCATTTGTAATAGATTGGAGACCTTGAGGGCATGGAAACGTCAAAGACTCTTTTATCTATAAAATGATGTGTGTAGCGTTTGTGAATTTAGGATTATTCTGGTTCCTTTGGGGGAGGGTTACAATGTTTTCTGCAGGCACTAAAATTACTGAGGTGTGGGGAAAGAGGTCTCCCAAGATGACTTCCTCCTTTAAGGTGAAATGGGGCCAGCCTCACCTGTGGCATAATTAAATCCCAGCCTGAGGGGAGAGGTGTAAAGGGGCCAAGTTTAAGAGGATCTGCAAACAAAGTCCCCAAACTACATAAAGGTTCAGCCTGATCTTACTTAAAGGCTGGATCCAACATTTGCCAGAAACTTTTAACAAAGAGGGTAAACTCTGCTGGAAGGGTCAGAAGAACTCTGAAACCGACCATTGTCTCTATGTAGAAGATGGTTGGCATCTGGTAAGCTTAGTGTGTATGTGCAAATTGTTTATTAGTTTATGCAATGTTTTCTCTGTAATGCTCCTATTCCAAGTAAATGTACTGTGCCTTGTGAAAGCTGGCTTTTTGTTGGTAAACCCTGTTATTGTCCATGAGAAATAAAAGGTCAGTGAAGTCTGGAGAAACCTCAGACTTGCTATTGTGATCACAATGAAGAATGGGAGGCAATGCAGCCTAAATTCCTGGTCTGGAGGGGCAGTGATATGAAATCCTACCCTAAAAAAAGTAATAGCGAGAGTCTGAGATGTATAATCTGAGATCTCAGTGCGCTGTCCTCATGGAGAAAAGGAATAGTTCAGAGATACAGTTGCCTCAGAACTATATGTGACAAAATATCTATGTATTCATACCATAACCTTATTATAATAAGGTTTGTACAAAATATGCCTTGTAATGGATCATTTGAAAACTCATAATTTGCTAGTCAGTATTGGTCTGATAAAATTTATGGCATAGCATTTGAAGAAATAATATTTTCCTTTATGATATTAAGAAAGCATGTTCAGAACTGGCCAATATGATCAAACAGGCCTGTCTTGAGCAAAGACTCCTCTTATGCTTTAATTTGCATTTAAGTAATACACAGAGTTAGCAAGAAAGAATCTTGGTGGAAGCATATGGTGAGAAATTTTGCTTGAATCTAATATAGTTTGTTAGGCACTAGTAAGTACTGTATCTTTGTCTTGAATTATGAGTCAGAAATTATTATATTACTTGGACTTGCTAAGTCACTCTGTATTTAATACATTTCTTTTATTATTTTACTAGAAGATTTACTGTATGTTTCTTAGGTCCTTAACCCAATTAATTTTTATTTTTTGAAAAATAAATGGTGAGGCTGGGCTGAGGGTTTCAGCTGGGGTATCTCCAGGTTCATCTGCTCCCTGCGCTCCCGAGCCAGATTGAGTGAAGTAAACTGTGCATTTTCCCCAAGGGGAACAGCCAGCAATGTACCCATATGAACTGGGGGGGGAGCATCCGTCAGCCCCCCTTCCCTCCCTAAAGGATGCCTGGTGGTGGGAGGCTCTAAGAAGTCCTGGATGGAAGGCACCCCCAGCCAGCCCCTTTCAGCTATCTGGTGACTTTGTAATCTGTATGGTTTTATGAGAAGCAATCCCATTCCAGCCACATCTCATTTTTCCGGCACAACGAAACTCTTGTCTTGCGTTATCATAAGAGGAAGCTGTATACTACATTTGGTGGTCCTAGCTCTTACTGTTTAGGAGGAGTTATTTATCACACACACACATATAATAGATTTAATTCAGTGTATTTCAACTGACATGTCTGGGTAACTCTATTTAAGGCAGTGGTTCTCAGTGTGGTCCCAGGTGGGCTGTGGGTTTGGGGCTTGCTTCCCCCTAGCCTGCAGCAGGAAGCTGGTGCTCCAGCCCACACTCTTCCCCCACCCTCGTGAGGTTGGGGTGCCAGTGGCAGCTTCCCACTTCAGGAAGGGGAGGAGGCTTCCTGCTGCAGAGAGGAACTTTGCAGGCAGGATCTGGCTTGCAGGGGAAGGAAGCAGCTCTGCACATTGCAGCTCCCTCTCCCCTCAGCTGGGCGAATGGCTGTGCAGGAAACTGCTTACCTGGAGGCTTTCTCCCATACTTCCATTGGCCAGAATCATGGCCAATGGGACCAGTGCCTGGAAGCAGTGGGCAGTATGGAGCTATGTAAGTGCCCCCATCTCCCTCCCTCCCAGACCACATCCCACCCCACCCTGCACTCTCCATCCCTCATCCTGCTCTTGCACCCTCCCAGCCAGACCCCCACCCACCCTCAGCCTGCTTCTGTACCATCTCCCAGCCAAGCCCTGCACTCCCACCCCTTCCTGCACCCATTTTGTCATCATGGGTGGTTGACTAGTGGTCTGTGGAAAGATCTGTGTGGAGCAGGGTGGGCCACAGGCCAAAAAGTTTGAGAACCACTGACTGAAAAAGAACCCCGTCTAAACTGTGGGAGGAGGGTTTAAAAAACAATTGTTTTTCGAAAAAGCGCTCACATGATTATGCAAATGAAGCACAAGATTTGCAAATTTGCACTTCATTTGAATTTTTGATCTGCTTCATTTGCATTCCTCTTTTGAGAGAGGAATGCAGTCTAGACATAGCCTATCAGTTATGCCTGCTACATACCAGCTCGGTTTTCCCTTTGATATTTATACACCCACTGCTTCCTTTTCCTCCACACTTCCCATTTCCCCCCCCCCCCCCTATTTATTTTGGCTCTGGACATACAACGCTCTGGTCATCTGAAGAAGTGGGCTGTGCCCATGAAAGCTCATGATACCATCTACATGTTTTGTTAGTCTTTAAAGTGCTACCAGACCACTTGCTGTTTTTTAAGTTTATCCTGTCAAAGACTAACTCGGCTACCCTTCTGAAGCTTTTAATAGATCTGAACTGGCCAGGAGAGGCCTAGGCCATGCAGGTCAATTTCTGGGCAAAAATTTGGGATTGGGAGTATATTGGCATCAAGGCTGCCGATAGAATTGCAGGGATCATGGGCAAGCATGGTTGACACCTACCCCCCAGTTTGGACTGTGTCCCAGTATGCCACACTGTGCCATACCTGTTTAACAAGGCTTCGTTTTTTTTAAAAAAGCTTTTCCAAGAAACTCCATCCCGCCTCAGTTTTGCCTGAGAGAAGACCAGATGTTTCTATAAATATCTCAGAAGTTCACTATCCTACTGAAGCAAAGGAAAATCCCTTATGTGCTGACAGTATTATCCAGATTACAGTTGTGGCACAGCAATCACATTTTAAGGGATCATTTTATTATAAAGTCATAGTTTACAATATGGTATTTTTGCACCAAGTAAATGCTGACTCTGCTACAGAACCAAATTCTGGCCTCTTGTTCTTGTTCGGTATGTCTTAATATCTCTGACTTCAGTGGGACTAACCCTGACAACCCAAAAGCAATTGAAAGGGTACACAAGAGCTGATGTTTAAATAAAGTACAGGCAGTCCCTGACTTACATGGATCCGCACTTACGAACGGGGCTTTTCTCGCCCCGGAGCTCACGGGCGGCAGGTTGCCGCCCGTGTCCTCCAGGGCGAGAAAAGCTTCTCCTGGTCTCCCTGGTCTGCTGCGGGGGTCCAGCAAAGCCACTGGACCCCCCCCCCCCAGCAGACCAGGGGGACAGGAGCAAAGCCGCCCATGCGGCAGGGGTCCCACTGCCTGGGCGGCTTTCCTCCCGGGCAAACGAGCAAAGCCGCCCAGGCGGCAGCTTTGCTCGGGTGTCCCTGGTCTGCTGGGGGGGTCCAGCAGCTTTGCTGGACCCCCCCAGCAGACCAGGGAGACAGGAGCAAAGCCACACAGGCAGCATCCCACCACCTGTGCGGCTTTGCTCGGGGGCAAAGGAGCAAAGCCACACGGGCGGCGGGGTCCCTCCACCTGTGTGGCTTTGCTCGGGTCTCCCTGGTCTGCTGGGGGGGGAGGGAGGCTCAGCTAGTGCACCCCCCCCCCTCCAGCAGACCAGGCTTTTGTTGCGGGACGCTTCGGGTAGAGCAGCTGGGGTGCTGCCGGGTTGGTCCTGTGGGAACCTACCGGGCAGCGCCCCAGCTGTTCTATCCCAGGCTCCAGATTCAGCAGCTGTTGAAACTGATCAGGCTGATTCCAGGAAGCTGGGGGCAGAGCAACTCTGCCTCCGGCTTCCTGTAGTCAGTCCCTGCTCAGTTTCAGTGGCAGCAGCTGAATCTGGAGCCAGTTCCGACTTACATACAAATTCAACTTAAGAACAAACCTATAGTCCCTATCTTGTACGTAACCCGGGGACTGCCTGTATGTAATCATTCTCGGTCAGATCACAACACCCTTTCTCGCACTGGCCAGTAGTTATTCACACAAATTGTCCCTCAGATACCATGGACAGCAACATTCACTCACATAGGAATAACTGCTGACCAGTGTGAGGAAAGGTGTCCTGATCTGACCTCAGTTTGGGGTGACATATGAGAGTCTATATTTAGGACATGAGCCATTGTTTTTGACTACTGTGCCCCTTGTACATAGATTATGTTTGTAAATGGGGTGCAAGTGCTTCTCATATGTTTACCCATAATGCTTAAAATGGTTTCTCAAATTATAAAATTAGTTCATGGCACTTTATTTAAATATCACACACTTGCACCCTGCTCACCAGATAATGGGTCCCCTCCAGTCTTCAGGCAAAACTCACAAATGAAGTTAGTGGAAATCTTGCCCTATGGCTAAAATGGCCATCAGAGCTTTCTTGCCTGACTTAAAAAAAATGAGCAGATCAGGGCTACAAAATATTGTAAAATTTCCTCAAGCATTTGATTGTATGTTATCCCACTGGAAAGCAAAGCTAAGTCATGTGGAAACAGAAAATAGTTCTTAATAAATTTCCATTGCACTTTATTATTAAGGCATTTTATAATTACTTGGATTTAAAAGTTTTTTAGCTAAAAATCACTTCAACTACTGTATATTTGTGGGAGACAGGCTGTACTGGTTTTTGTTAGATTAATTAAGGAGTGTAACATTTTTATAACCATTATATCTTTCAGTGTTAATCTGCAGGAGAACATAAAAGAAAGCAATCTAAGAGTACTTTAAATCGAAATGATTTATAAAGTTTACACTAACAGAGAGAGGGTTTTTTAATGAGGAATCCAGAATGCAATGCAGTGGAAATTTTCAACAGATGATTTGAAATATGTTGCTTCAGAAATCAAAGAAGTGCATTCTGTTAATTTAAATGATTTCATGCATTAAATATTTACTAGTGAAAGGAAATATAATGTAGATGAGATTGTAAGCTTTTTGTGGCATGGACCATTTTTCCTTCTGTTTATAAATAATAATTTGTTCTGTGTTTGGAAACTAGACTTGTGGAATGTCTTATATGAAATCAGTCCAGTTTCTGGTGCTTCATTTATTTATAATACTAATGTCAAACTCTAATAGGCTCCAAAACAAAGTATCTGCTAAAGACCTTTAAACATTTGGTCATATTGTGGAAAATGTCACTAATAAAGGAGGAGGGCAGGATCGGGGCAACAACAATATGATTGTTCATTTATATGGTCAGATACATACTCCTTGATAGTTCAGATCAAGCTGATGAAGGGGGTAGTGGTGTGTTTTTTCACATGCTTTCCTGTAGGGTACAGGAGTCTACCACACAAACCACCAGGGTTGGCACAGTACGTTTAGTAAAGAGGCTAAACTCTGAATCAGCCAGGGTGATCCTATTATCTCTGGATTGAGGCAATGTTGGAAAGTTTAAGCATTTACAGTACTGCCCATTGTGTTTAGTGAATGGATAAATAGAGGACTTCACTTTCCAATACTGATGGTCTTTGAAAGTCAGTAAGAGTTTCCCTGCTTCCAGCTCAATGTTCACTTGTAAACTTCTGAAAGCACCATAACATTTTGTGCAGCGTTGTGAACATTTCAGCTACAAACAACCTCCATTCCCAAGCTGTTAACTCAGAAGCTCTACTGAATTGCTAGCAGTAGAAGACTGCTACTGTCTAGGCAAATCTGCCACTAGAGGGGGATAGAGTCATACGCTGTCAGTAGGTCTCAATGCTGAGACTCAGGAATAAGGGGTTCAACCATCCATTTTATAGGGGACTGTGATCTATTGTTAGACTTTCTGCTTCTATCTCCCACCCCTAGCTCCTGCCCTGCCCCACCCCCATAGTCTCCCTCAATTCTGTGTCCTGTCCCTACCTCCTGATCATGCCCACCCAACATCCCTCATTTCATGGTTCCTGCCCTTCTTCCCGCACCTGGCCCTGGCAATTGCTTTCCTTCCTAGCTCTACTTGTTTCTGCTCCCTCTTATCCCTATTCAGCTTTGTCTTTTGCCAGCGCCTGCCCTTCCCTTCTGCCTCATGCCTCTGCTATACAACCTCCAGGTTCTTATCCCTCTAAGCACCTGTTCTCCTTAATCTTTGTTCAGCATTACAATGGAAGAAAATGATTTTTCCTGTGATTCCTTACTATTATCCTAACAAAATAAATAAGGGCAGAATTTGGACCTCTGCCTTTTTACTTAGCTATTCAGAGCTGACAAAATCACCATGCAGTTTCACATGGCTGTAATTTACTGGTAATATTCTATTCAGTGTAAATGTATTCTGTTCTGTTTAATGACAGATGAATATCTATAATAGGGCTTTCTAATGACTCTTGTAATTTTGTTGGTTTACTATCTCATCTCAGGTCTTTATAATGAAATTGTACATTATGCAGAAATCAATTGCCTAATTGAATTTACTTCTCAAAGGAAATAAAACGGGAAAATCAAGCAGACCAGCTTGCAATGTTTAGTCCTTCTCCCACAAAAATCCAGCATACTAGCTGAAGATTTACTGATGTTGCTCAGGTCCTTAACTCAACTAAGTTTTGTTTTTCTTTTAAATACTTGTTCTGGTATAGGGAGAGTCGGGGTTCAGTATACAAGCTGCTCCAGGGAGAAAGGACAACCCCAGCCCTCTTTCACCTTGCTCTGAGCCGCTGCAGTGAGAAAGCACCTGTCAATGGCCATTGAAGTAGGCACAGCCAGGGGAGGGGTGCTGCCCCTCCCCCAGACAGACAAACTCTTTGAAATATATAGTAGATAGCTGTCCCTTTCTCCACCCCTGCTCCCTGCTGGCGCAATGGAGTTATACCTTTCCCAGTCCCCATCTCTGTCCCTTTGTTGTCCTCCCCACCTATTGTGGTCATTCTACAGTATGACTGTCATTCCTACTAGATCCTTGCCTCCCTTCTCATTGTATAAGAAACAATCTAATTCCAGACACATCCCATTGTCTCTGCACAACCAAATCCCATACTTGCTTTAAGTTATGATAATCCTAGGGCTGGAAGAGACCACAGGAGGTCATTGAGTCCAGCCCCCCCTGCCCAAAGCAAGACCCATCCCAGCCAGGGTTTTGTCAAGCCGAGACTTAAAAACCTCTAGAGATGGAGATTCCACCACCTCCCTAGATAAACCATTCCAGTGCTTCACCACCCTCCTAGTGAAATAGTTTTTCCTAATATCCAACCTAGACCTCCCCCACTGTAACTTGAGACCATTGCTCCTTGTTCTGTCATCCGTCACTACTGAGAACTGCATCTCTCCACCCTCTTTGGAACCTCCCTTCAGGAAATTGAAGGCTGCTATCAAATCCCCCCTCACTCTTCTCTTCTGCAGACTAAATAAATCCAAATCCCTCAGCTTTTCCTCGTAGGTCATGTGTGCCAGCCCCTTAAATATTTTGATTGACCTCTGCTAGACCCTCTCCAATGAATCCACATCTATCTGGGAGGCCCAGAACTGGATGCAGTACTCCAGATGTGGCCTCACCAGTACAGAATAAAGGGGAATAATCACTTCTTTAGATCTGCTAGCAATGCTTCTCCTAATGCACCCTAATATACCATTAGCCTTCTTAACTACCAGGGCACACTGTTGACTCATATCCAGCTTCTCATCCACTGTAATTCCCAGGTCCTTTTCTGCAGAACTGCTACTTAGCCATTCGGTCCCCAGCCTGTAACAATGCTTGGGAGTCTTCCGTCCCAAGTGCAGGACTCTACACTTGTCCTTGTTGAACCTCATCAGATTTCTTTTGGCCCAATCCTCCAACCTTTCTAGGTCACTTTGGACCCTATCCCTGCCCTTCTACATATATACCTCTCCCCCTAGCTTAGTGTCATCTGCAAATTTGCTGAGGGTGCAATCCATCCCTTCATCCAGGTCATTCGGGGTATGTCTACACTACAGAGTTTTGTCAGAAAAACAGCCATCTTTCCAATAAAACTTGAGGAATGTCTACACTGCATTTGGGTTCTTCCACAAGAAAACTGCCCTAATTTCCAGCTTTGGTAATCCTCATTCGACAAAGAAGAAGCCTTTTTGTGAAAGAACTCTTTCGCAAAAAGGCATGTGTGGATGGAAAAGAGGGAGTATTCATTCAGTCTGGACACTTTCTTTCAAAAAGCAGATCGCTTTTTCGATGCACTTTTGCAGTGTGAACACTCCCTTTCAGAAGAAGTTTTTTTGGAAGATCTCTTCTGAAAAAGCTTCTTCCGAAAGAAGCCTGCAGTCTAGACATAGCCCAAGAGAAAGCTACATATCAAATTTGGTGGTCCTAGCTCTAATTGTTTAGGAGGCGTTCTTGAACAAATGGACTCATGGACAAGCAGACATACAGATGCACATTTCTAAAATATACAGTAGAATTGTACAGCTAGGTGGTGTCTGTTTATGATCTTTAACCCCCACTTTTGCATGGTGTGATTTTTTTTTTTCCCCCCCTAAGGAACCTAAGAAAACTAGTTGCCCATCCTGTATTAAAACTAACATGAATTGGATGCATAATATGTTTAACTTCCTTTAAAAAGCCCACCCACACAGTTGCAAATCCTATATGATGTATCTAAGCCATACACACGTAAGTATTATTCCTGGCTATTCAGCAAGTAGCATCTATGTCAAGGAATGAGTCAGAAAAACCAGAAAGTGCTATATCTCAGTGGTTTGATTCATCACAGAAAATACTCCCTTTCGTTACTTGCATCATTTCCCTCAGATCTTATAAATACATCACAAATTGACGTGTATTTGGAACACCTAGCATGAAAATAACCCATGTCTGGAATGCAGTTTGGTTAAAAATAATAAGCACTATTCTGTCCAGCCCAGGAATAGGAGGTAGGGGAGTGGAGTGCAGTGAAGGTCTGATACCACCTTTGTGCTCTATTTCTAGGCAAGGGTGTCCTTGCTATTTGAGAGTCTGTTTCTTCAAGAACTTCTCCTAAATGGTAAGAGCTAGGGCCACCAAATTCATTATACAGCTACTTTTTATCATAGCTTAAATCAAGGTAAGAGTTTGATTGTGCCAGGAAAATGGGATGTGGCTGGAATGGGATTGCTTCTCATAAAACCATACAGAAAAAAGACAGAATCACCAGGCAGGTGTAAGGGGCTAGCTGGGGCCACACTTCCCTCTGGTCCAGGACTGTCCCAACCCCAAGTCTCACACCCCTCTGGTGCCCTATAAGGAGGGCAAAGAGAGAGGAAGCCCTCTCCCAAAAATTCATGTGGGAGCATTGCTGACTGTTTCTCTTCATCAGGGAGTGAGGGGAAAGTGCACAGTTTGCTGCATTCCTTGCTCTGGCTGGGGAGTACAGGAGGAAAACTAATATGGACCTGCCCTAGCCAGGGAACATGCACGCCTCTCCAGGCCGTGCCCGCTAGAGCTGCAGTGGTCATGGTGCTTCCCTCCTGGTCCTAAGCTGCTGCAGTGACAGAGGGCTGGGGCTATCCTCTCTCCCCAGAGCAGCCTGCAGACTGAACCCCTCATCCCTAGCCCCACCCCAGATCAATGATTTAAATGAAGAAAAACATTTTTTGAGTTAAGGACCTAAGCAATGCAGGGTAAATCTCCTAGTATTCAATAAAGCAAAGAAAGGTCTGTTTATTAGCCAACACTCACTTGCCCTTTGATGATCAACTGCAGTTCTGAAGTATGGGAACTGTACAGCTCCCTAGGTTCCTTGTAGTGCCAGTTACTCCCTGGGGGCTAATGAGCAGCTCTCCCACTGCACTGCACCTTACTCCCACAGAAGTTAAGGGGTAAATCTTGTATCTACTTCAGTGGGAGAGGGAGCAGGCTACTTGTTTGTAACTAAGTTCTCTTTGTCCCAGAACTTTGCTGGGGAGTTATTTGCTTTTCTTTGTACTTCTCTGTAAAGCGCTTAGCATGCGGGTGTCACTGCAGAACCATCGTTGGGTCTGATCTACTGCAGCTACACCAAGAATATATTGTTGCTTCTTTGCTGAGCAGTAAGGCTACGTCTCCACTATGAGTTTTCTCGGCAAAAAATATGCTAATGAAGGGCTTATTTGCATGAGTCGCTATCTCGTTTGCATATTTTCTGCCAATCCATTTTTGTGCTAGGGTTTTTGCACAGAAACAAGCAGTGTGGATATTTTCTTTTTGTGCAAAAAAATCTTTTTTTTTCTGCAAAATCCTTATGCCTCAAAAAAGGAAGTTTACTAATCTTATGGAATCAGGGGGTTTTGCACAAAAAGAAAATGTCCGCACTGCTTCTTTTTGTGCAAAACCCCAGCGCAAAAATGGATTGGCGGAAAATACGCAAGTGAGATTGTGACTCATGCAAACGAGTCCCTCATTTGCATATTTTTTGCCGCAAAAACTCATCGTGGCCTAAGTGCTGTTAAGGCCTTGGAGGAAACTTGCTAGTCGACCATTTGAGGAAAAATTGACGTGGATTTGGAGTATTTTCTCAAAGCAACTGGTTTATATATAAAATGTACATCGGTCTTGATTCCTCAAATGGATGTGATCGCAAAATGCACACATGCAGCTCTCAGTCCTTAGTCTCTCACAATTTAAACACACGGTTATATATTCCTTCCTCAATCCCTGTGCTTTTTACCTGGGAATACCCCCAGCCCAAAAGTAGGTTGCTAGGACCATGTGGCCTCAAAATGTGAGCATGCTTTGCACAGGCGCCTCAGAAAAGCTTTGACCATCCGGACAAAGGATGCTTTGCTTCGCATAATCTCCTTATCTGTCTAAGAGCAATGCATCTCCACTGTTTATACAACAGTGATGTATAACATTCATGATGTCACCTGTTCCATTAGAAATATACATTAGAGGCAATAAAAATTTAATCCGGTGCTGTGATTTAAGCATGAGCATGTTTAATTCCTTTAGTGACCTTTACAGATTTGTCAACAGTTTTAGTATTCAAGCCAGGGAAGCGTAAGCTCCTTTTTTTCATCCTGTATGATGAGGGGAAAAAAACAGTGCCTGGATCACCATTTATACATGAGGGAAAAAATGCTCATATAGTAGAATGGACACACTTAGAAGTGTTGCACTCACACCTTTCCCCTAGTAAATGCAGTAGAAATGGTGCATTAATGCCATGTTACTCATGGCCAAGTGTAGGAATGTAAGATGATGAAACAAACAGTGTTCAACCCTCTCCCTTGTTGAAGACTGCTTTTCTAAGGAAGGAGAGCATTTGTACTGGAGAGTGGGTCCATCTTTTTAAAAAATCTTCAAATGAATTTAATACAAACTTTTAAATTCAGCTCAATTCAGAAGACCACTGCAAACCTTTAGCAATCAGGGAAGTGGCAGCCTCATCTATGCCATACCCCTGTTCATCTGTCTTTGCTCACAGCAGGGCTAATCACGCCAACCTAAAGGACAAAGCAGGGGCTGTAAAAACAATCTTTAGTAAGCCTGCCATTCTTTGAACTTTTATCCATGCAGAAGGTGCCTGCAAGCTTTGCCAAAACGTGAACAAAACAACCTCATGCTATCACTTTTTAAAGAGGTCTTACCAATGCAGGCCAAGTTAAAAACAGAAGTCCATAGTCTTTGCTACCTTTCCTCACCTTGTGTAGCATTTCACTCCAAGACTAGTCCCATTGCTTTGAGTAGAACACCATTCATGTCTGATGTCGCACAATTATGCAGCTCATTCCACTTCGCACAACATGGCCCTATCCTCCTCTGAGACCTATTCCATAAGTATCCTTTCACTGAGTTTTCTCCAAATCAGCCCACAATGGTGCCCCACAAGCCCTGTGGAACAGATAAGGTAGGGTCCGAGCACCCTAGAAGCTGTGGTTCTGGTATATAGAGAAGGCGAAGTCCATGTACGGCCTCTTTACTGCCCTGGAAAATACTGAACCTCATTCCCTCATTTGTGGTTCAGATAGGAAATATGCTGCCAAGGTTTCCCACACTATAGGTATCCCTGGAGATCATAATGAAGATTTCCAGAGTACAGAGTGTGATCCACTGAAAAGATAATTTGACCTTTAGTTGTATTAGTCTTACTAACAGGGATTCCTTATAGGGCTGGTGATGCCTGTTCTATATTGTGCCCTGAACCTTTCACTACCCCGAACCCATACCTCCCAAACACAGTGCAGGAGAATATGGTACCATGGACATAGCTAAAACACATTGCTACATGGTAAGGGCCAGATCCATGCAGAAAGGGATGAGCCTTCTCATATTACTGACCTAAACTGCTTCATAGTACAGGCAGTCACCGGGTTACATGGATCCGACTTACATCGGATCCCTACTTACAAACGGGGTGAGGCAACCCCGCACTAGCTGCTTCCCCCCCAGCAGACCAGGGAGACACGGAGCAGCTTTTCTCAGCAGACACCTCTGCTTGAGAATAAAGGACTGAGGGACGTGAGATGTGGGAGAATAAAACTGAGCTCTGGAGAAATGTTTGGCTAGAGTTTCCCCTACAATATGTACCAGTTCCGACTTACATACAAATTCAACTTAAGAACAAACCTGCAGTCCCTATCTTGTACGTAACCCGGGGACTGCCTGTATTGCCAACCTCAGAATAGCACTACGCCAGCTGAACAGATTTTCTATACTTTTTTTTAAAATATACATAGACACACACAACTGGATTGGGCAGTGTTTGCCAGTAGACTGACAAAGTAAGAAAAACTTACTACTGGCCAATAACACACCCTTGTCTTCTTCATGCAGACATGGTGACCTACGCTCTCTGACCTAGGCCATTGCTTTGTATAGTCTAATCTAGTCTGGAAAGCAGCACTCTCCTTGGTTAAAGCTTAAAGCAGCTATTTCAGGATAATTTCCACTTGCTTCTTTTTGATTGTATCACAGCAGGCAGTTAATGGTGAAGGGTATTTCTTAACTAGAAGATCTCTGCTGTAATTACCAAGAGCAGGTTTGAGTTCTGTTTGTTTTGATGGTGTCATGTTTTTCCAACAGAGACAGGGAAAATATGAATTTCTGCCCCCTCTCAACGCCCCCCCCCCCCAAAAAAAGCTTTAAATAGATTTCAATCTTCCTTTTAAATACATAGAATAGTGTTGTGATGATGTGGGAGCAAAATAAACAAACATGTTGATAAGAAGGAACTGGATCAACAATGCCAGCACATACCCACAAGTATAGCCTTCTCTGAGCCAGGTTCTGGTACCTTCACTCAGAGGGGACCAGCTTGTGGCCTGGATTGTACATCCTCATAAGGGAATAACAGTACATAGTTGGGTAGCTACACAGGGGAGGACTGCAGCCTTTAAATTGCATAGCTTTTCACCCCAAGACTGGGCCCATTACTTGGAATAGGATACCATTCTTGTCTCCAAAGCTACTGGGTGTCCGTCAGCTTATCATCCTGCACCTAAGGGTAGGAATGGACACCAAAGGGAAGGAAATGGTTGACACATTCGTTGTACTACACTGAGATGCCAGCCAGTACTCACTGATATACTAGAACAGGTGTGCTGTGCCAGGCATGGCTGTAGCCTCAGTGGTTCCAGCCATAGAATGGTCAGGACTGTTGAGAGACTGGATTCACTTTCTAGGAGGTCTTGGAACAGATCTCGTTAGGAAGAAAACAATCTAAAAATAAAGCAATTAGTTGGGATTATTTTCCATCTGGGAGATTTTATCAGAAGAAAGTGGTGTAAGGTTTATCATTTCTCTCAGGCTATTCTTTCATACTGCTTAGTTTTATTTCACTGTCTACCATCTAGTTCTGAATACTCAGTAGATCAAAATGCTCTTTTCATACCCCTCCCCATTCTCTTTCTACTCTCTGAGAAGAGATTGCAAAAGTTGCTGATTTCACTATACCTCACCAGTAGATGTTTTTCAAGATTGGAAAAAATAACATCACTATACTTACCATTAATAATAATTAACTTTTTAAAAAGATGCTTCTGACCACTTGTTCATACTCATCAGGCATTATGCCATACTCACAGAATTCTCAGGCTTTGTTTTTAATGTCCATTTGCTGTGTCACAATGCAGAGAAGAGGCATGTCAAATCATGTTGTCTGGCGATGTTAGTGCAACCTTTTGCTGAAATGTATTTTTTTCTCCTTGCTGGAGATTAGGAAAGCAAATAGCTAATCAAAGGGAAGAAAAGATCTGACAGACTGGTTATCTGGGATACACTGACATTTGAATTAATTTGTGGCTATGTACTGTGCAAATAAGTTAACATTCATATATCCCTATGCATGAGTGGTATAAAAAAATAAAGCAATCATTTTCTTAATGCTGTTAGATTTGGTTTGCTTTTGCTTGATTCAGTCATGACTTTTCCTGGGTCTATTTACTAATAAAGGACTAATTGGTGGTTTTGCCATGAGCACTGAACCAAAGGCACCATGTTGTTGTGCTGCTCCAAAGCAGACCTGGAGGAAGATTGTGACTCTGAGTTTCACCTTTGCTCCAACATGGAGGGGGAAGTTTACTGTATCTTGGCATAGCCAGAGACTGTGCCAAGAGTGCACCTATTTGCACACCCCTTGCCATTTATTCCTCCCTAAAAGTTTGGAAGGAGTATAGCAGTCCTATAGTGGCTGTATTGGGGATGAGGAGGGGCTCAGGACAGAAGGTAGGGAGTGTAGAAGTCAGAGCAGAGTTTGGGGTGCATGAGTCAGGGCAGGGGGTTGAAAGGTGTGGGGGGGCTGAGGGCAGGGGGTGCAGATTGAAGGAGTCAGGAAAAGGGTTTAAGAGGTGGGGGGGCCTCAGGGCAGGAGGTGGGAGATGGCAGAAGACAGTTGAGGGTGCCTCATCAGGAATGTGGGGTGCAGGGCATGAGGATGGGTTTGTGGGGATCAGGGCTGGCCAGGGTAGCAGAAGCTGCACTGCCTAGGCAGCTGGTAGCTTCCCAGGGGCTGCACTGGCCAGGTGGTGGCCACACTGCCTGAGCAGTGGCTCACCAACATGGGAACTTTACCCCAATGTGGTGGTCGGCAACATCCAGAGCCTCACCCCCAGCTGGCCTCTCTCTTATCAGTGCGCCTTTCCCCCCATGGCCATTCCTCAGTAGAATTGTGCCCACTAGCAGACCCTTCCCTTTCTGTTTTATGAGAAACAATCCTATTCTAAACATTTCCTATTTATGAGAAACATCCCATTGTTCTGGCACAACCAAAGCCTGACCTTGCTTTCAGTTCTGAAAAGAGGAAGCTACACACTAGCTCTTATTTAGGAGGAGTTCTTGAACAGACTCATGGATGGCCACACACACAGAGTCTCTCTCTCAAATAGATAGTAAATTGTGAGCAGGCATAGTCCAACCACAAGTTGTTTGTTTTGAAACACTAAACTCAGTTATGCTGTCTACCCAGCAACATTATTTTGGAATGATGTCATTTATTCCAAAATAACGTAGTGCATGTCTACCCAGCAAGCCCGTTATTTCAAAATAAATTTGAAATAACGGGCTTCTTACTCTGACTTCTGTAACCCTCATTGTATGAAGAGTAAGGGAAGTTGGGGGAAGAGTGCTCTATTTCAAAATAACTTCTGTGTAGACAGTGCCAAAAGTCAAAATAAACTATTTTGAGTTAAGCTACACAATTAGCGTAGCTCAAGTTGCGTAGCTTATTTCGAGTTTAATCCTGGTATGGAGATGTGCCCTTACATGCACAGAACTCACTCCATTTCTGAGATGTTTTCTGCCAAGTTTATACTTAGAACGGATTTTTACAGTTGAATTAGAACAGCCTAAAATGGAGTTTATAATGGAAATAGTGAACCAACCTCAATATTAGTACTGTCAGTACAATATAGCGATTGATCTGCTTTTTAATAACCTTTTATTGATCTGTAATACCTGTGTGATTGATTTATTTGTTTCAGAAGAAAAGTAATGTATTACTAACAACACATTTAATAGTTGTGGAACCATTATAACTGTGGGCAAAAGGAAGGAGGAAATTGATCTAGAATATGTCAGCACAAATTTCAATTGTGCAAGCTGTGTGCAAACTGTTCATTGATTGAAAAGCGCATGAGATAAAATCATCAGCCTGAATTATTGCAAAGTGCAGCTTTCATATTAAAACAGTGATTACATCTTAGATCATATAAAAAGAGTGCACCACAATGCATGCCAGAACAAACTGTAAGAGCAAGTTGTCAGAGGGGCCCAGTGAATCTTTGCCAGGCTAGGATAATCAGAAATCCCCATAATCACACAGCTCTTTTTATATAGAAATATCCCCCATGTAATAGTTAGGAAAGAGATGCCAATCAAATACTACAGCACTGAGCTTCCCTTACATAGCTTTTCTCCTGTGGGCAGGATGGGATGACATTAAACATTTGGCTGAGCTGCTTCCCAGGATTTTTTTCTCTTTTTCAGAGTGCCGGAGCTATTTATGAAATAAAACAGTCTCTAAGCTGCCACTTAACTTTAGTCTTTTTTTGAACGATAGTACCAGGAAGCCTACCCAGCATGTTATTCTTGCAGGTATTTTAGTAATCTTTATTCTGCTCTTTAAACTTGTTGTTTCATTTAAAACACACAGATGCCTAATCCTGCACACCATGCCTAGCCCAGCTATTCTTGCAATTCATCCAGTTATTCAAACATGGTTTCCTTTTCATAAACCCTCACATTTGATAATCATGATTAACACATAATGATCCCATTAAGAGTTGTAGCTACATTTCAAGCAGGAGCTGTACCTTTCGTCAGAGGGGACATAGCTGTGCTAGATTGAGCTTGTACACTAAGGCTGTGTCTAGACTGGCCAGTTTTTCTGGAAAATCAGCCGCTTTTCCGGAAAAAGTTGCCAGCTGTCTACACTGGCCGCTTGAATTTCCGCAAAAGCACTGACTTCCTACTGTAAGAAATCAGTGCTTTTTGCGGAAATACTATGCTGCTCCCATTTGGGCAAACGTCTTTTTCCGAAAGACTTTTGCGCAAAAGGGCCAGTGTAGACAGCAGAGATTTCTTTTTCGCAAAAAAGCCCCGATCGCGAAAATGGCAATTGGGGCTTTTTTGCGGAAAAGCGCGTCTAGATTGGCCATGGACACTTTTCCGCAAAAAGTGCTTTTGCGGAAAAGTGTCCTGCCAATCTAGACGCTCTTTTCCGAAAATGCTTTTAACGGAAAACTTTTCCGTTAAAAGCATTTCTGGAAAATCATGCCAGTCTAGACGTAGCCATAATGTATATGTGAATGAGGATACGTCTCTAGACTATAGAGCTTTTCCGGGATACCAGAGGAACGAGTCCACTTTTACAAAAAAAAGTTGGAAAAGCAGACATGTTTTGTCAGCGTCCCTATAAACCTTGTTTCACAAGAAAGAAGGAATGTTCCAAAAGAGGGTTTTTTTCCATCATCTGGCCCCGTGTAGACAGGCCAAATGTCAGAAAAGCCTCTTTCAGAAGAAAAGCAGAAAAAGATACATGCAAATTGTGAACTACAATTTGCTTATATCTTTTTCGGACTTCTCTTTGTAGTGTAGACACAGCCCAAGCATTTGCAGGCGAAAACCTCTCTGTAGGTAGTTAACTTCAATGCTTGTCAGACATACAAATGGAAATATCTTATATACTGGACCAAAATTCTGAAAGTGAAACTACTTCAAACTTATATAAGTGAAACTAACGTCTGCCTCTAGTGTGTGTGTGTGTGTGTGTGTGTGTGTGCGCGCGTGCGCGCACACACACACACACACTAATGTACCTGTCTCTCTTCAAAATGTCTTGATGAACATTTTTAAACATGCTCAGACTCCCTCTCCTCAGTCACAATGGTTGGATGCAAGATGCTCGGGATTATTTCTTTTTTATATTTCCTCTTGTTCTTCCAGCTGTTTCTTAGTATTAGATCTACTTTTTTTGCAGAAGAGCAGACGCGCTCTTTTGGAGGCCCTGTCTTCTTCTTCTTCCCAGGAGGAAGAAGGGATCTTCCGAAAGAGGAGGATTTTCCAAAATTTGGCCCAGTGTAGATGGGATTTGCGTACCTTTTTCCGATAGATCAGTGTAACCTAGACATAGCCTGGGACATCTTCCCTCCACAAGCCACCACTAAGAGGATGCTGGGTCATGGACGGATGGACGGACACACACACACACACACACACACACACACACACACACACACACACACACACACCTCACACACACACACACACACACACCCTCAGCAGTCACGGGGCAGCATCCTTTCCTGGGAACAGCGTGGCTGAGGCACAAGAGCATCTGCCACTCACACACACCTCTCCCCCCAACATCCTGTCCCTCCCTCCCCCAGCAGGCAGGGATACAAGTACTCTCCCTGCAGGATGCTGCCACTGCTGGACCCAGCGGGCACATGGCATGGAGGGAAGCCCAGCCCCCGCCCCCCGCCCGCAGGATCCCTGCCTGACTGGCACCTTCACATGCCTGCTTGTCCCCAGGACGGGGGAGGAGGTAGTGAGGCTCCTCCCCCCCACCCCCACTCCGGGGACAACTGGGTCCCTGCAGGCAGGGGCTCACTGGCTAGAGCACACATGGCCTTGCTCCAAGTACATTGCCTTCGTCTGAGCCGAGAACTCTTGCTCTCAGCTCAGAGATGAGGGCTAGGCTTCCAGCACAGTGTTGCCTGGGACAACTGACCATCTCTCTTTATTCTCCACAGCCAGACCAACTGTGAGATGACACCACCTGGGGCAGCCTCCCGAATCCGAGGGACCTGCAGATGCCGAAGACCCATGGATGAATTCCAGAGGGAGCACATTGCGGTGAGACTCCTGGCGGGAGATACTGGATCAGGATTGCACCACGTGTGCGGCTGTGCAATTCCTGGTCTCCAGCATGCTGCCTTCTCCTGCCTCCACTCCTGCTCCTGCCACTTCACCCCCAACCCCTCCTCCCATGGCCACTAAGGCCCCCCACAGCCATGGCAGTTGGATCCCCAGAGCCAGGTGCCAGTCCGAGCCCTAACCCTGAGCCTTTCCTCACCCTTCCTCCCCCCTCCCTCTTCCCCACTCCAGGATTCTCATCCCCCCCCTTCTCTCTTTCCTCCCTCTCCTCTCCTAGGTTCTTTCCTCAGTCCCTTCCCAGTTACTTTCACCCCAAATAAAAACAACACAGAGTTTATTTTTTCCAAACAAAAGCCTGTTTCATTGTGTCTGCAGGGGAGGGGGAAAAGGAAGGGGTGTTGGAGGAAAGGCAAAGAGGGGTGATGCACCAGCCCCTAGTGAGGAGGCCCAGGAGAGGGTGTCACTGGGATCCTTCTAAGAAACTCTCCTTCAGGGCCTCCTGGATGCGCACAGCCCCTTGAGGGGCTTGCTGGATGGCAGCCATGTGCAACTGCTCAAAGGCCCTGCTGATAGTCAGCCTCTGCCCCCCCACCCTGGCAGGAATGCCTCCCTTTCCACTCCTAAATATTGTGGAGCACACAACACACAGCCACCACTTATGGGATGTTCTGCTCCCTGAGGTCCAGCTGGGTGAGGAGGCATCACGTCTTCAGATGCCTAAAGGCGCCCTCAATGACCAGGTCCTTCTGATCCTGGTGGTGTACTGTTCCCTGGAGTGGTCAAGGTGGCCAGTGTGAGGCTTCATGAGCCAGGGCAAAAGAGGGTAGGCCGCATCTCCCACCACGCACGTGAGCATGGCCACATCCCTGACCCTGATGATGCAGTCAGGGAACAAAGTTCCAACATGCAGCTTCTGGAACAAGCTTGAGTTGCGGAAGAAATGGGTGTTGTGCACCTTCCCCAATCACCCAACATAGATGTCTGTAAACTGGCTCTGGTGGTCAATGACTGCTCGCAGGACCATCAAGAAGTATTCCTTCCAGTTGATGTAGACAGAAGCTCAGTGATCCGGGGCCTGGATGGAGATGTGGGTGCTGTTAATAGCCCCCGCTCTCCCCCATAGTTGGGGAAACCTATATCGGCAAAGCCAGTGGAGATGGTGTCCACATCGCCGAGGTTGATGACCCTGTTCAGCAAAATGGTGTTGATGGCCTGCACCACCTGTAGAAGGAGACAAACAAACAGAGAATCACAGGTTGGCCAGAGCCATTTTTATGAAAATTAGGCATGGGATATTTAAATCCCTGCCTCATTTGCAATGTCGACCTGCCTAATCTGCATCCCTCTGCTGACAGAGGGATGCAGTCTAGACATACCCTTAGTCCTCAGTCCTGCAGGTTGTTGAGTGCAGGAAGGAGTACAGAAAGACATGTTCTAGTATCAAGGGACAGATTTTTAAAGGTATTTAGATGCCTTTTGAAAATCCCAGTAGATGCCTGTCTGCATCTTTAAATACTAAAACAGCTTTGGAAAGTAGGCTCTTCAGAGCTTAATCCGAAGCCCGCTTCAGTGGGAGACTTTCCATTGAGCTTTGGATCAGGCCCTTAGCACTTACTCATGCAAAGAGGTTTTCTGAATAAAGACACATATACACAGTATTCAGCAATATGATCAATCCCCTTTGCACAGAGTTGAACACCAGCATGTAGTGGGAATGGGGTAGGGGTGTAGCCAGGGCATAGCTAGTTAAGTTCTGTCATTCAATACAATCATCATCCATACTGGACATATTTAGGGTTTTCAGTAACTTCTACCGCTGCCACCCAGGGGCCTGAGTCTCATATGACAGGAATAAAAGCCATAGACGTCAATGACCATTAAATAACCACTAAGGGGCATTGTGCAACAGAGACTCACAATGGCAAGCACTTTCTCACAGGAGACATCCCACAGAAGTCAGCGAGACCACTCACATGCTCACCAGTGTTGACTGAGAGTCTCAGTCAGGCTTATATATAGTACACTGACATTTCTACTTTGTGTGCTCCTTCTACTTGCACTCCGTGTCCCATACAACTGTCACCAAAGTCAAAGTTGCCTTGACCCTCTCCCTGCACACCATATCAGGGGAGACTCACTCACACACCCAGCAGCCTGGTCCCAGCTCGGCAGACAGCCCCTCCTCCAGCCTTTGTCCTCCTTTCTAGGCAAAGGTGTCACCTGGTCACACACCCCTGTCGGCTCAGCTCACAAAAAGCAACAGCTATTTTGTACCTGAGAGAAGCTGTTACACCGAAATTCTCATCACAATCTGGGTATTTATGCAGTGCCCAGGAAACTGAGGCACACACACAAGGTTACTACAGGACAGTAGAACTCACATGCAACAGAACAAGAGGAGTAAAATCCCCATGGAGGGTCTCAGTCAGGCTTATATGCTGTGCATGGGCATTTCTACTTTGTCTTATCCTTCTAGTAGCACTCAGTGTCCTGCACAACTAAGCCATACATGAAGCTGTGACTCTGTAAAGATGGATTTTACAGCATTTTCAGCCTTGTTCTTCTACTGCTACCATTGTTTGTCTTTGTACTGACAGAGGAAACTACTGTTTAACAATGATATCCTCTAGAATTCATACAGGGCAATTCCGATATTTGCCTCCTGCTCTCTACCTGACCTTTGTGACTGTGTCTTCTGTTGACTGCAGACAAAGCTCTGATGATGAAAAGCAGTGTCTTTATCAAAAATCTATAATAATTTAGCTTTTAATTACTCCTTCAAAATGTATAAGCATTCTTCACAATTAACCTTTTCCCCTCTAGATTAACATTCAGATTAACCACATGTCCTGTACAGTTTAGATAAGAATGAGCATTCTTAAAAGTTTACATGTATCTCACCCTGGTAATTGCTTTCTCTCCATCAAATGATTTCAGGGCTGTCATGTACAGAAACATTTTTTTCACGTACATCTAACATTTTTTTCCCTGACCCCAACCTCTCTCTCTGATTGTGCTGCTTTTGAGGCAGTGAAATAGGTTGCTGATTAGAAGGCATTTTTTTCAAGCTGTTCAAGATGCAACATGATTTTTCTTATGTACAGTGTGTGTTAATGACATGCCATAAATACAAGAAAATAAGTCAGTGAAAACTGAGGTTAATAAAGGAGAAAATAGAAGGAAAATAGCAAATAAAGATGCATAGCAGAAAATAGTTTTGTTGCTAGGGTCTCTTGCGTGATGGCCTCACTAGATTGTCAATTTTTGAGCTGCTGATTCCACTTCTCATAATGAGAAATAACTACCTATATTGAATTGTAACATTTACGTCTGTACTCTAATGAAGTGCAAGTAGCCATTACTTCTGAAAAAGCTTCAGTTAGTGAAATGACACCTTTACTAGGGATAATGAAATAAGTTCAGAGTAGATATGTCATGAGTGCTTCAAAACAGTCTTAATTATAAAGTGGTTGTTATATGTCCTAGTGTTATTGGTTTCCTGGCTTTTCTTACTGAGGTTTTGAACTGTGTCTGCTTTTTATTCTGTTTTCTCTTTTTGCTTCTCCTGAGTCTCAGAGAAATGGACCAGGAAATCATCAGAAATCTTTTCTTTGTGACAGAGAAGTAAATTAAAAGCCACAGAGAAAACCCTAAGAAACCCTAGAGAGGGAGAACAGAAGAGGCTAAAAGATTATTTCTTACATTTGTCTGGTATTGCTGAAAATATCTGAGAAGAAACGTATCCATCCTCTGACTTTGATCTTTATCTACTCAGGTTTAACACCCTTTCTCCTGATACTTTATGCATAGAGATAGGGGGGTGGGCGACAGAACATCTTTCTCCTCCCGCCCCCCCCCCCCCCTTCTATTTATTTCGAGTTTCCTCCGGTCATCTGAAGAAGTGGGCTGTGCCCACGAAAGCTCATGATACCATCTACACATTTTGTTAGTCTATAAAGTGCTACCAGACCATTTGCTTACTGTTTTGTTTTGTAACAGACTAACTCGGCTACCCCCTGAAGCTCCTGTTTTCTAATGTCATCAATAAGCCATGACTGTATGTCTCTAAATATAATGGGATGTGTGGCCATCCACTTCTGGGTTACAGATTCAAATCTGGATTTGGTTGGTAGTTGACTAAACTTGTTAGCACAACAGCAGTGCAGTCAATGTGCAATAAATTGGTGGTCTCAGTCCATTTCCTAGCTAATTGTTCCTCCTCTCCCCCCTCCCCCTAAAAAAAAAAAACCCTATAGGCACAATTTGCAATCTCTAGACAAAAGTCTAGAAATGTCAATCCACCATCTTTCAAAAAACATTGACAATATCCTTATGCATCTACTCCAATGTGTCTGTATATGCAGTCACATGTATGAATGTGCACGCACGCACACCCCTGAAAATATATTCTTCCTGCTGATATTATAAAACTGGTCAAGTTTGCCAAGAGAAAACCAATGACATGAATACCAGTTGTACTGGAAAAATAATTCAGAAAGTACTAAAAATAAACAACAGTAATGAACAGTGTAAGATAAAAGCCATTAATTAAGAGGTAGAAAATTAAAGGCCTAATAACCACGAAAGAATTTTACACACAGAAAGTAGTAATAAATTACTGTTACATAAGGGTTTAATTCTCTAAAAATGGCCTATATGACAGGAGCATCATTGAAACTAGATTGTCCTCCTAACATTGTGTGGGAAACACAGCACCTAAGGAAACTAATAAAAGATTATTTTGGGAGCTGCATTAAAAAAAAAGATGATAATGGTATTAAGTACCTTGGCCCAGGGCTTTTCCGGAAGAATTAACTACCAAATGAAGACTATCTACTCTTGCAGCCAGTTACTTATCCTAGGAAAATGTCAAAATAAAGAATGCAAGGTGATATAGAAGTACAAAACAGTACTGAGTAGCAGGGAAGATGTAGAAGTAGAATCGAAAGAAAAGTCAAATATTTCCTATCACCCATTTTTTAAAAAAGCATTGTTTTAAATAAGGTGTAGCAAGTATATTTCTAAGACATTAGATTCATTAATTGTTATTTAAAACCTGTTGTGTGAAAGCTGATGAGTATTAGAGCAAAATAAAGTACTTTTATTAGAAATATTCTGTTTTTCACAAAGACCATTTTCTGCCTAAACTTAGTTTTTTCATAATGTTTCAGTTTTTCCAAATAAAATCCCCAAAACTTTTTGTGTTTCTTTTTAAACTACTCCCTTTAGTGGCAAAACACTCAAAAGAAAAAAAAAGGCAGGTAAAAGGAGAAATAAGGAACAGTTAACTCAGTCATAGCTAGACACCAGGCAGATTAGCATATAACAATTATCTTTAGACTGGCTAAGAGGATTTCAATGAACCAATAATCCTTACAGTAATAAAGCTGAATATTTATTTATCAGTAATTTCTACAAGCTTTATATTATTGCTACCATTCACTGTAACTTCAATCTCAGACTCTCTCTCTCTTTCTTATAACCTCAGTCTTTAATATTGGCAACATATCCCTAAGTATCTTTGAAGTCGGAGATCAAATTCATATACATGGGCTGCAGGCAAAAATAAGGCATCCCTTTTTCCAGCTATATCAAGTTTAGTTTTATTACCAGCTTTGAAGCTGGTTCCTGTCTAAAGCATTTCACCCTGTGATGCCAATACATACAAAGAAATGTCAAAAATTTCTTTAATAGTCTGGGTTTGTTTTGGTCAAACATGAAGAAGCTGGATGTTGAGAAGATCTGACTTTCCCATAATTTGAGAACACTGGAGAGTGGGGGAGAAAACTAATCTGTAACACTATTAAAAAATAACACTACTGTACACATCACCTAATTTCAAACAGATAAGAAAGAAGGAGCAAAACCTGTCCTATTTTGTATTCCAATATTTGTAAACATGTAAATTATGCATAATATAATCTAGGCCACTTTCTTATTCATGTAATTAATATCATAGCCCTATTATTTCAGAAGTACTCACCACAGATTCAGAAGCATGCTAGTTTAAGCCATCAAAAAGATAAAAATGTTATTTGCATAGCATGAGAACACAAGGCATATGCAATAAATGAAATTAATAGCTCTTGCAGCTCAATTCAATTGAAAACATAGTGGTTAAGCATGCAGAAAAGGCAAAATGAGCTTCGCTAAATGTAAATTCTTTCATTAGTCTAGTGTCCAGATAATACAAGCTGAATCTTAATTAATTTTAATATCAGGATAAAATGTTGTAATCAAAATATATTAAGACCCAACCTCTCATTTGATTTTTCACAAGCAATTCACTGCTAGCAAGTGTTTAAACAGTATTCACAATTCAAGTTCTTTAAAATAACATTTTATCCCTTAGCTACCTTTTGCATAATCAATTTGTTGTTTTGACTTCATTCTGATCTCATGATAATTAACACCACTGAAAGCTCATGTGATAAACAACAACATCTGCTTAAAATAATAAGTTGCCAAATATGAACATTTCATTAGCTTGATTATAACAATTGGTGTAAAATACAATCAGCCCATACTTCACCCCCTTCTGCCCAAGGCCTCAGCCCACTCATCCCAGGCCCTGCCCCCACCCACAGTTTCCCGCCTCTTTTCCCTGCCTCTTTCTGCTCACTCCCTTCCAGTCAAAGCCCTGAAACCAAATGACATTTGATAAAAAAAAAACAACTCTTCTACAATTTCTTTCTAGAGAAAATGGAGCAATTTTTTCACTCCATGTCTGATTGTGAAGACTGGATATGCAGAAGGTACCTAATTAAAAGCACTACAGTTGATATGCCCTGTCCTTTGTCAGAGATTTATTTGCAAATACTTGATAGTAAGGGGAAGTCCATTGTCCTGCTGACTACAACTTTAAATATTATGGAAAACATGATGCAGCTCGTCTCTGTTTTACATTTGCTTAAAATCAGCTTAGAAACACTGATCGTATTTTAAATATATTCTTAAACCTTCATAAAGCAAACATTCCAGATTACTACATGTTTTATGCACTGAAACAAAGACATTTTAAGTTATCAGTCAGAAAGGTTTAGTTCACTCAGAACAATGTTCATTGCTTTTAGAAAACGGGAACATTAATTTATTGTGTGTGATCTCCATAACAATTGACATGTTCATAAAATTTCACCATATGGTTCTGTTAAAAATATGTTTCCAACTATATTAGGCATAAGAAAGCATTTTATATTTTACTGAGGTATTGATTTTTGTAAAAGGTCATCTTAAAACTAGTTCACCAAATAGTCAGGAGTAAAGAAAGCTGGACAAATGAGTTTCTTTAGCTGAAGAAAAGAGATGTTGTCCTTTTAAGTCAGGGATAGGCATGATGGGGGTACAGCATGGGCAGACACTGCCCCTATTTATTTATTCACATGTTTTCTTCCTCCCTTCTTGGGATAGATAAACATGCAGTTGCACCAAAAATGTAACTTCTAATGAATGCCACTGTGTATAACTCCATGTTATCTTCCCTTTTCCCCATCCTTTCCCACTCATTCTGAAATATAATCCTGGTTAGAGACCGCCTCCCTATCCCTGTAAGCTGCTGACTCAAGGAATTTGTTATGTGAGAATTGCTCCCCATAGGCACTGGCTCCCACCTCCCCTTGCTGACTCTGATACAGACTTTACACTAACATCTCTACCTTACATTTCATGTTATAATGAATCCACACTATCAAACCACAACAGATGAAAGTTTGAAACTGTCTGGAAATGGGGGGGTTTCTCATGCAAAGCCTTAAAACAACTCATGCTTTGCTTGAAAGCACTTGCTTGAAAGTGCTGTGAATCTGTCAGTGTACCTGAGGGCTCTTTCTTAACAACATGCTCGGCAGTGTGGGTCCATAGTGCTGAATGTCCATAGCCACATTGCATGACTTGATTCCAGGCATTTAAAAGCTCCACAAAGTTGTTGCTGATCTAGTACAGCCAAATTAATCCTGGAGGACCACAGGGCTGCCACCTGTCCATGACCTTAAGTCCAATCTTCAGGGCTCAATGTGAAGGGACTTTATCTCTGAGGCAGGTTATAAGACCAAAGAGTTCCAGCTGGTAGTGACCAATGAGCACATCAATCCTCTTGAGGCCAGTTCTCAATAGTATATCCATATTATTGATAAAAATGCCCATCAGTCACTGTTTGCAGCGCATGTGAAATGCCTCCAGTCTCTGGCTGTCTTGTTTAAGCGATCAGACTGGAGAGTGAGGGTAGCTGTGAACCTGTCCCAAAACACATTTAACTCAAGCAGAGCAGCTTTAACAGACAAGACAGTAGCAAGCCCAAGCCTGTTAAAGGGCAGAGGCAGGTACTAGGACAGACCAAACCCCAAGCCAAACCTCTGGGCTACAGAGGAAGTCAGAAACAACACCTGGCCTGACCCACATTAATTAAACAGCTTCCACAGATAAGAGGGAAGCAAGCCCCACATTGCCCAGGGCATATGCAGCACAACTGTGTATGAAACCCTTCTGAAGCCCTTCTTAAGGCAGGCAGAGGGAATTCAAACCCACAGCATCACTAAGCAAGGTAGACAGTCTAACTGCTGGAGTACCAAGTGCAGAGTTAGTGGTGCTGCCCAAATCATATTTAACTAAAGTGTAACAGCTTCAACAGGCAAGAGGTCCTCACCCTCCATCACCATCGCTAGCTGTAGAACTCAGGCACACACATGGGCTGCAGCACATCCCTCTACCCACGTGCCCTTTTCAGGGAGCAGAAAGTGGATTTGACCCAGCAGCTCCCCTAACACACCAGATAAGCCCCATCACTGGCCTAGAAAGGGCCACTCATGGCCCACCTCACTCGAATACTAGTTAATGAAAGTGAAACAGCTTCAACAGGTAACACTGTGGGATCCTCATCACGGTAGCCATGACCCAATGATTAGGACATTCACCTGGGCAGCAGATGAGCCCTCTTCAAGTCCCTTCTCATGAGGCAAGGGGGAAATTAACACAGTATGAATAGCCAGGCAGCGTCAGACCAATGATCCTGCTAGCCCAGTCGCCCATCATCTAGCAGTGGCCAATGCAAGATGCTTCAAAGGCAATGGACAGAAGACAGCAATTATCAGGTGAGCTGTCCTATGTCAGCTACGCCCAGCAGTTGGCAGTCTGAGGTTTAGGGTTTTGAAAATTTGGCTGCTGTGCTAAGAGGTGGTCTCTGGAGGCTGGGTCTGGTAGCTTGGGGTTCAAATCCCCATTTATGCTTACTGAGATGGGATTCAAACCTTAATCTCTTACCTCACAAGAGAATGGCCTAAGTGCTGGACTAGACACTATTCTGACCTGGAGCCTCCCTTGCTCTTTTTTTTGCTGAAGCTGCTCCACTTTCAGTACCTATTTATTGGGCCAAAGCACCAACAAACAGCCCTGTGTAGCTTACTGGTTGGGTGTCTGCCCAGCAGGTGGGAAGTTGGGATTCAGTTCCCCTTCTTGTTTGTTGGTCTCTTACTTCTCAAGTGAAGAGCTGGGCTAGGAGGTATTTCAATGTGTTGACCTCCTCAGGCTACGTCTACATTGCAGGCTTTTTGCGCAAGAGCAGCAGTTCTTATGCAAAAACTTGCAGAGTGTCTACACCGCACACATGTTCTTGCGCAAGTAAATTTACAGTTAAGCGTCAGAAAACAGGGCTTCTCGCACATGAGAGGCATATGCCAGTGTGGACACACTCTTGCGCAAGACCTTTTGCACAATAACTCTTGCACAAAACAGTTCTTGCACAAGAAGCCTGCAATGTAGACATAGCCTCAATGTTTACTTTTGAGGATGGCCCACTGTCATTAAATAATTAGTCATTAGCCACAATTGCCTTGTGTGCTTTCCTGTAGTCCAGGGTCTGTGTGCTTGCTTGTAGAGCAGTGCCAATGCTGGTTCAAATCCTGTTTATGCTCCCTAAGAAGGGATTTGAATGTTGATCTCTTGCTTCTCCAAAGCATGGTGTAAGTGCTGGCCTAGCAGGTAGGAGATGGGTGCTCCTTCAGGTTCTTCTGTTGATGGCTGGCCACGTTCAGTAAATATGAAATGAAAATTAGGCTACTGAGTCCTTGTGACTCCCTCTGTAGTTCTCTGCTTTGGGTAAAAAGGCAAGGAGGTGCTGGGTCAAATCCCTTTTCTCCTTTTAAGAAATGAGTGGCAGTGTGACCTAGTACTGTGAAGTGTTCTACTTTAATTATATATTAACCAGGGCACGGGAAGAGAAAGAAGGAACATGAACAGTTTTCAAGTACATAAAAGGTTGTTACAAGGGGGAAAGTGAAGAATTGCTCTTGTTAATCTATGAGGACAGGACCAAGAAGCAATGGGCTTCAATTGCAGCAAAGGTGATTTAGGTTGGAAATTAGGAAAAGCTTCCTAACTGTCAGAATAGTTAAATACCAGAAATAATTGCCTGGGGAGGATGTGGTAACTCCTGTGCTTAAAAACCTGTCAGGAATGATCTAATTTAGTTGTCCTCAAATGTATTAGATTGGGGTCCCCCTTTCTTTGTATCTGTAGTCATTTGTCATATCCCCCAATTTCCTATACTGCCACCCAGCTCTGACAGCAGAGCTGCCTGGGCGGAGAGTGGAATGAGGGACCTAGAGGGCCAAGGCACCATCCCTTTTAAAAAGTGGGACAGCTATGCCCTTCCAATTTTTCATCAGTCAAAGGGCAAACACTAGGGGGAAGAAGCAGAGTAAGTGGAAGACAAGGCCTCAGAAGGGAAGGGACAATATGCAGGCTATGATCATGGTTCAAGTTCCAGTAGCCCTCCCTTGTAGGGAGCTTCTGTCACTCCTATTGCTGTCATGCCATGGCTGATGGTAGACACCCCACCACTTCCAGGTAAGGGATTTTGTGAAGAGGGGGAAGAGCTTGAGCCTGGGTGACAGGGCCCTTCTGCAGGAGCCCCAGTCACCTGGGGCTGACAGCCAGAACTCTGTAAAAAAAAAACAGAAGTACACAGCTTGTGACCCTCTTGACACATTTCCATGCCCACCCTATAGTTTGAGAACAGCTGATCTGGTTAGTACCTAGTCCCGCCTTGAATGCAAAGGACTGGACTAGATGGCCTATTAAGGTCCCTTCCAAGTCCTACACTTCTATGAAGAGTCACCTTTTTTAGGAGGAGTAAAGCAATTTCTGGAGAGGAGCAGCCCTGCACACTAATGTCCCACTCCTGTGTGGCCATTCACGCAGTCACAGAGGCTCACAATACAGCTGCTCATGGCAAGAGGGAACACAAATATTGGCTTGTCAGGCTCATCAAGTTGCTGACAACTTGGTTTGTCAGCATCATAGGGAGAAGCAAATTCAGGGCTCAGTCTTGCAAGGCACAGGCCAATCCTGCAAAATCCTGACCACCACAGAAACGAGGATATTCAAAACCTTGTAGGATTGTGCCAGGATATTCAAAACCTTGTAGGATTGTGCCACGGCTGCCAACAAGGAGGGCAAAGGAGGCAGCTGCCCCAAGTCTGTAGTTGGAGTGTCCAGAGCCTTGGTCCTTTTAAATTGCCACTGGAGTCCATGTGTAACCACCCCCAGGTGGATTTGAACCTGAAACCTCTGAAACGACATAGGAGCCTCTACCCTCTGAGCTAAAAGCCAGCTGGCTTCCAGCCCATGCTGTAGAGGTCTCTTGGATTTAACTGTTGCTGTGGTAACCACACTACTTGTGTGGATTACACATGCAGCGCTGAAAGGCTGGCTGGGGGAGATTAGCCCCACCCCTTCCACCTGAAGCCCCACCCCTTCCAGAGACCAGAAGCTCCCACTTCCCCAGGACCCAGTGAAGTCTGTTGACAGCCCTGAACTGAGCTATAGGAACATGATCTAATTCCCATCAAAATCTACAGGAGTCTTTCTATTGGCTTCCAGATGAGATGTATCAGGACTTATCTCAGCATGTGATGCTGGTATTTTTATAACATTGATGCTAGTTTGTGCATGCTCTTAGGAGCTTGCATGCTGATGTTTTTAAAAAAACTCTCATTTAAATAACACAGGCTGTGTCTAGATTCCCTTAAACTCTAAAATTATACACATAAGATGGCTCAAATTTCACCAAGGTTTTGTGAAAGGTATGGCAAAAATACTGGAAGTTTTGCAAAACTCTAAACCAGTATACTCATTGGGTTCTTCCACCAATCAGTATACTGGCTTGACAAATATGTGAAAGAAGATAAAGAGACACCAGAAAGCAGACAGATATGAATAGGAAAAAAATAGAATTATTTTTCAAGTTTGTAAAGCAATAACATCACAAAAAACAATATCAGGATACAGTCCATCGACAGGGAATACGGCACCCAGCTCCCATTGAAATGAAAGGTATAAACTGGATCAAAAATTTGTAAGATACTGGGAAGAGAGAAGCAATAGGCAAAATTGAAAAAGTAAAGATTGGTTGCAGCAAAATAGCAAAACACCTTTTCAAGGCTCTGGTTGTGCTGTGCTTTCTTGAAGTACTGTGGGCTAAAATCGAATTAAGCTGTGCATCTTCAGCTACGTTAATTGCGTAGCTGAATTCAAAGTAGCTTAACTCAGCTATTGGTGCTGTCTACACAGCCGGAAGTCAAAGGCAGAGGACTCTTCCTTCAACTTCTCTTACACTTCCTGAAATGAGGGTTACAGAAGTCAGAGTAAGAAGCCCATTATTTTGAAATTATTTCAAAATAACGGGCTTGCTATGTAGACATGCACTATGCTATTTCAAAATAAGATGAGTAATTTTGAAACAAGTGTCCAGTGTAGACATAGCCTTCTAGACTGGTTCAATTCAGAAGTTCTATGTTTGGCTGATTGCAGGATAACTGCATGTCTTACCTAAACATGACTCTCTATTGCATTTAATAATGTTTCAGAATGCCAGCTTGCATTCTACTAAAAGAGAAGTCAAAGTAGTATCCTAATATTCTTCTTCCTTAAACACAAAGGGTAAGATTCTGTAGTGAGCCGCAAAGAGGCACAGCACAGAACTAGTAGTCCAGATGGTGGTGAAGTGATAAGGTGGTCTTGAGAATACCTTTGGTTCTATTTGCTGTCTCCACCCTTTCCTGCCCCACAATGGGCCCCTCCAGCCCCAGCCTTTCTCTTGCATATCCCTTGTACTAGGGATTGTGGAGGGAAAATTCACCCTGGGTTAGATCCCAGCTTTTAAGCCCCTTTATGCCACCTCAGTTCCTCTTCTGGCTGTATAGGGAGCCAGAATGGGAGTGAGAATTTCATCCAAAGAGACAAATTTCCTGATTAGTTGTACTCTGTTCATGCAACTCCACTGAATACCAGGGAGTTGCATGAGCATAACAGAATAGATGTTAACCCAAGATGTTTGGAACTACATTAGTTTTCAGTAATCAATCATAGTCTGCTTTAAAACAATACATCCATGATGCTCTTGCCACCGAAGGATCTTAGACTAAATTATGTTGACAAAGTTAAGCATTTAAATTCATTTTGAAAATGCTTGATTTCTTCAGAGGGGCTGAGTACCCACGGTTCTCATTACAGGTAGATTTTGGAACTTTACTTTACATATTTTGGTTTTACTGATTTATAATTTACACAAAATATAAGCTGGAAGACTATCTACTAAAACTAAATATCTAAAATTAATGGAACACATTACTACAAAATCCTGCTCAGAAAAATGAGGTCAAGTCACAGACAAGTGTGGACAGGAAAAAAAAGTGTGTGTACTGTATTTTATCAACCATTTAAAAAATTGCACAAATTGTGGTTCTTCCAGAATTGGTGCTACTTACATTTTGCAGTTTTGGAGTACTGGGATGTAGGAACTGTATATAAAAACTCTTACTAGCATGAAATAAAGTATGTGACAAGAAAATAATATCTCCTAAGTAAAGTTGTCAAAAATATTTATGGACTAAAACTCTCAATACTGCATAGCAAATCATACCGTGTTCCAAGTGCTAATGTTTGCACTGGGAACTTTACATTAGTAAATGGATGGATATTATTATATCCTCCATATGTTTAGTGGCTCTGCACCCTAGGTGAAATAACTTCTCAGCAATTGGTTTTCAGCTCTGTTGTTACCGTGTCTGTAGAATGCAAAGGTTGGATCAAAATTGGCCCTGGGAAGAGATTTGTTTGACCTTATGTGTAATTACTACATTAATATACATGATCATTTCATTTGCATCTGACAGCAATGCACCGATATCATTTCCAGATTGTAGCCATCATAAAATTTCAGTTGCTTAGCTAAAATCATCAAGTGGTTTGAAGGTCAATTTTTACCGTATTTTTGTAGTTCTTCCCTTTCAGATATAGATGAGCATTTTCCCTACATCCCTGTCTTATACACTTATACTATAAACCATATCACTTAATTTTTTCATACAATTAATCCACTTGAACCAAATATTTTTTAACACTTTTAACGCTTTTTTAACAGCTCTTTCCTTTGTCTCGGCAATCTTAATGCTTCAGTTTCTGGAAAGGTTCACTACTTCAATATTCATTAAGACATACAAATAGGCATGTTGTAACAATTTTTGTTGCTCAAGCAGTGAACATTGCCAGTTTTTGACATGACAAATAAAATCAAAAGCCAGCTATAGATAAAACAAGAAAGGAAACTGGTGGCTGTCACATAAATTACTGTAATTTAGAGGCTAATCAAACAAGTGATACATAATACTGATGATAAATTAACTTTATCAGCAGAGAGTTACCCTCTGAAATTAGCCAAAAATATCACACTCTGATATTATTGATTTTTAGCTCGAGTCAAGAAAAGTTGCTCACTTCTTCATTCCTGTATAATATTGCCTTTTACTAGCAAATTGTCTTCTCTGGGTGGGCTTCTTTATAATGTAGTTGTTATATCATGAGGGCATAATTACAGAGCATCAAAGAAAATCTATGCAGTAAGCACAAGTACTAATTCCAGTATATTGATATAAATTATAACAGATCAAATTCTCACTTACTCACACTAATGACTGAATGACTCACTGTAAGTCACTTAATTTTGCAAATTAGTGAATATGCAAAGAAGCCACTTAAAAAGCAAGCTTAGCGCATCACATAATGTTCTTTGTTCACTCATTTTGTAAATTATTTTGAAATGATAATGAAGTCTTAGTGATACAAGATTTCATGAGAGATTCTGGCCATTAACTCTTTGCAGAAAGGTGATGGAATACTATTAATTTTATAATCTGCATAACACATTAGCAAGGTGCTAGATATAGGTGTTTTACTGAATATACTTATCCTTCTCTTTCATGATAGTACCTAGAAATCCAAGTGAGACTGGGGACTCATCATGTCAAGGGCTATAGTGAACTTATACATTCACATAGTAAGAGACAGTCTGTGTCCACAAAGAGCTTGCAAACTAAATAAACAAGACAGAAGCTCTGAGAAGAGAAGTGACTCAGCCAGGTCACACACAGCAGATCAGCAGCCAAACTTGGAATAGAACAGAGGTCTCCTGATTTCCAAACAAGCTGGTCCACATTGTCTCCAGATGCTTGGACCAAAGTGCCTAATTAAAAAACAAATCTCATTTTTGTAGGATAGGATAGGATAGGAAAAATGAACAGATAGGGCATCTAACCTTTCTTTGACAAATATTTTTCCTGCACCAAAAAAAGCATCTAGCTCTTGCCTACATAGCAATTTGTCTCAATTTTAGCAACCAGCATAGCAACACCAGCGTAGACAAGGAAAGTCTTTATTTCTACAGGTAGAGTTTTCCCCGTTCCAAGTAGCATTGAACTTCTCTCATGCAATTAATGGCTTTCCTTGTCCAGAGTTGGTGTTTTCATTAGTACAGCTGCATTAATAGCTGGCCATCAATAGCTAGCATCAGAGCAAATTACTAACTATAGATAAAACTAGGGTAAGAGTCTCACCCCCATGTTGACCACTGTGCGCTAGGTATCAGGCTCAGAGCAGCATGAAATGGACTCTAAAAGCCCCAGATCCAGTTTGAGAGAATTTTTCCCAGCACAGGCAATGAGAAATACACACCTTCCCAAATTCTGGTATAATGAGTAGGCTGAAGGAATGATAAACATAGTCTGGCATGATGAAAGAAGCCACAGTACACACTGTTATAGAAATTCTGGGTGTCACTTCTCTCTAAATCCCAGAGAACCCCATAATCTGAAGATTTCAATCTTCTTTAGTCCCCACACCTGGGCTAAGAGTTCTGGGTGGATCCTTTTAGAAGTATAGAATAGTATCTCACATATAGAGCTTTGATCCAAAAGCCACACAAGTTTTTGGTAGTATTTGCAATTGCTTTAGAGCATGGGTTCTAAAACTGGGGGGCATGAAGAAATTCCAAGGGGGGGGTGCGAGGCAACCCAGCCCCTCCCCCCATCATTCCTCTCCCCCACATCAAGAAAGAGCCCACGCTGGCGCTACCTCCTGTGAAAATAGAGGTAGCGCCGGCTTCCTGTGGCATCGGGGGGGGGGGAGGAGTCCCGCAGCTGCATGCCAGAGCCGGTATCTCAGGAAGCATGTGCGCTGCTTCCCCTCCCCCAAACAGCCGGCGCATTTCCTGAAATGCTGGATTTGGCATGCCACCGAGGACTTCCTTCCCCCTGCTTCCTGCCTGTGCAGTAGGGTGGCAGAGGGAGTAGGAGTCTCGGGACCGTGCCAGCTCCAGCTGCTCAGGCAGCGCAAGGCTGCCATGGGTAGCGGAGGAGCAGGGCACGCGCTTCCTGAACAGTTGGAGCTGGCGCAGTCCCGGGATTCCTACTCCCCCCCGCCCCTCCTGTGCAGGGAGGCAGCAGGGGAAGGAAGTCCCCAGCAGCATGACAGACCCAGATGCTTAGGAAATGTGCCAGCTGTTGGGGGAGGAGGAAAGCAGCGCACGCACTTCCTGAGACCTGGACCTGGCGCGCAGCTGTGGGACCCCAAGTAGCAGCCGAGCTGTCCCTGTCCCCTCTTCCCACCCAGACCCCACACGAGTATCCTGCCCCCCCTGCCAAGACTCCCATGAGTACCCCGCCCCCCACCCAGACCCTCCACGAGTACTCTGCCCAGACCCCCGCCACAACCTGTGCCAGGCCCCACCAGCACCTTGCTCCCTGTCCAGATTCCCACTTGCATCCTGCCAGGCCCCCACTAGCACCCTGCCTCCTGCCTTTGCCCCCACCAGCACCCTGCTCCCTGCCCAGGGCCCCACCTGCCCCCTGATCCTGCCCCCTGGACAGACTCCATCCAGCACCCTGCCCAGACACCACCAGCACCCTGCCCTGGGGCCAGACACCCACCAGCACTATGCCCCTGCCTTCTAGCTAGATACCCACCAGCACCCTGCTCCTGCCCCCTCACTCTTGGTTAGATACCTACCCGCAGCTTGCTCCTGTACCCTATTTTCCACCCAGATTCTGCATCCCATCCCTATCCCACTCACTGGATCTCCTGTCCCGCACACTGGATCCCTCATTGTTGGCCCCACCTCAGAGTATAGAGGGGCCCACAAATTCCACTAACCCTGGAACTCCAGAAGAGCTAATCTGGCCTGAGGCCTTGAATCTCAGTCCTACTTACCCTCCCTTCTCCCCCTCATGGGGCTGGAGTGCCAGGGGAGGGAGGTGTCTCAGTTGGGGCCATATCAGTGAGGCTTGGGGGGCTTGGAGGGGTTGTTTTTTTTGCATCTCACTTGTGTGGTCCTTGACTGATTTTTCTGTGAGTCAGTGACCCCTGAGCCAAAACAGGTTCCCTGCCCCTCCCATAAATAAAGACAATGCTGAAATGTTTGTGCTGGACATATTTTATTTAAAAATGAAGCCTGGCCAACAAGCCCCCAGTTGGGGCCAAACCCCCATCTGGCCGCAGAATCGTAACACTCCTGCATCTCCACACACACCCGAACCTTGAGCCCATCATACACTAGGACCCCTTGTCCTGAGCCTCTCACATCCCCAGTCTTCTGCCACAATACTACTGCACCATCCACACACTGCAAATCTGTGCCCTGAGCCCATCATACTCCCACCCCACTGCCCTGAGCCCATCATATACCCCAACCTGAACTCCTGCACCCTCACGTCCACAAGCCTGTGTTCGGCACCCCAACCCTCCACCTGACCCCAACACTCTCCAGCCTGGAGCCTCCTGCCTGAGCCAGCATCCCTCCCAGAACTTGCACCTAAGCTTTTCAAGTTTAGTCACATTAAAAACAAAACAAAGAAATTGACTGGATGTCGAACCAATTTGCGTTATGCACTTTTATCTTTCAAACCTAGGATTTCCCAGCTTGTGAAGAAAATGTAGCATCATCCTTCACATTAAATTCATTTTGTTTCTGCTATTTCTTATGTTAAATTACATTTTTATTACATTTTTGTGCCAAGAAAAACTATTTGTGCTCATTTTTAATTTTAAATTTTTTTATACCAAGATTTTGTGTTTATTGGATAATGGTAAAGAAGAGGTCGGGAGACGTGAGGGTTTCTCAAAAATCAAAAAGGGGGTGTGATGCTGAAAAGTTTGGGAAACACTACTTTAGTGGGTCTTAGATCAGGCCATATTTGGTACTCCTTGCTGAATTACAGAAACATTTTTACAATCTTTCTCTACAATTTTGCAATCCTTAATGCTTATGAAAACTGTTCTGCTATATTTATTATCTAATTTCATTGCATTGTTATTTTCATGAAAGGATTTGCTTTAGCACACTGCCAAATGAATGACAATAAACCGTATTGCATTTGGAAATTACTTACACTTGCTTTGGGAAAGCCCAGACATACAGTCTCTCTACATTCTATAAAATGCAGTTCACTTACAGAATTTTGAAAGTTGCAGCAGAAACAATTACAATAATTTTTACAATGCAAATAAAATGTTCTGCACCTGGCTGTCTCATCTGAACAATCTGTTATTTTCAAAATTAAATAATGGTTAAAATTGTTTTGTTTCTGTAAATACAGGACTTTACTTGCAAACAGGACACTACATTTAAGTTGCTGAAGTAAATAAACTAAATAAAGGTTAGGACTGATTAGGATTTATAAATGATTCTTACCAGTATAGCTTAAATCCCTCTACTGACTTCTTATTTTAATATTTGTTAGTCTGGTAACCAAGACATCATGTAAGAATGAAACACTAGAACTTTTACTCTCAAGTGAGCAGAGAATGTGCATTGGAACACATTGTACAGCATACATTGTGGCACCACAGAGCAAACTGTGCATCCATCTTTGAGAAAATCTCTTAAAGTGAACTGATTTCCTTTCTCTAATGGTCTTGTCATAAAACTAAAGATGATGGTTACTAATCATTGATGATGTGGCTAACAAACAATTCTATATTTCTATCAGATCATCCGGATTAGTTTCTTGGAGACAAAACAAAATCATTCCAATCAAATGGGCAAAGACTTTTGAGAGGATTGATTTGATTCTGAAGGAATGAGTCAGGAAGTAAAGGAAGAAGTAAAAACAAATTTGTGAATACATCATAATGAATAACTAGTGACAGATGATGTGGATAAGGCTGAAGTACTCAATGCTTTTTTTGTCTTGGTCTTCACAGACAAGGTCAGCTCCCAGACTACTACACTGGCCAGCACTGGAAAGCAGTGGACATGACATACCATGACTTTAGCAAAGCTTTTGATACAGTCCCCCACAGTATTCTTGCCAGCATGTTAAAGAAGTATGGCTTGTATGAATGGATTATAAGGTGGATAGAAAATTGACTAAATCATTGGGTCAATGTAGGGATGTACGGGTATGTCTTCACTAGCTTGTTACTTTGAGCTAGGTAGGGTAATTAGGGCAACCGGAGTTGCAAATGAAGCCCGGGATTTAAATATCCCGGGCTTCATTTGCATGTTCCCGGGCGCCGTCATTTTTAAATCCCCCCTAGTCCGAACTCCGTGCCCGCGGCTACATGCGGCACGGAGTAGGTAGTCCGAATTAAAGATCCTAATTCGAACTACTGTTATTCCTCATGGGGGAATGAGGAATAACAGTAGTTCGAATTAGGATCTTTAATTCGGACTACCTACTCCGTGCCGCATGTAGCCGCGGGCACGGAGTTCGGACTAAGGGGGATTTAAAAATGACGGCGCCCGGGAACATGCAAATGAAGCCCGGGATATTTAAATCCCGGGCTTCATTTGCAACTCTGGTTGTCCTAATTACCCTACCTAGCTCGAACTAACGAGATAGTGTAGACATACCCTAAGAGACTAGTCGACTATCTGATATGCAGAAGCTTATCAGATAGTCCAATAGTGATGTGACTAATCGCTTCCTCTCTCCCCTGGCTGCCTCTATCAGAGAAAGGCAGCAAGGGGGGGAAGCAGGAGCTCCCATCTCCGTGGGAGGCAGGGGAGGTGAAGGCACACCAGAAATGGTGCAAGCAGGGACTGAAATAGTCTCTGCTTGCACCGCTTCTGCTGCGATTTTGCTTCTGAAATGTACAAGAACCCCAGCAGGGCTCTTGTACATGTCAAAAGCAGAAGCCCTGCAGGGAGCGTGGGGTTAGTGGGGGATTCTCCAGTGGCTCCATGCTTCTTGCGGGGCTTCCTCTTGAAATGTACAAGAGCCCCGCCAGGTCTCTTGTACATTTCAAAGACTCAGGTGCCACAGGGAGCATGGGACCAGCGAGGGAGTTTGTCAGGGCTCTTGCTACAATTCAAAGGTGGATGTGCCCTTATAGATTAATCAAATAGTCAATAGTTGGTATCAAGTGGCATGCCCCAGGGGTCTGGTTCTCAGTCTTGTTTTGTTCAACATCTTCATTAATAATGTGTCTAATAGGATAGATTGCACCCTCAGCAAGTTCATGGATGATACTAAGATGTGGGGAGAGGTAGATATGTTGTAAGGCAGGGATAGGGTCCAGAGTGACCTAGACAGATAAGAGGGTTGGGTTAAAAGAAATCGGATGAGATTCCACAAGGAAAAGTGCAGAGGAAAAGTGAAGAATTCCATGTACTGCTACAGGCTGGGAACTGATTGGCTAAGTGGCAGTTCTGCAAAAAAAGACCTGAGGATTACAATGGATGAGAAACTGGATATGATTCAACGGTGTGCCCTTATTGCCAAGAAGGCTAATGGCATAGTGGGCTGCATTAGTAGGAACATGGAGGGAAGTGATTATTCCCTTCTATTTGATACTGATGACGCCACATTTGAAGTCCTGTGTCCAGTTTTGGAAGCTGCATAAAGCTGGAGGAACTGGGCTTATTTAGTCTGCAGAAGAGATGAGTGATGGGGGATTTGATAGCAGCCTTCAACTACCTTGGATAGACTACCTTCAACTACCTTGGATAGGTTGGATAGACATCTGTCAGGGATGGTGTAGACGGAGCTTGGTCCTGCCTTGAGGGCGGGGGGCTGGACTCGATGACCTCTTGAGGTCCCTTCCAGTCCTATTATTCTATGATTCTATGATTCTATGACCTGCTAGAGAGTTTCAAAAAGGATGGAGCTAGGCTATTCTCAGTGGTGACAGACATAAGCACTGGCTTCTTCCAGGCCCAGGGATGTTCAACCTCCCACCTGTCTGCTTCCTCAAGCTCCCATCTCACCTCTTCCCAAGCCCACTCTCCCCCCTTCTTTCCACAGTCTCCTGCATGCTACAAAACTACTGATTATGGCAGATGGAACACGCTGAGAGGGAAAGGAGGAATTAATCAATGGAAAGCACTGAGCAGAACTGGCTGCCCATGGGTGCTAAGCACATGCTATTATTTTTTGAGCACCCATGAAGTTGACACCTATGGTGGCAGGTGACAGAACAAGGAGCAATAGTCTCAAGTTGCAGTGGGGGAGGTCTAGGTTTGATGTTAGGAAAAACTCTTTCACTATGTATGTGGTGAAGCACTGGAATGGGTTACCTAGGGAGGTGGTGGAATCTCCATCCTTCATGGTTTTTAAGGCCAGGCTTCACAAAGCCCTGGCTGAGATGATTTATTTGAGATTGGTCCTGGTTTGAGCCACGGGTTGGACTAGATGACCTCCTGAGGTTTCTGCCAACCCTAATCATCTTGCCAGAGCCACCCAAGTATTCTGTATCAGAGGGGTAGCCGTGTTAGTCTAGATCTGCAAAAGCGACAAGGAATCCTGTGCCACCTTATAGACTAACAGATATATTGGAGCATAAGCTTTCGTGGGCTAAGACCCACTTCGTCAGATGCATGTAGTGGAAATATCCAGTACATGCATCTGATGAAGTGGGTCTTTGCCCACGAAAGCTTATGCTCCAATACATCTGTTAGTCTATAAGGTGCCACAAGATTCCTTGTCACTTTTCCAAGTATTCTGCTGTATTTAGTAAATGTAAGAAAGAATCATGCTACAATACCTCTATGAGCTCAATAACCCTGCCTGAGTGACTCCTCTCTTTCTGCTAGGCTACGTCTACACTGGCCCCTCTTCCGGAAGGGGCATGTAAATTTCACGAGTCGTCGTAGGGAAATCCGCGGGGGATTTAAATATCCCCCGCGGCATTTAAATAAAAATGTCCGCCGCTTTTTTCCGGCTTTTAAAAAAGCCGGAAAAGAGCGTCTAGACTGGCCCCGATCCTCCGGAAAAAGTGCCCTTTTCCGGAGGCTCTTATTCTTACTTTGAAGTAAGAATAAGAGCCTCCGGAAAAGGGCACTTTTTCCGGAGGATCGGGGCCAGTCTAGACGCTCTTTTCCGGCTTTTTTAAAAGCCGGAAAAAAGCGGCGGACATTTTTATTTAAATGCCGCGGGGGATATTTAAATCCCCCGCGGATTTCCCTACGACGACTCGTGAAATTTACATGCCCCTTCCGGAAGAGGGGCCAGTGTAGACGTAGCCATACTGTTATTGGTTTTTCCTTCTGATGCTGCAGTGGTAGTACTTTCAGATATGCATGAAATCAACCTTGATGCAGACAGTTAACTGTACAACACTTGAAAGATACATGGTTAATTGAGCAGTCTGGATGCTGCCATGATAACCAAAAGATACACAAATCTGTATTTTAACCATTGTTACATTCTGGACTTAATTTTAAAGACCCTCAATCTACAATAGAGAAAATGAGGATGTAAAACCATTAAACTCCTTTCACATAACACCTTATTAAAATATGTATATGTCAGGGAAGACAGACATGAAGCAATCGATTGCCCTTACAATTCACACATAAAAATCCCCAAATAACCCTTAGTTAGTATATATGTTTCTTTTTCTCCACTGCATAATGCACTAGCTGATTACAAGCTATTGACATGCTAGAGGCAGAATTTGAAAGTCTTGCTTTGCCTCCCTTTTTCAATAAATGAGGTTTCACTAGCTTTTAAAAAAAGTTTTTCATCTCTTTTTTCCCCCTCTCACCTTTCCCTTTTTCTTACTTAAGTATGCCTAGTGAAAAGTCTTGGTGAATTTAGTAAGGATGAAAGAGGAAGAGATATAACAACAGTGAGTGGATTGGTGCTAGAAGGAGACGTATGGGGACAGATTTTCCTCTGAATTAAACTAGTTTAAATCTTGAAGTCAAGTCAATAGAGTTATTCAGGATTGACAACTTCATAACTGAGATCCAATTTTCTCCGAAGGAAGCACAATGACTGGAAAAACATGAGACATGCATGGAAGCCATGCTAATATACGAGCCTTGGAGAAGGATTCTTGTTAACTATATTACTCAGCATTCCCAAATGTAACCTGCAGTAGGTCAATTGTTTACAGCTATTCTTAAAAACCTCCAGTGATAGAGATTCCACACTGTCCCTTGGAAGCCTACTCCTCTTCTTAGTTATTCTGATAGTTTAAATCAGGAGTGGGGAACATTTTTGGGACTGGGGGCCACACAAAAAAATCAGTTGAGAGAGAAACCAAAGTGAGAAACCAAAACAAAAAAACCCCCACCCAACAAAAAAAGAAAATCCTCACTAACGTGGCTCCTGACGAAGAAGGAGAAAGACACTCCCCACATTCCCCTCACACACCAGAGTCTAGTGGTGCCTAGCTAGTAGATTTTGTGTGCTCCAGCCCTGTGGGGAGGTGGCTGAGGGACTTCAGCACCAGCGCAGGTGCCCCAGTTCTGGGGTGGGGAGCCCTGAGCGTCGGAGGCCATATCTGGCCCCCATGCCTTAGGTTCCCCACCCATAGTTTAAATATTTTCTCCAAAATCTAATTTATTGAAGACTAAGCCAATTACTACTTCTCCTACCGTTAGTGCATCTGAAGAGTGAATGATCACCATCCCCTTTATAACAACCCTTTTAGGCGACAGACTTCTCCTTCCAAATCTACAAGTCCATCTCATGTGATACCACCATTATAAGCTGCAGGCATGACTCAAAAATGCATCCTCTAAAGTGGGAAACTCGTGGAATAATGAGGAAAGCAACAAATTTAAATTAATAGAATGAGAAGTACATTCATTGCTTTTCAGAGCCAAAGGGGTATGTGCGCAAATACATGTGTGTATGTAAAAATGAAAGTCCTTTTGTGTTATCTCTTAATGACATGTTGTGTTGAACATAGCTTGCTCCTAAGTAGTACATTTCTAAAAAATCTTTACAGCATCGCTGTCCTGCTAAAATGCTCTGAAGCTTAGTCTTAGACTTCTTCAGTAATCCTAAACACTTGTCAATTCAGGTGTGCAGTATGTGAGATATATTAGATCCGTTCCCCTCCTCCCAAGCTCAAATATATATTGGGCTCTGCAGTGAAAATTGAACCTCTTCAAGTCTAGACATAGCACAAGACATCTCACGAAGCGCTGCATTTTAATGAGATTGCCAGGTTTTATTTGGGTCAGAAATGCCTCAAGAATAGCTTTCCTCAACCTAGGTCAGCAATATTTGTTTCCCACCATGGCAGAAATCAAGCAGTGTGGAAGATTACAACCCAGAAACAAAAATTAGCAGTAAATCTACATTCAATAACAGATTATGTTTTGTGATGAAGGTTGGAGTCAATTACAGGCAGTCCCCGACTTATGCGGATCCGACTTATGTCGGATCCGCACTTACGAACGGGGCTTTCTCGCCCCGGAGGTCGAGGTAGCGGATTGCTACCTGCGAGCTCCGGGGCGAGAAAGCCCCGTTCGTAAGCTGCTCCGGTGCCCCTGGTCTGCTGGAGACCATCTCCAGCAGACCAGGGGCACCGGGCGGGTTCCCGCACTTCTGAGGCTTTACCAGAGCAAAGCCTCAGAAGCGCGGGAACCGCTGCTGCTGCCGCTTGAGACCCAGTGCCTGTGGTCTGCTGGGGACCGTCCCCAGCAGACCACAGGCACTGGGACCCAAGCGGCAGCAGCGGGCGGGTTCCCGCGCTTCTGAGGCTTTGCCAGAGCAAAGCCTCAGAGGCGCGGCACCCCGCTGCCGCTGCTGCTCTGCTCCCCGTGTCCCTGGTCTGCTGGGGGGGGGGGGGCGCGGATAGTGTGCCCCCCCCCCCCCAGCAGACCAGGCTTTTGTTTTGGACCCTGGAACAGAGCAGCTGGGGCGCTGCGGATTGGTCCTGCAGCACCCGCTCTGGGCACTACTGGACCAACCCGGCAGCATCCCAGCTGCTCTGCCCCAGGTCCTGATTCAGCCGCTGCTGGTCAGTTTCAGCAGTGGCTGAATCAGGACCCCTGGGGCAGAGCGGCTGGGGTGCTGCTGGGTTGGTCCAGTAGCGCCGAGGGGTGCTACTGGAGCAACCCAGCAGCACCCCAGTTGCTCTGCCCCAGGCGTCCCCAAGTCAGCCGCTGCTGAAACTGACCAGCGCTGACTACAGGAAGCCCGAGGCAGAGTTGCTCTGCCCCAGGCTTCCTGGAATCAGCGGTCATCAGTTTCAGCAGCAGCTGACTTGGGGAAGCTTGGGGTTCTTAAGTTGAATCTGTGTGTAAGTCAGAACTGGCGGTCAGTTTCAGCAGCGGCTGAATCTGGACGCCAGTTCTGACTTACATACAGATTCAACTTAAGAACAAACCTACAGTCCCTATCTTGTACGTAACCCGGGGACTGCCTGTATCCAGTAACTGGTTCATCTATTCCTAATACATGCTAGAGATCATTAAAGATATAGGGATGATATATTGTTCCCTGTAAAAGGTGACTTGCAAATTGTACTAAATCAGTTCTAGTAAATGCATTTTTATGTGCTAAATGCTACCACTAGCAAAGGTCCCCTAGGGGTCTTCCAAGTGTCATTCCCTCTATTGTATCATCTCAGCTACCTTGGAGTTTTACTGAAGCAATGGGATGGCCTGCAGGGCATTAGAGAAACTGGGGGGGAGTCGTTATTAATGTTTCCAAAATGTTTTTAAAAATTAATTTTCTTCACTTGCCATGATTTATGCAGACTCCCTGCATTTAAGGGTTCTTTGACAGATGGGATCATAAATGAAATAAAGCTGTGATGCCTCTTGCAGCCTTTATAAGGGCAGGATTAGAGCTGTTTAAAACTAAGATTTCTTCTCATGGGAGCATATGAAAATAATTCTTTGGTTTTAATCCATTTATATTCACATTTCTCTTAGATCCAAACAAACAAATTCTCAAAACAAAAAACCCACCAGCTTCACCTTCTTTCATTATCAAAAGCAGGGAAATAAAATGCAAGAAAATCACCATTACAATGTGCAATCAAAAATCACCAAGCTGATTAGTTTCACTTGAAAGTGAGGCACAGTTTTGCCAGCCGTTTCAGACATGGTCTGCATTTCAACTGTGGAATGAAACCCAACACTGGTGAATTTTACCTGGTTTCAGCTTGTTTAAATTCACATTGTTCTGTTCAACATCTAAAATCATATTTGATTTGTGTAAATAGTGTTTCCAAACTTCCTTTTTTTTTTAAATTCAGAACCTATACTGAATGAAGAGCTAGCAATGGTAGGCCCAAGCTGCAAAGCAAAGATCTGAATCCCAGACCAAACTTCCCTAAAGTTAAGAAGTATTTGGATCCAGAGCTTGGTTTGGGCCTATTCAGAATTTCATTTATATGGTAAAGTCAATCAGACGGTCAAACTTTTCTAACTTAAATCTTACACATTTAAAGAATTTTAAAATCAGAAAAAATAATTAAGCAACACACTACATAGTGTACAAAACAATTCCTGCAATTCCCCAGTTCAAACAGAAAAAGCCAAGAAGACTATGATGGTTCAATATGTATTCAAATAACATTTGTGTTTCTATACTTACTAGCCAGCAATGTGAACCTATCACATCTGTCATTTCACAGCAAGGCTACAGCTTGTAGCTCAGAAGAATTGGCAGACACAGAAGGTACAAAGAAATCACATGGTAAGTTTTCTGCAGTCCCAGGCTGAAGAATATCTGGGATTCAGTGGCATATTTGAAAACCATTTTTATCAATCTGAGCCACACGCTCAAGAAGTCAATTCTGCACCCTGTACTTCTGCCAGTGGCCCCACTGATTTCAAACAGAACTATTCACCTGAGCACAAGTTGCACAATGGAGTCCCTTCGCATCTTTCATCCTCCTACCCAACAGTGGTTTTAAAGGAATTATTCAACAGCATAGCCAGAAGAATGCTTAATGACTCACCTCAACCCCAGCTATATCTGGGTGCGATTTCTCCCAACCGAATAAATAAGTCTTTTCTAATGTAACATCATTGTGGCTTGCATGTGCCAAACATAGTGAGAATGGCAATTTACCAAGGATTCTCTCTCCACACTAGTCACCATAGTAATGATAAAAAAATATTATAGACACTGAATGTTATATAACAGTTCACTCTTCTTCCAGATGGTGTAACCAAATGGCTTACAAACTTTCCAACATTGCCTTGGGAGTGGGAAAGCAAATATTATTTATACTAATTGGAATTTAAGTTCTTGTTTGCCATAAATTGAGTACAGAGTACATTCATTCTTTCCCTTTTTGCTCCCTCCAAAATACATAGTTTATAATAGTCATACATGATGGTGTGAGAAACTGTGAGGAATTGAACTCTAGGAAGAATTTAGATTTTTTCCTGCTATTCAGGCACTTCAAGGATCATTTCTGGTGTGGCTGAGCAGATAAAAGCACTTCTGAACGCAATGAAGTAAAACAGGTCAGTCTGCCCTAAAAGGAACCGTCTCTAGAGGATAATGACACAGCATAGTTTCATTCTGGAAAATGCAGGGTGCATAATAAATGCCTGATTCAGTCACCAAGCAGGGATTTCTTTTATAGCTTATTTTTATAGGCTTTTTAATTGATATAAATGCATCTTGAGCTCAGAAAACACCAGGCAAGCGAGGCGATTGCCTTGGGCCCTGCGTATTCAGGGCCCTGAAGCTCTGTGCATTCAGGGCCCCACACTGCCCAGCTCCAGGCCCACCCACCCGGCCGCTCACTCACTGCTCTGACTGGGAGCCATACAGTGGTGCAGCTCAGCCATCCTGCCTTGAGCCCCGCAAACTTTGGCTGGGCCTGAGTACTATTCTGTCATCTCTCTGTAGCATTTGAAGGTTTAAGAGTGCTGTTGCTGGATGGACTAGCCTGACACTCAAAAAGCGAGACCATAATACCTCTTCATCCTTTGTCTCTTCACCATTCTGTCAGTCATCCAAGTCAAAATAAGTATAAATTCATAACCATCTATTACATGTAAATTAAAGACTACCCAAATACCGGCTAAAAACCTTATAAGAGGTGCAGGCTAAGCAAGCCAACATGAAGAGGAAGAAACATCCCTTTTCTGTAAGTCCTTTCGCCATCAGATGTTTTTCTTTTCTTTTCAACCATCTCCAAGTCACAACTGATTAATGAGCTGGTCCATGCTAGCTTTCCAGCTAGCCATCACTCCAGAATAGCTATCATTTATTTCTCAGTAGCTGAAGTAGTACATATTATTTATTTTAATACATTAGCATTCATACACAATATAAAAATGCTGAAGAGGGAGTAATGACCAGTGTCATCCTTGGCTTTTAATAGGTGGTATGTAGTGAATTGCTCTTTGAAAACTGATTGCAAACTCTGCAGAACAGAAGTAATGCTTATTTTGGCTTTGTATAGCCCAAGCACACGGTCAGCACTTAAATACAAAACAGGTCTGTCCAATGTGAATCTGTGCCTTTTGGCAGGCTGTATTGTTATTTTTTTCTTTTTTGCTAGATCACTGATTCATATTTACTATTGAACAGAGGCTCAGCTTTTGCTCTTTTCAAATTTTTAAAAAAGCAATCTGGGAAGAAAGAAGCTCTTTGTTTTACTCAGACTTACAAGGACTTTCTCTAGAAAACATTAGCACCAGAACTGTACAAAACATGGCATCTAAAACATTTACTAAATCAATTCATGGGTTTTCTGGGTGACCCTGTAGACGGACAAACGCTTTAGCTGCCACTACAGTTTGGTCTAGCTCTGGATGGAATCCTTAGCATTTACATTTGAAAAAATACCTGACCTGACTCCCAACCCCCTAAGCGCTCACTGTCATCCAGCCAAAAAAAACCCAAAGAACTCATCAACATTCACATCATCTTGCTTCGGTAACATCATACAGTAAAGTGATTTAAACATTAGAAATAGAAAATAACCTCTCCAGCCTTAGAGCAATAGTCATCAGAGATTTCCTTTGCTTCCACTTTCATGTTTCTGATACTTGAGTCCTTTATAAAGTGGTAAAAAGACTAGAAGGTCGTGTTATGGAACGAAAGCAAGGAACACTCTTTGCAAGCTTCTTTTTACAGAGAGAAGCTGCTCAGGGAATTAACATGGTGCCTTTCCAGCTCTGGGGATTTGGATCCAAAAGTGGGATGAGGACTACTATGTTTACCCACCACAGATTTTGACGCAGTTTTGTATGGCAACCCCACTGGGATTCAATTGAAAGACTGCCCAGCAACTAATGTGCACTATAGTAGGCACAGGCCATGTTCTTTCAATGCCATGAGCATGAAATTTACTCTGTATTTTCAAAACACTGTAATGAAAGCTTTTCTGCATTGAAGTGGACATGGCTCCACACCATATCACTTTAATCAGAAAGCTACTCAGCTAGAGCTCTTGAAACTAGGAAGGTAAAAAGAGAAAATAAAAAAAAAATCAGGCTCCATAGAGACCTTAGAGTGGTGACACTGAAAAGACATGGTCAGACTGAAGAACCCTCTAGATCAGACTACTGCAAAAACAATATTGATTTTCCTTTAAAGCCTAGAGCTTATATTGTTCTTGTGGGCAACTTATTAGTGGGAATCTGAGATCCCTGTTGTAAACAAAAATCGAATCCACTTTTTTAAAAACTATCTTTCATCAAACCCTACCTATAATAAACACTATTTGATATACGGTAAAAGAACCCAGGTCCTGCCCCAGGGGTTTTCAAACTCTGGGTCGTGGCTTGTAAAGGAAAGCCACTAGCTGGCCTGGAAATGCTTTGTTTGCCTGTGTGTATATATATAATTGCTCAACTTAACTAATGAACATCAAAAGAATACCAAATTCAATTTCTATGTGGGGTAACTCTCTTGACTACACCAAGGATTGATTTCGCTCTTAACATTTGACTTTGAACTGTAGATCTTTACAAGAATTGATGTTCCTGAATTTCAGAATTCCTACATCTTTCCATACTATCGTACAGAACATTTGTAACTATAGGTAGCAAAATCTATTTTGCTCAAAACACCATCAGCTATTTCTGGAAACTATGTTTGCCTTTTTCATGTAGTATTTTGTTGTCACATTATTTAAAAAACACATTTTATTAAAAATCCTCTTATATTATGGTATCAGATATGGGGAATTCTGGAATGAAGCACAATAATGCAAAGCTGGGTGAAAGAAAGGGTGGTAAGGCAAAACTTACACAGGAAGAAGGAGTCTATAGAGCATCAGATGCAACATGGGGAAGGTACATGCTCCAGAGTGGAAGAAAGCTGCAAGGGAGAAAAAAAAGACAGGACTGTGAGGTACAGAGGGTAGCACAGGAACTGTAGTTTGCAATCTCCGTGGATACCAGGAGTATGGTTGCTGATCTCACACTACCTGAAAGAGAGACGCTCATAGGTGAAACACGGCTGGCTGATGCTCAGTTAAGCAAAGATAAAGCTCATAGAAAGATGGAATTGCTACAGCCAGTGATCCAAGACATGGACCTCATCCTCCATTGAAGATGTCTGACGTAAAACATAATGTAAAGCTGTGGAGTAATTTCAAACTTGTTCCTCTTCCATGAGAGATCAGGTACTAATCATATCAGGGAATGTATTCTTCTGTTTCTAGTTAGTCCAGAGACTCTGGCTTTTTCTCTATGACATGGGCCCAACAACTAGTCTCCTCGAATTCAGCAAGTTAAAATCTTAAGGGCTACTTCTTTATTCGTGACCTCTGAAAGGTCTCTTGGAGCCTTCTGTGCTCAGTGATGCAGGCTATTCTTGCCCAGTTTGAATCTGTCAGGCAAGGCTTTCAGTATTAGGCTTTACATTATTGACTATCCTGTTGGAAATCAATACATGCTCTAGTCTGAGTAGCTTCCCAAGTTTGAAAACCCATCTCTTCATAAAATCAGAAGCTAATTAAAAACAACATGATGAGGGAGAAGAAAGAAGCATTAAGGTGAAAGAAATAGGCAGGAAAAAGGGATATGATGGGAAAAGAAAAGCCATAAGCTTCAGGAAAATTCACCATTTTTTTTTTTAATTTCATGATTATATTCACCACTGTTGCACTGCTAATTGGGCATAAGATTAACATAAAGGCTGATTTAGTTGTGAACAATGTGAAAATGCATCAAGAAACGTGTATATGGGGCGGGAGGAGAGGAACAGCAGAAGCCTTATATTTTATTTCTGATTGAGTGATGCCTCTTGAAGATGGAACATAAAACCTAAGATCATCTGGGGTAAGGAAGAAATAAAGTGAGTTTATTATACTGTCTAACTGATATACAAGTTGACAAAGTGAAACAGGCACTTATAACTTAGAAGAAACAAATGAAGACTGAGTGGAAGCCAACTTTGAGAAAGCTAATCAGATATATATAAAAAAACAAAAAAAACAAAAAATTGACATTATGTAACAATGACCTTGTAATACGCTGACAACTAAAATAAACAGTAATCGCTGTAATAAGAAGAAAACAATCATAATAAATCAGCACTGAGCCGAGTGAGGCTGGAAAAGGTGCCATGTTTTAAAAAAAGGAATAGGCAACAATCGATTAGAAAGCTAAATGAGGTATTTCCAAGGTCAGTGTGTAGCCCAGCGAGAAAACGGTGTAGGTTGTGGAAGTGTAAAGCCTAATTCTTGATATTTTTGTGCTCCATGTCAGAGATGTCAGCCACAGTTTACTAACCAAATTTCAGTTTGGATAAGTATACTTTGTTTGCCTAAATTTCTCCTGCACATCCTATCCAGAGACTGAGACAGATTGTGCAGGGAAAAGGTTATTGCCCCTCCTCCCATCCACTGGGCACCACTGTTGAATCAACCACTATCTATCTCTGAGACATCACTATTGTAATCAATATTCATTTTGTATTAATACACATTATACTCATTTTTAAATTATTACTAGACTCTGCAACTGGAAAGCATTTAAGAGCTATACAAATACTCATGATCTAAGACCCAGGATGTCTTTCTTATAGACTGCAATGCTATCAAGATTTTATAGCATCACTGGGAAGCCAGCTCTTCCAAAAACAACTTGATACGGAGCCACTACAGAGAAGGGAGCTTGACATTTACTCTGTGTACTTTGTCCACATCTGGGACTAGTTGTTAATGATACAGAAATAAGCTGATCAGTACTGATGACAGATAGTGCTTTTACTATGGCAAAATTCAGTGTGCTGGCAGAAGTTAATTTGCCGTGTACTACATCAAAAGCCACCAGTGTAATTGTGGTGACCTTTCTAAGACCACAGAATACTTCAATTATGCATGAAAATATGAACAATCTGCTGACAAATTTCACCCCAGAGTTGTTACGGTCTTATCGGGAAAAAATAGCTAAAGTCTTCATTCCCACTTCTGATGATTCTTTATTAGACTGGAGACTAGAAATGACACATGTACACACAAAATTAAAAATATTTAGCTGACTGCTTGATCCCATGGCTTGCAGTGACATATCAAGCTCTTCCTATCATGTTAACAATTTAGTTCTGAATGTTATAAGTGCTTCCAAAAGCCCTGTGCTGCCACAGGGAACTTTGAAGTATGTGAAGTGTTCAGCTAGAAACCAGAACTTACCTAACAGGGTGTTGGATTCAGACTCTATCTAAACTCACAGTTTGTACTAGTTCACCAAGGTTCAGAAACCAGGGTAGATATTGATCACCTTTCCCATCAGGTGAAATAACCCTCCCTCAGATACTCCTCCCAATGGCCTCTTCCAGACACGACCTAGGAGCTCCCTCAATATTACCTTTGTCTCAGAGGGGTGTTAGTATGTAACTTTAAAAACAATGAGTAGTCTTGTGGCAGCTTAGGGTATGTCTAGACTACATGCCTCTGCCGACAGAGGCATGTAAAACTGGCTACCTGACATAGTCAATGAAGCGGGGATTTAAATATCCTTGGTTTCATTACAATTAAAATGGCCGCCACGCTGTGCCGGATCAGCTGATTGTCCGCACAGCGCAGCAGTCAAGACGCGGATCGGTCGACAAGGGAAGCCTCGTGAAACAAGGTTTACAGGAGCAGTCGACAAAGGCTTTCCCTGTCAACTGATCCGCGTCTTGACTGCCACACTGTTTCGACAATCAGCTGATCCGGCACAGCGCGGTGGCCATTTTTATTTTAATGAAGCCAGGGATATTTAAATCCCCGCTTCATTGACTATGTCAGGTAGCCTATTTTACATGCCTCTGTCAGCAGAGGCATGTAGTCTAGAAATACCCTTAGAGACTAACAAAAATAGATATATAGTATCATGAGCTTTCATGGGCAAAGCCCATTTCTTCAGATGAGCTGGAGTGGAAAGGTGTCATCTTTCTATCCCCTGAACCAGGACAGCATTGCCAGGATTAGATCCCAGTTTCTCACACTGTGGAGGAGTAAATTCATGAGGTGACAGGCATGTCTGATGACAATGCTTGTGACAAGTTTTAACTCTCCACTGCATCTGATAAGTGGGAATTAAAACCTTGTCACACACAACCAGACACCATCACAGATGCTGCCAGCATTACAGAGAAAGACAGGGACATGCCTGTACTCTTTCACAGTAGTTTCGGGGACATTTCATGGACCGCCAAAGGACAGTAAGTGTCCAATTATTCAGAGATGGATAAGCAGCGGCAAAAGAGAAGGCCTATGTCTGAAGATTGCAGAGGTCTCTTTAAAACTTGGTACATTAGGCTTTGAGCTGTTGGTAGCCTTTTTCTTTTCCAGGTGAACTTTGATCTACAAAAAGTCAAATCCTTTCATTTTGGGATTCCGGACAGTTTTGGATTCAGATTCCTTCCCTGAAAAAGTCACCATAAAATGCCATATCCTGTGAAGTGCTGAGCACTTTCTCTGAAAGCTTACCTCCACACCTCTGAAAGACATACTTATGACAACCTCATCCCAAGAGCATACAGTACAAGGTTGGAAGAAGAATTCTTCCATTGACATAGCTTCCACCCCTCAGGGAGGTGGATTAACGACAGAAACTAGAGAGATTCTCCAGTCACTCTAATGCTGACATGGCCCCACCAGCTTTCAGAATCAAGCCCCACAAAAAAATTGTACCTCTGTTGCATGTGACTGGGTACCCACCATGCAAGTTCATGTATTGCCTCCACAGCTGCAACACACTATCTTTCAGGGCATGTCTACACTACAGAGTTATTTTGAAATAACTCCTGTTATTTCAAAATAACAACATGAGCATCCACACAGCAAGCCTGATATTTTGAAATAAAATAATCATAATAATAATAATAATTCCCTCATTCCACAAGGAATAATGCCTTTTTCAGATAGGGCAAGTGTGGACACTCAGCTGCTGTTATTTCAAAATAATTACTCCCCAGAATTATTCAAAGTAATTATTCCCTAGTTCTTCCTGGGGCTCTAAGTCAAGATAATGCATCCACATTAAAGAAGCCTGCCACGGACTAATTTCGAGGCTTCCCAGTAGTGTGGACATGCTATTTTGAAATAGTTATTTCCGGAGTTATTATTTTGAAATAGCTTATTTCAAAATAACTTGGTAGTATCAGAGAGTCATTTTTTATTAACGTAGGCACTCCAGTTAGGTTAAACAAGCTAAAGAATGAAGCGTGCAGGAGACGAGACACAATCATTTATTTGGTGCCATATAATTCTACCTTTCCATATTGGGTTCAATTCTGCAGTCTTCATTCATTGAAGTAGTGAATGGGACTGTTTGATGGAGTAAGTGCTCCACAGTGTAGGCCAAGCCAAGCTACGTAAGAGCTGTAGAATCAGGATCACACATATAGGCTAATAGGATAAAAATGTCAGCCCTCATTCTAACAGTTTGACAAGTTTAACGCTCTCTGGTCAGAGAAAATAATTATGAGAAATCACAATCCCAGTGAAGTCAATGGGAGATTAGTCATGGATTTCAGTGAAGCCAGGTTTTCATCCATATTAATATTACATTTGTACTCTTCACTTTTCATGTTCGTGTTGATAAGTATGCTTTGCCACTGGATATATTCTGTGGAATGCTACAACAGCATTCCTATTATGATTTGTGTATGTATGGGCACTGGAGGCAATCGTGCCAAATAAACTGCTACCAAACATCTTTCTCATATTGATTCATTATTTATGCATGGGGTGTGATGCTTGTAAATGAGACACCAAGTAGAAAATGCCAGGGAAGCTCTCTCTAGGATCGTTTCTAATGGTGTTTAGTAACATATACACAAGCCTGAATGTTAAAATATATTTCTTTTGGAGTTTACATGAAACCACTTTAGGGTAAAATGAGGAGAAAAAATAAAAAACATAATAATTAACAGTGATCTAGGAGATTTATCAAGTGTGATTTTGTTTTAGAGGTCTATTTCTTTCTTTTATATTGGACTTTCATTTTTTATGCTGGCCACATTTTTAGTGCAAATACTTTCTGCTTCCAGAGTTTTCTTTCCAGTCATCTAACAAAACAGAATTACACATGGAGAGTGGGTTGGTTGAAGAGAGTTAGCTGTTTTAAATTTGCTATTCAGCAGACTTGTAAGTGCAGATGCAAAATCAAGGCACAGACTTGTCTTTTGACATTCGGGAAATGCTGCCAGTTCCAATACTGAAAGTTTCTTGTAAAGCATCAAGTACACGGCTCAAAATGCAAACTTGCAATTCCAGAAAACACTCCACTGAACATACAAGTTAAGCATCTGAATCTTGTCAACATAAAGAAGAAACAAACCTGTTAAAATATGACATTTCTGAGATGAGCTAATAATTACCCATACATTTTAGTAGTCTTCAGTTTAATTATAATACAATCTGAACCTCTAAACAGCAATAAGAGCTGGCTATATTCATTCTTCAAGATGCAGGGAGAGAGAAGAGCACAAATTTAAAACACAGGCTGAAGTTCTCTCATATGGGACTCTTTGGTCTGGCAAGACCACAGTTGCTGCCAAACCAGAGAGCTCCAGCGGTTAGGAGCGGAAAAGTCCAGCCAGGAGTGGCAAGGGCTGAATCTGGAGCCAGGACAGTGGCAGAGGAACTGGTGGCCAGGAGTAGAGCCAGGCTGGTGGCCAGGAACCCAGCTGGGGTAGGGAGCAGAGCTGGTGGCCAAGAGCCTGGATAGGGCCAGGAGCTGAGCTGGGCTGGTGGCTGGAAACCCGGCAGCAGGGCAGTTGGCAAGAAAGCAGAGGCAACAGCCAGGATGGGAGCTCAGTAGCTGGGAGGCTGACAGCCTCCCAGGACAGTCTGAAGGCCAGCAGCAGAGGAGCCAGCATTGCCCTCCCCTGGTCTGGCAAATTTCCTGGTTCAGGACCAATCAGATCCTGAGAGTGCCGGACTTCGGAGGTCCAACTTGTAGATACTTTTTATGTAGATACTGTTATGTTACTATTGTTATGGTTTGTCCACATTTTATACAGTTTAATCATCTAATATTGTTGTTTCATCAGTTGGCCATGCAATGAGCGTTTCACTGTCACTGTTTATAAGTGACTAGAAAGGTATACCAATGCCAGTACACTACAGGCGCAGAGGTAAAAGACCATACCAAACTCCCATGTCTGTGAGAACGGACAGATGAAAGTTTCTGGTGGAGAGTTCCAAGTTCACATGAGTTAAAACCTCCTAAAAACGGTTTCCAAATCTCTATGGACTTAAGATGATAGGGTTTCACTCAGTTATCTAGCTAGGACATTCTTGTAGGGGAAAGTGTTAAATGTGTTTCAATAGAAGAGTTTCTGTTTCCCAGGTGACTGCATGTACTAGAAATGACAATAAGAATGTTGGTTCTAAATTTAGGACAAAGATTTTAGGCAAATGCATAGTGCAGTGGAGCAATATGTGAAGGATCAGCAATGTTAGACATTTAGAATTTTAAAAACACAATTGCCATGAAATGTTGACTAGTCCTCTAAGGCAAAACAATGGAAAAATCACATCTAAAAGCTGACAAATCACAGCTTGAAACATTTCGATACAGATAGTATTGCTTTGTTATTGACCACAATAATTTAATCAATTTCCTAGGTAGAGACAGTACTAATAATGCTCCACATTCTGCTGTCTGCTTCCCCTATGTTTTCCATTTCTTCTGTTCTCCCTTAGCTGAAAGGCCAACCTTATTTACAGCTACTACAACTGTTTGTGATTCCAAGCAGCCAGAATCATCCTAATGCAAGTTAATTGTCTTATACCTCAGATTAATTTAGCTTAGCTAAATACCCTGTGAACTAGACTGTCACGACAAAGTACTATTTGGTGTCTCTCCAATGTTACTAGAGATTAGCACATTAAATGATCCTAAAGTGGGGTGGTTTTTTTGAACACCCACTCATGTTTATCAAAAGAAAAGTTAAGAGACTCCTTTATCCCGATAGGAATTAAAATCCGGGAACTCACTTCACCTCTGCCATTCCCTTGTCAAAGTTTGACAAGTTTCTCTTGTCAAAATCGTACTAGTTTTAACATATGATCAGCATTGGATAAGCTTTATTCTCCCTGTGAGACTATGGGCAGCAGTAATTCATCAGCAAAAGTCCTGTTATGTACAGAAATATTACAGCATATAAAACACAATTTATTGATAGACATTCCAATCAGTGGTTGAGCATATGAATAAAGCTTCTCCTTTTAGGCAAAACCTTATTTTTGTAGCCTGAAAGCACGGCTCAACATGGATGCTCACTCCTGTTGGCTTTCAAAGCTGATGTAAATGGTGTCTGAACCACTGCTTCCAATGCAGCCAGCTGAAAGGGGAAAGGATTCCTGGGTGTGGTGTTTCTCTCTCTCTCCCCCCAAAAGGAGGGTGTGACAGAAACATTTTGAATGACATTCCCCCAAAACAGAAAGAATCACCCCCATCAAAGCTATGGATGGTTGTGGGAAAAAAGAGTTCCACTGAGCTGCCAACCTAACCCAGCAAAATCCTGACCGCAGTTAAACACCTTGGGCATGTCTACACTACAGAGACTCTCCGAAGGTTGATCTCCTAGCATTCGATTTAGTGGAACTAGTATAGATTCCCCCCCTCCCCCAAATTGAACACTGAGGGCAGTCCCTGCCTGCGTCCGGTACTCCTCGATCTGCAAGGAGTAAGGGAAGCCAATGGCAGTGTAGACACCACAGCAGCTTGACTTAAGGTAAGCTGAATCCAGCTACTCAATTTTGCAAGCTGGATGGCATACCTTAAGTAGACCTGCCTGGTCTAGTGTAGACCAGGGCCTTGTCTGAATCAGAAAACAAGACAGCTAGTCACAGAAGCAGTATGGAGGAGGAAAGAATCCAGGACATAGGATTTTAGGCATGTTTCTTCTGTTAATTTTCTCTAAAGGAAAAATACGCTAAAATGGCTAAAATTAACTAACTGAAGCCTGTAAATGGGGGGGAAGGATAAACAGATGAGGGGAAAGTAAAATCCTGCATTCTATCTGAATTTATTACCTCTTTTCCTTCTTGGAAAAAAAGCTTTAAAGCAACATTCCCCTAAATACTGCCTGTAGCAATGTGACATGTATTGAACACTTTAAAGGAAACAATACATCACATCTGACACTAAATGTTTTTGCAAGAAAATGCCATGAATATGAAGTGAGATATTGAGATACTGTCTGTATCAGAGAGATTGATGCCTTTACCATTTTGCCTAAAATCAGTTTTATACCTTTAAACTAATTGAATAGCTTTCATATTATGCCTTTTTCCCCCACTATATGGCTGCTTCCAATATCAAAATAACAAAAGCTGTTGAAACTATTTAAGAATGTTCCTTTCAAAAACTAAGGTGAAATAATGAGACATGAAAAATTACAGTCATTATATCCTGTCATAATATTCCTCTGCTGATTAGAAATGGCTCCAAGAAAGTAATGCTTGGACTATAGAACTAATTATTCGTCATTTGTAGGAGACAGAAACATCATCTCTTTTAAAAAGAGGTCAAATGGAATTAAGAGTTTTGTAAAAACAATTCACCATTGCAGATGGCAAAACTGTAAGAACCTGGAGGTTTTTTTCCCCAGTCTTGTATAAAATAAACACAAGTCACATTTATGCCTCAGAGCACTATAGCAAATTTTCCCCTAACTTTTTGAAATACGCTGTTCCCTGTAGGTCTGTCTTATTTTGCAGATTTGAACATGTGTGAAAAGACACAGTTGAGGTCACATCCTGCCCCGGACCCTCAGCTTGTGTAAATCAGTCTAGCTCCTTTAAAGCTCTATGAATGGAGCCACACTAATTTACACCTGTCAAAAATCTGGCCCATAGTTCCCTTCATTAATTGGAAGCGGATCATGCCTTTAAGCAGGTATTGCACCTCAGATTGCTTTCTGGGGCACCGAGAACTGTATTATCCTTTAGTATATACAAAATGGCGAGGTATTTAGCCTCCCTTCTTTGAACTAGAACAAAATAATCCTTCAAAATAACCACTGCATGGGATAGCTTTAACTATTTTGCTTTGTTCAGAGATAACATCTCCTGCTATATAGACTACTATGTCAGGGGAGTTCTAGCAGCTCTAACATCAAAGTGAAGGCTTGGAGGGATGAAGTGGCAGACTCATCCTCAGAGAGAGAGACCAGTTGGTAGTGACAGATGTACTTCCCAGTTTTCTCTTGTTTGTTACTATAAAACCTGGTGGTGGTGGCCACAGAACTTTGGGCAGTCAGTAATCCAGGATTTGAGTTAGTTTTCTAAATATAGCAATATTGGTATTTATGTTATCAAGTGCAAACAAGGGTAAATTTCTGACCTGTGCAATGTAAACTGATTTTAAAAATTGGAATCTTCATTTGTGAACATTTATCCCTTTCTTGACAAATAAATTTGAGGCAAATCATGCATTAGTGACTCACTAGTTGAGGTACACAATGCAACTCATGTACATGTCATTTTACAAGTTCAAATAGGGTTATTCATGTGCTATGTATTGAAACTATGGGATGGATTTTCTGCAAGGAAATCTCCAAAAGGGGTTCCTTGTGGAGACTGTGCCCATATCATCCTATCAAGGGATATGAGAGTTGTTTTTGGAGGTACTGGACCTGCCCTTCCTGGTGCTTCCTCTTTGCCTCCCCATTAGTGTTTACTTACTAGGAACTCCCTAGAGGCCCTCAGATATTCAGGTGGCAAAGGGGTAGAGGCAGGAATTCAGAGATACATTAATTTCAAACTTTGGCTGTTATTTCTTGGTAATTTGTGTAAGGCAGGAGGGAATATGCATCTCCTCAAGCCCCAGCTCAGCCAGTCCTTCCTCAGCAATCCCCAGTAGGGCTTGTCAGGATCCGGGGTGGGAGGGTGAGGAAAGGATCCATGCAGGCACCTCAGCCACCCTTACCCGCAGGGAGCGGAAAATCCAGGCATGGAGGATCCTATGCACCAATAAGTAGGGCCAGAGGAATATGAGCCTGCCCATTATATGAAATACAAACAAAATTAGTCATTTCTAAACACAAGATTTAAAATGTTAAGTGATTAAAGTGAGCAAGTTCAGAAAGTTCTGGTTTATATCATAAAGTTCTATTATGTTAGCTTTGAGGAGGTAAATCTAATTTTATTTTGAAAGATGCCTCCTGCAACTCATTATTTGTGTGTTTCCTGTACTCTAAGTTGAAAGGGATGTTTTGTTGAAACAGGAAGATGTGCATAATAAATGAGGTTCCCAGAGCAATTAAATTATTATTGGATAATTTCATTAAGGGCACAAACAGGAACATTAACTCTGGCAATGAATAAGAATTGGCTATTTCCAATTCACTATCACAAACACAGACAAGGAAATTATATCAACAGTTAAATTGAATATAATCCACAGATAAACTTAAAATTAAGAGGCAAAGTTAATCATTCAGGGCCAGATTCTCAGATGGTATAAATCATCAGCATGGGCTGTACTGAAGTCAGTAGGATTTCACCAATTTATACCAGCTGGCCTCAGGATCTAAAAATATACAACTGTGTCAGTCACTTTTTGAAAATGGATTCCTCTATAATAGTAGAGTGAGGAGTCAAGCGTTCCCTAACAACACTGTGCTAGGTGGTATGATCTAGCATCTGGAGGACTGAAGTGAGTCAAGCTCCCTGTTCTATGCCTCTCTCTGACACTGACTAGCTGTCTGACCGTGGGTGCCTTAGTGTCACCACCTGTGAAATGGGGATAATAAAACAAGCCTCTCTTTGTAAGTGGTTTGAGAGTACAACATGGGAAGTAGCAGAGATGTTATTGTTAGAGTAGTGGGTCGGTCACAGAGTGCAGTGCAGTAACAGAGTCTGAATATCTTTAACAGGTTTTCTCATTTCAGTAACTTTAGGAAGTGGAGGAACAAATCTCTGGTGTTAGGTTTTGTTTTAAATCTGTCCCTTTCCTCCTTCTTCTAGCATTTCCTCTTCTCCATTCTGGCAGCAAGTTTCTATTCTGTTTGTACCCACGCAGGCTATGTACAAGAGTGCTTTAGAGGAGACAGCCAGTATGCATGCATACAAAGCCCACTGGGATAGATGAGAGGAAAGAAGGCAGTCAGTTGGAGTCACATCTGGAAAAGTTAGATGTAGGAAGTCTAGCGTTTACAGGTAGCAGGGTTAAAATCGTTATTATTCCTCGAAGTCCCTATGAATCACCCATATTTTAAGAAAAAAAATCACAACAATGTTTCAGCCCTCAGTGCTTTAGTCATTTAAGGACCCACTGCTACAAGATGCGAAGTGCCTACTGAATGTATCTAAGCACAATCAGGGCTTGACCTGATGTTCACTGTATTCAGTAGAAAGATTCCCACTGGTCTTGAATAGGCTTTAGATCAGGCTCACGTTGATGTCAATTGGATGCATTTCAGGGGATGCAGGAGGGGCAGGTTTTTTGTTTGCTTTTAATTTTCATTTAGACAATTTCAGCTTGAGCTTAAGAAAGAGAAACCCTACAAATGTCTCAAAGGGGTAGCCATGTTAGTCTATAACTTTAAAAACAAGTAGATCTGTAGCATCTTAGAGACTAACAAAATATATATATATATATATATATATATATATATATATATATAGTATCATGAGCTTTCGTGGGCAAAACCTAGTTCCTCAGATGAGAATAAGTGGGTTTTGCACACAAAAGCTCATGATACAATATATATAGGGCTTGCCAAGCAGCGGTGAGCCCTGCTCGCCAGCCGCGCGAAATCGCATGCTGAGCATGCACTGACTGTGCTACACGGCCACGCCAGGCTAAAATCTACTCGCCACAGGCAAGTAGATTGCCCTAATTGTCAAGCCCTGTGTGTATATATATATATATATATAGTCGGTTTCCAAGATGCTACAGGACTACACATTTTTAAAAGTTGTTTTTAAACCCCACAGATGTGACTCTAGCAAGTTCAGCACTACTCAGTAAGCTCTGAGGCCCAAATTCCTAATGCCTATTTGGTGCCGCAGTAAATACTTCTCAGGACCTGGGCTTCTGCACAATTCAGGCTCAAGTCCTTATGAGAGATGAGCTAGTTAGTACACGCTGCTGCTGTGCATCAGATTTCTTTGCATTGGAACTACAGTGCCCTAGTTAGGTAAAGATATATGTTCCTTAGGCATCTTTCAATCACAATAAATGACAACTACATAAAGTAAAGATTTATTACAAGCTAATAAAATAGCCAGAAAAGCACTCCTAACTCATGCTATTTTGAGCAAAATTATAATGAAAGTATTGATCATGGGCTGGCACTTTGGTAATCAAGGATCAAAGCACATCATCCAAACTACAGCTCCCATTTGTGCTATAGAGCATACTCCTTGCTTTTATTGAGGAGTTAGAATTGGATTGTAAGAAGAAAAATTATTAAAGGATTTCTTTCATTTTCTTTCAGGAGTGCAACTTGAGCTACAGAGTGCCACTGGTGTGCAGGTAAAGACTCTTACCATTTCCAGGACTGCTAATTAGAGGTAATTATAATTTGATCAGTCTGCAGAGGCACCTTATCAGAACTTATTCCCTCTGTAAAACATGGAGATTTTACTTTGCTGAATTTTCATTTGGCATGGACTTCAAATGGTGTCCAATCAGATAAAATATCCAAGAGCAGAAAGAAGTTGCTGGAATTAATCCTTAAAACTGAACTCCAACTTTGATTTGAAATACAGGAGTTTCAAAGGTATACCGGAAGGGACAATTTCTGCCCTCATTTACAGAGATGTAAGCCTATTAATTCAAGTTTTCTTCTGACATCCATGAGTGAAATGCCACTGAGTTCAGAAGAGCCAAGCCCATTTATCCTAGTAGAAAATTTGGTTCTTAGATTTTAAAGGGTTTGTATGGTGTCCTGTAAGGGACAGTTTAGCTGGGCTCAAAAGAGTGAAAACAGAGATTTCTGTGCTGTAATTGCTCAACATACTTCAGTCACCAACAATAAGAAAACTAAAGGTTCATCTTTTTACCTTTCTGTGTATAAGGAGATTCAAGTGGGGTTTGTAAGCACTGGAAAGTATGCTAGCTGATAAGAGATAAAGCTGAATCCTTCAATATGGCTGTCTGGGGAAAGCATTTAACACATTGCTTTTTATTAAGTACAGGCAGTCCCTGACTTATGCGGATCCGACTTACGTCGGATCTGCAATTACGAACGGGGCTTTTCTCGCCCTGGAGGACACGGACTGCGAGACCTCGTGGTCCCGCCGCCCGTGTACTCTGGGGCGAGAAAAGCTGCTCCGCGTCTCCCTGGTCTGCAGACCAAGAAGACGCGGAGCAAAGCCGCGGAGGGGCTTGGGCAGCGGGGCAGCCCAGGCGCACCTGGGCTGTCCCGCTGCCGGCTTCCCCCCAGGCTTTGCAAAGCCACGGAGGGGCTGGGGCTGCAGGGCTTTGCTCCTCATCTTCCTGGAGACCCCCCAGCAGACCAGGGAGACACGGAGCAAACCTGGGGAGGATACGGGCGGGACCACGGCACATCTCCGCGGTCCTGCCGTCCGGATTTCCCTGGTCTGCTGGGGGGCGCAGCTAGTGCGCCCCCCAGCAGACCAGGCTTTTCTCGCCTGGAGTAGAGCAGCTGGGGCTGCTGAGTTGGTCCTGCAGTGCCGCTCCTTGGCGCTACTGGACCAACTGGGCAGCACCCCAGCTACTCTTCCTCAGGTGTCCCCAAGTCAGCCGCTGCTTAAACTGATCAGCGGCTGACGACGGACACAAGGCATCCGGCCAGAGGGGGTCACCGGGGAACTGCGCGGTGAGTGGAGAACCTCCGCTGCTTTGTAAGGAGGCAGACGAAGCCCCGCATAGCTGCCGGTGACCGGCGAGCTGGGGAAACCCAGCCACCTGCTGCAAGTGGGGGGACGGAGGAGAGGGAGCGAAGCATCCGGCCAGAGGGGGTCGCCGGGGAACAGCACGGCACGTGGAGAACCGCTGCCACTTTGCAGGGAGGCAGGAGAAGCCTTGCGCTGCTGCCATCCACTGGCCAGCCCTAGGGGAAATGGTGTTATTGCGGGGATGGGTCGTGTTGTTCGAAAAATGTTCCCCAAAAAAATCGTGCTATTGCGAAAACATGTTAAGCGGGCACGTTAAGCGAGGAATTACTGTATTACCTACTTTATGTTCCATAGTGGATTCTCTCTCAATCAGTACCCATATGGAAATAAGCAATACATGTTTACTGGACCTTTTTCTTCACTCCATTAACAGAAGACAATCTGTGATCAGGGATGGCAAAATATTCACTCTTTCAGTCTGAAGCAATACTCCTGCCCAATCCACAGAAGCCATCCTTACAAGGTAACGATAATAGTGATCCAGGAAGCACTCCTGATTTGGGGTTCTGTACAGTGAAACACTTGGTGGGTGGACGCTTGGTAGCCAATGGGAAAGTGACTGCAGAGGAAGTTGTATTGCAAAGATGGGGAGTAGTCCAGGGTCCTGGAGACAAGTGTGGAAGGCCTGAACTTTTTCAGTCACCCCTATGAACTAGTGAGTTTGTTTTGGTTATCAAGCAAGTTTGTTTTCAGGATCTGAGAGTTGTTTTGACCTATCCATGTGTTTGAGATGGGGGGAGGTGCAGGGGAGAGGTGCAGAGATTTTGGTAGAAGTGGGGGGAAGCTTTACCATGATTCTATTCCAGAAGCTACTTAGGCACCTGAAAACTCCTGAGCTACGTCTAGACTGGCATGATTTTCCGGAAATGCTTATAACGGAAAAGTTTTCCGTTAAAAGCATTTTTGGAAAAGCACGTCTAGATTGGCAGGACGCTTTTCCGCAAAAGCACTTTTTGCGGAAAAGCGTGCCTGGCCAATCTAGATGCGCTTTACCGCAAAAAAGCCCCGATCGCCATTTTCGCGATCGGGGCTTTTTTGCGGAAAACAAATCTGAGCTGTCTACACTGGCCCTTTTGCGCAAAAGTTTTTCAGAAAAAGACTTTTGCCCGAACGGGAGCAGCATAGTATTTCCGCAAAAGCACTGACAATCTTACATGAGATCGCCAGTGCTTTTGCAGAAATTCAAGCGGCCAGTGTAGACAGCTGGCAAGTTTTTCCGCAAAAGCAGATGATTTTGCGGAAAAACTTGCCAGTCTAGACACAGCCCTGGGTTTTTTGCAGGTGATATATTAGAAATTAACTGACAGGAACAGTGTATCTAATTCTTATATAAAGAAAAAACATATCAAAGCCATACTTCAAGTTTATTTATAAATTTAGAACAATCAACAGCAAGATATTTCCAATCCCAAATCTTAAAGCTCCAATATTGACTCATCAATACAAGTTTGATAACTTGTACACTATATTTAGTAAAGATAAATAAAATCTGCTTAGCTTTACAATTGTTATTTTTTAAATCTCTTATGGTCCAAATTGTGAAGAGGAGAATGAGAGTTATCTTCTAGGAATGTTTAAAAGTAAATTACTGAAAAATGAACAACACTACAGATGAGTTAAAGCAATGGATAACACCGTGGTCTCAGCTGGGTTAGGAAAAAATCAGCAAAAATACAATTGCCAGATTTCTACTGAATCAACAGTCCACAGTCATTTAAACAAAATCATAGCCCAAAAGTAGCCCAAATCTATTTATTTAAACAATTTCTTTATTCCCACATTGGTCTATACCTTTAAAAAGAACCACTATCAAGAGCATAATTAAATAATGGAAGTTAGCAGCATAGATCTATAGCAAACACATTTTGTAAGTAAAACCTTGGGTTGCATTTATTTATGTGCATTGAATGGTTTATGCAAATAGAAAAGTCCTAGATTAAAAAGTACAATTGCCACCCTACTGAGGAGCTACATTTGTGTGTGTAGCAGGCTATATGGACCCTACCTGGTAACCTGACCCAAAGCCCATTGTAGTCAAAGGAAGAACTTTCACAGGCAAGTGGGACTAAATGGAAGAATAGGTAGCCACCCTGGGGTGTTGCCATTCCCCCAAAGATTGGAGATCTGGAAAAAATGGGAAAGTTGTAAGTGTAATTTAAGCAATGGTTGTGGTGTGATGCCTCATGTTTGTTTCTTGACTGCAGGGAAAGATCCCAGGTGATCATTTTTTTAGCTCTGCCGCTTTTGTAGTGAAGCACTGAAACATCCTAAGTTGGGCTAACCATGTGCATGGGGCAGCAGCCCCCCCCCCCCACCCCTTTCCTGAGCAGCCCTGTGTCTACTAGAGTCAGGAACGGCTTGGTTCCTTCCAGCCTTTGTAACACAGCAACCTATAAGGCTGAGGCCAGATCATGATGAAATCTGCAATAATCATCCTCTGAGCTTCCTTTCCCACCCACCACCCCCTGAGCCTGCTTGTCCCAATGATTTTGACAAAAAGTGCTGCAGAAGCTCCCAGTCCTGCTATTGGATCTGCCAGATACACTTCTGCATTCCTGTTGGTAGAGCAAAGAGTGAATTGCCTTTTCAATCAGTGTGACTGAGCCACCCAGGGGGATAGCCTGGACAGGAACAGCAGCATAGATAGGCTTTTTGGCTGGCTGGTAAAGGGAGAAGAGTAAGCCAAGGGAGTGCTCACCTTTTGTGTTTTGCATTTGCTGCTGCAGTTCTGTTCTTGCCAAGTTGGAACTAGTATCTCAGGAGCTCTGATTCTAACCCAGCTGCTCCTGATTTCAGCCAGGAGCCAAGCAGCAGTTTGCATTGATTGGGTCTGTTGTTATGCTTGATGAGCCTGCATTCCTTTCACTCCTGTGAGCATGAGTGAGAGGGGGAGAGGAGTAAACAAAGGAAGCAGCCTGCATTGTTCTCTCTCCTGGCTAGAAGGGAGTCAAGAGATAGTGTCCTAATATAGTAAGAAACTTAGGGGGGATTGCAGCCCCTGTCCTTGCTAAATGGTGCCCTAAGAGGTGAGGCACAAAGCTCATCTCTCCTTCCTCCTGGAATGACTAAGAAGAAACTTTAGTTGTTGGAATTCTGTTTTTTCTGCTTCCTAAATAGGTTTTCCTGGCATACAGGAGGATCAGTCTCAGTGGAATGAATATAGTCTTTTGTGTGCTTAATCCTGTACCATTTACTCCAGCATAACATCCCATTGAGTTCTAGACTGAGCCCCATATAAATATCCCTACTTTTTTTTAATTTAGTACTTCCAGCTATTGATGACTACAGTACCTGCGTATATATTTATTTTTCCAGCCACTGACTATGCATCCCTAAAATGGAAAGTATTTTTCCAGCCAACAGTTAGACACCAAATAAAAACAGCAAAGAAATCCATTCCCCTCCCTCCCTCAGTTACTGTAGCATGAAATGTCAACCTCTACATTTTCAGGGACATGCCTTAGGATTGTCCACACAGCCACCACAAACTTTGGCTGGAGTCATGTAGCCAAACTTCACCCAGTGCTCTGAAAATGTATAGGGAAAAATATATTTTTATGTTAATTTGACAGCTGTGCAACAGTAAAAACATGAAAGGTTTAACTTATGAAGCTGCTTTGTTTTCAATTCTTTTGCTGTCAAGACTAGAGAGGGCTCAGATATGTTAAAATCAGGGATGTAATTAGATGGCAGTTAGTGTTTGTTAATTACAGGTAGATGAATATTCCTCATTAAATAGTGACAGTCCCATAATATAATTTATCCTTTGAAAAGTAACACCAGAAAGTAATGAGATAATGTGTGAACTCACTCTCTATAATTGGGTATATCCCTAAAGGTTTTATGGCTGCATCTGAGTTAAAGGGTTTCTCATGAGAAGTTTAAATATTCTATCCTAGTAGCTGTGTTCCAGAATGAAACCAGACCTGACCCATTCACTTACAAATTGCTTTATAACACCCCTAGAAGTAACTTGGTTTAAAATGCAGGCTTTGCTAAAGTTGCAATCTTCTCTTTGATTACATTTCCTCAAATACAATTCCAACAGAGTAGTCTCTTATTACTAGGATTGTTCTATCAACTATTTATGAGCCAATGCCTTTGAAAGTCAATGGCAGCATTTTATCAGTGATTTCAGTATATGCTGGACCACCGGATGCTTAGCATTTAAAAAAAAATACAAGCTCATTTATCAAGATGGATCCTTCTCTCAGATCAGTTTAGAAGAGGGTCAAGAAAAACAGGGTGATGCAGAAGCAGGAGTTACAATTTGGCTTTTTCCCATTACCTTTTCATCTTAATCTAATAGTTTCCATATTTTGTTTTTGTAGACCACCTAAAAAGAGTCAAGTCTTCTGGAGAGACACAAGAGACAAGGTGCAGTTGTAACTGGGAACACTCTGCTTATGAGTAAAAGTTAGAAATGTCCAGAAATTTCTTTTGATGAACATCTCTAATTGTTTAGGGAAATAGAGACATGTCTCATAGTAAGCACAATGACTGGGGAGGTTAAGTGCTTTGGAACAAACAGATACATAAAAGCAAAATGGGGCATTTTCCTGGTTTTCTTTCTCTCCAAAAAATGTTTACCAAGGCTGAACAGTTCATTGGCATACCAAATGATGAAATATAATGAGGAAAAACTTCTTTGATGATCCCTCACACATCTACTAGCTTTCCAAGTTGTTTCTCCATATTAAGCCATGAAGGGACCAGCCAAATTCTGAAGTGGTGTATTCACAGAATGTTTCAAATGGAAAGAAAATTAAGTTCTTTCATTTTTGTATTGAATTTTGATAAACAGAATGAAACTCTTTCTGCAGCACTTTCATTTATTCTTGCAAATCAACAGCCCACTGGAATTTAAAGCAAAGCATGAAGACAGGCAAAATTATTATGCATCTTTCACTGAAACAGCTGCTGCCAAAACAGGTTGCAGTTCTATGAATCATTTTATGTATAGCACTAATAGCATTAACAGATACACATGTCATTGTTCATTATCTATATTCCAGGGTGGTTTTTTTCAGTGTCATTAAACATACGTAGGGGTATGTCAACACTGCACAGTTATTTCAAAATAAACTATTCCGGAATAGTTATTCCAAAATAGCTTATTTTGAAATAGCACATCCCACGCTGCAGGGAAGTCTCAAAATTAGTCCAAGGCAGGCTTCCCTAATGTGGACGTGCTATCTCGATTTAGAGCCCCAGGAGGCACTGAGGAGGAATAACTCAGAATGGCCCTGGTGAGGGGCTTTTTTCAAAATAGCAATAATGGAGCGTGTACACACTCCTTATTTCAAAATAGCTATTTCAGAATAGGCATTATTCCTCGCAGAATGAGGTTTATAGATTTCAGAATAAGCCTTCCATTGTTTCAAAACTATTTTGAAACAATGGAATGGCTTTAGACACTCACATTGTTATTTTGAAATAACAGTGCAGTGTAGACATACCCTAAAATGGAAATATTTTTTCAGACACAAGGATAGACACTGAAGTGATTAAGTAGCCTGAACCAACCAATATGTATCCATGTTTATAAGATCTGTGAGTCAAGTATCTAGTCACAGTTCAAAATATGTACATTACTCTGGTGGTAACTGAAATCAGACTCTGTCCCAATACATTAATATATAGTAGCTCATTATTTTCAGCATAAATAATGCTTATATCTTTCATGTAGCTTTACAAGTTTTAAATAAATGAGAGTATTTTCTGTAAGTCTTGATATTTTTGAAGGTAGTATCAATTAAAGCATTATCTGGATTCCTCACTGCAATCACATATACAACGTGCTATATAGCAGGGGAATGATAAGGAAAAGTGACAGCTGATGAATAGTTCACAAGTAATAAAATATTCTTGTCTGTGTGTAACTAGAAGGTCTTCAAACAGTTCCATGCCTGCTTTTATTTCTTTAGGTATTTAAAAGGACTTTATTGTAACTAATATGAGATGGGTGACATGAAGAGAAATTATGTTTCCTAGAAGTTTTAAAAGATGGAGCCTAGCTATTTAAAAAGATGAGCACCTGAACCGAATGGAATGAAGAGGACCAAAGAGAGATCAAAGAGCTGGTGCTCTTTCATCTCATTGGTACATGCATTTTAGATTTCTTCAATGATCAGTGCTTTGCCCTCTGACTCATAGTCATAAACAAGCAAATGCAAAGTTAAGATACAAAAAGCACTTTATCATTAGCAAATAAAATATTGAACAAGTCCCAAAGGTGAAAGTAAGCTACTCAGGTGACAAAGAGCCAGCCAGTTAGGGCATTCTGCTGCAGGAGGACCCAAGCAGCAAGTAGGATAGTTAAAGGACCACGCTGGGAGTTCACTCCTCCACCAATCCAGGACTGCCCCAACCATGAGGCAGCCCCCAGGGTACCATTTGGGGAGAGGAGAGGTGCTCAAGCACCCCTCCCCCTGAGATTCATATGGGGATACTGTTTGCAAAACACACAGCATGGGTGCATCTAGACTGGCAAGATTTTGTGCAAAAGCGGCTGATTTTGCACAAAAACTTGCCAGCTGTCTACACTGGCCGCTTGAATTTGCACAAGAGCACTGACTTTGTAATGTACAAAATCAGTGCTTCTTGCGCAAATACTTTCATGCTCCCGCTCAGGAATAAGCCCTCTTGCGCAAGAATACTTGCGCAAGAGGGCCAGTGTAGACAGGCACCTTGATTTTTTGCGCAAGAAGGCCCGGTGGCTAAAATGGCCATCGGAGCTTTCTTGCGCAAAAACGCGTCTAGATTGGCACGGATGCTTTTGCACAAAAGCACTTTTTGCGCAAAAGCATCCTTGCCAATCTAGATGCTCTTTTGCAGAAATACTTGTAACGGAAAAACTTTTCCGTTAAAAGTATTTCCGCAAAATCATGCCAGTCTTGACGCAGCCCAGATGTATGTTTCTCTCTCTGCTGGCTGGGGAGGGGGCAGAGCTGTGAGTGTCCCATGCTGTGAGCTTCCCTCTCACTCCCTGAGAGTGAGGAAAGGGAACAGAAAGCAGCATCCTAGCGAGAATATTGGGGGAAGGCTTGAGCCCCCCACACTCTCCCTAAATAGCTCCCTTGCCTCCACATTCCCAGCTCCTACCCTGACTCTTGCACCCTCCCCCCACATCCTCACCCTAATCCCACCCACCACAACTCCCTGCCCTGAATACCTCCCACAATGTGTGTGTATGTATGTGAGAGAGAGAAGAGTACCCGTAAGAAATTTAAGTTACTTTCACTTTTGACAAGTTCTGTAAATTTCAAAGCTCCATTGAGTTTAATGTGAAGGGAACAAATCAAAGATCTGAGGTGAGGCTGGTGTTTCTTCTGTGTATAAAGTATTTCTTTTTTAGGATGAGCTGCTTTCTTTTTCTGTTGATTTCACCAAACAAATGTTGGACATTGTTGCATGAAGCCTCTTCTTGTTTTGTCTTCCAAAAGTGAGTTACAACTCACACCTTAAAATTCTAGGCTTGCCCTGGTTGTTTTTGAACAGTAATTATACAAAAATAAGAAAATGTCAAGGAGGATTCAGGGACTATTACCTGTTAAATAATGAATGTGCTGTAATGAAATCCAGTAACAATTGCCAAGTAACAATGAAATTTAATAGCAAATGCACATCTCTCCCCCTCCTCCTCCCAGCCCTTATTTTGAATGCACAGCCAAGATGCAGTATTACAAGGAACAGGCCTGAAATGAAAGAATAAGAATTTACATCAAATTAAGTGTGTTGCAATTTTATTGCCACTGAGGCAGAAAACATTGTACTCAGCATTTGTTCACTTATGTGGTAGGACACAGAATATCAAGTCTGTGGGGACTGGCAGACGGAACTGTGGTGAAGAAATACGAGGTGAAATTCAGGCTCCATTAAAGTCATTGGAAATTTTACCACTGACAATGTAGCCAGGATTTCACCCCAGAGCAGAGATGGGGGCTTGTCCCCCAAAAGAAAAGGTTTGCCAATAATGATCATCTAGGAGAGAGAGGGAAACCCTGGAGACGAAGGTCCAACAAACACTCAAATATGTGCCAACTTTAAAGACTTAGTATAGCCCTCAGAATTTGAAAAATATTGTATTGAGAACTTTCCAATAGGAAAAAGTCTATATTTTTCATGAAGTCCATCTTTGAGTTTCTCTGTGAATACCTTATTTTGAATTAAATTATAGTTCACAGCACTGTAGAACGAGATACAGGAAATATAGTTTCTTTGCACACATTGAAATAGCTTTATTTGCTAGAGTATGCCCTTTAGCATCCTGTTCTAAAAAATAAGAATGTTAATTTGCAAAAATAGACACATGCATACAAATTCTAGTGTAGATCACTTCTCTCCTACTCAGTACTTAGCTGCAACACAACCTATACAATACAGCCTCATTCAGCAATAACATCTGTAATGGTATAAATGTCATTAGTTTCTAGCTACTGTCATGGTTCTGACATTGCATATCTATTAGCTTGTGCTTGTTTTCTGTATCTTAAGATAAATTGTGTGCAAAATAGAAAAAAAACCCTCTGTTCTGCACATATATTCTTCTTTTCTTCCCAGAGCACAGGCACAGGGAGCAGTACAGCATCACCATTTATTCCTGTTCAGGGTTTGTTCCTCCATTAAGCTAAGCCTGGTCACAGCTGTGTGTGCATTATACTGTTTAGTCAGTGGTAGCCTTCTGCACCATTGTGATTATTTTCATTTGGAGCCAGTCCTGCCCTGGACTCACATCCTATTCTCCCTCTAACTTCATTTGTCTTAGAAATTATTCCATTATACAACACTAGCCATCTTTTCAAGAACTCTTCTCAATGGCCTCCAGCCATCTGCTGTCTCATTCAGTGCACCTGCTTCAAGACCATAAAGTAATATCATTGGGATGCTGGTCTTATAAATTATCACCTTGGTATCAACCAATGTTTTTGAGTCCATATTGCCATGAGCTGCTGTGCAGCTACGGTAGCTAAGGAACATCTTTTAATCTCATCCTGGAAATAACCCACAGCACTGATCAAGTTTCCTAGGTATACACAAGATTCTGTTTGTTGTACAACTTCATGAGTTCTGTATTTAAAACCATTACTGTCCTCTCTTATCTATTAATTTATTAAACCACTTCATCTTGGCATTTACTGAAAGTCCAAGTAGACTACACCAACTTTCCAAAGTAGTGAAAAGTATAATAATTGATTCAAATGGGTCTGCCAGTTAGATGAAGCTGATCTGCATAAACTAAGGAAGTCAACTCTAGATCATCTAATGCCATGCCCTCCAACTCTATGTTAAATATCCAACTTAAGAACATAATGAAAAGAAAGTGATTTTATGGCTCCTTTGACTAATGGCAATTTTATCTATTTCCATATGATTGTGCTACTTTCCATAGTGCTTCCCTCCAAATTGAATGTCTCTGTGAAATTGATGGAAGCAGCAAAGGTCTCTAATCCCAGTTCTCATTCCCCCATCATAATCGACGGAGAGACCATGACTATTTGGTCAATACAACTTCAGCTATGTCTGAAGTCACACTGTTCCTTGACTACTACTTTCTCTGCAACTCGTCCTCACTTGTCGACAATTACTTTCTTCATGATTTTTCCTGGCACTTACTATAATTTATACCTTTTTAAATTTATTCAAACGTACGGAATCTTCTTCCTTGAAGACTCACTTAAGATCACAGTTGCACCAATAATCTGTTACTTTCTCTTGCTCCCATACCGTCTTGTACATTTTCTCTAATGCTTTGATAGACCTTAAACTGCTGATAACTCAGCTTTTATATGGGCTGTTCCTGCAGTTTTCCTCTCTTTTTTTAGCTGCTTTACTGTGTCTATTCTTTCAACAATGGTTCAGTGCTGATATCCATTGTGCCATATAAGCTATCATGTTCATCATGCTTGTCTAAAGTGCTTTAATCTAGATCAGGCCGGGGCAAAATATTGCCCATGGGCTGGATTTGGCCCACCAAGCCACTGGATCCAGCCCGCAAATTATGGGGAGCCCTAAGCAGGCACGCCCCCCACATGTCTTGCCCCACATGCACACTGCTCAGAAACACGGCTGTGACATAGTTTCACTTTAGAAACTGAGCCTACAGGGGAGGGGGAAGTTTTAGGAGCCGCTCCTGCCCCACAGCACAATCCCATTGGCCAGCTTCTGGCCAGAAACTGGCCAGTGGGGGCTGCCTGTTTCAATAACAGGCAGACACGAAGCACAAGGGGCTCATACTTATTCACAGAGCACATGGCTGCAGCCTGTGTGGGGGTGGGGATCAGGGCAGGCAGGGAGACTGATTCAGGGATGAGCTGCTGGCTGGTAAGTCTCCTGGCCAAAGGCTGCCTCTGGCACCCAATTCATCCCTTCCCCAAGCCTCTGCCCCCCACTCCTGCTGCTCTACTCTACATACCCAAATCGTCTGCACCCTTACTCCTCTCAGATCCAGCACCCCAATCCCCTCCCCCAGATCACAGTCCCCTCCTACCATAGCTCACAACCCAAACTCCTGCACCACCTCCTGTATCCCAATTCCCTGCCCTAGGTCACAGTCCAAGCCCCTGCGCTCCAGTCTAGTACCCCAGGTCACAACTGCCTCCTTCACTCAAACTCCTTCCCTTACCCCAAACTCCCTTCTGCACCTAATCTCCATCCCAGACCCTGCACCTCCTCCATTCATATTTTGGAAAAGTGCAGCCTCAACCACTTTTCAAATTCTTGGAGTGGCCCCACATCAAAAATTATTGCTCACCACAATCTAGATAAACTGCAAGATTCAGCTCTTTGTCAAAATTCTCTTCAGAATTTGTCATCAGTTCACTGGTAGCCTTTTTAAAAACCATTATCCCTGGCCTGATTATGTTTCAATTAGCCTTTTTGTATATTGGTTATATATTGTTATTGTCATACCTCCTCTAATTGCTGAGCCTTTTTACATAAGGCTTGCCCAGTCTTTATAATTTCTTCATTGACTTACATAATGGCTGTGTCTAGACTGCATCCCTTTTTCGTAAAAGGGATGCAAATTAGACATATCGCAATTGCAAATGAAGCGGGGATTTAAATCCCCCCCCCCGCTTCATTAGCATAAAAATGGCTGCCGCTTTTTTCCGTCTCGGAGCTTTGCCGGAAAAAAGCACCAGTCTAGACGCGGATCTTTCGGAAAATAAAGCTTTTTCCGAGAGATCCCTTATCCCTTAAAATGGATAAGGGATTTGCAATTGCGATGTGTCTAATTTGCATCCATTTTACGAAAAAGGGATGCAGTCTAGACACAGCCAATGATTTTACTACTTCTACTTTCCCAGCAGTCTTGGTTTATTTATACCTCTTCTGTAGGAACCTTGTTTCAATGCTCGTTCAGCTTTTCTTTTTTTTTTAATTTACCCCCTCCAAAAAGTTCCTCCACTGTGTTTTGTATTCCTTCCATAAATATTTTCTAGCTGATCTGTAATATGGTGTCACAAATCAATGGACTGAAATGTTCTCCAGGGATCACTTTGTATTCCTACCTTTAATTTATCATGATCAAATTTGTCTCCAGTTGCACTTTAATCTTAATCTTTTGCATTTGTAGATCATAATCACTATCATGTGGCCCCTCTATAGACTAACATTTAATAGTGACCATCTTCTATGCTTTTTACTGATACTGAGTCTGCTTTTTTGGTTTGGCCATCTGGTGATTTCCATGTAATCTTGTGCATGGCTTTGTGAGGAAGCCAAGTATCACTAGTAATCAAATTGTGCCTTTCACTGCAATTTCTTAACCTTAATAGATGTATGTATATTTATGGGATTGATTTTATAAAAAGCAGCCCATATTTGTGGGTGTAATTTTGCTCCCACAATAAATTGCTTCTGCAGTTAATTTTGCTTGCATGCACAGATTGTTCATACCTCTCACCTGATTGTGCCTATAGATCGGTTAGCAAGATGTTTGTGATGGAATTGACACTTGCAAAAATTGTTGAGGGAAAAATTAGATTAGATTCTGTTATTTGAAAGTGGAAAAATAGCAGCTGAAAAACAGCGGCAAAGCTGAGACCATTTTTATAATTAGCTCCCATGAAAGTCTAGGAAAACTATTTTGCTCAGTTCAGAATTCTAAAATGTCACATGGTGTGATATTTTCCCACTCCACTGTTACATAGTTGAAATATTTCAATGTCTTTTTAACTTCATTTAGCACTAATTAATCTATTCCTCAGGACAAACAAACCAGCACAAAAATGACACTATTTGTGACTAGCGGTAGGGAAATCTGGTGACCTATGAACAGTTTGTTTTCTTGAAGATTCTTCAGGGAGTAAAGGGGCAAAAAACACAAGGATGATGTGATGGTAGGGCTCTATTACAGATCACCTAACAAGGGAAAAAGTAAATGAAGCTTCTTTTTCTTCTCAGCTAACAAAATCACCCAAAAGCACAAGACACGGTGGTGATGGAGGACATCAACTATCCATACATCTGTGGGGGGAAAATAACCACAGCAGGGCACAGATTGTCCAACAAGTTCTTGGAATGTATTGGAGACAATTTTGTATTTCAGAAGATGGAGAAAGCTACTGGGGAGGGGCTATTCTAGATTTGATTTTGACAGAGGAAGGCACAGGTTGAGACTCTGAAAGCAGAAGACAGCTTAGTTGAAAGGGATTGTGAAGTGGTAGTGTTCATGATTTCAAAGAATGGTAGGATGAAAAACAGCACAATAAAAATAAAGGATTTCAAGAAAGCAGTCTTTAGCAAATTCAGGAAATTTGTAAGAAAGTTCCAAAGGGAAGCAAGTGTAAGAGGCAAAATCAGTTCAAGATTTGGGTTGTTTTTCCAGAGATTGCTCTTGTGTCCTTAATGCTATCGCACTGCATTGGAAAGATAGAAATGGTAAGGAATCGTCATCTGTGAGCTTTTAGATTTATGGATTTAACTACCCTAAGGGTCCATCTAGACTCCATTCCTCTTTTGAAAGTGGAATGTAAATGAAGGAAATAAAAAATGCAAATGAAGCGCAGATTTACAAATCTCACACTTCATTTGCATAATCATGTCCGATTGCTTTTTTGAAAAAGGATTTTAAAAAAAAAGCAGTCTAGACACGATTCTTTCAGAAAAAAAACCTTTTTCTAAAGAACGCTTATTCCTGAGAAAATGAGGCTTACAGGGTTCTTTCGAAAAAGGGTTTTTTCTGCTTTTTTTTTCGAAAAACCTTTTATGAAAAAGTGATCAGACACAATTATGCAAATGAAGTGTGAGATCTGTAAATCTGAACTTCATGTGCATTTTCTATTTCCTTCATTTACATTCCTTTTGAAAGAGGAATGTAGTCTAGACACACCCTAATAGACCAGTGAAGCTCATTTCACATGGGGCAGAAGGAATATGAAGTGGAGTAATTAAACAAGATGCATGATCTTTCCCAGACCTGAAGAAAAGCTGTGTGTAAACTTGACCAAACAGAAGTTGGTCAAAATAAAGATACCAACTCTTCTACCTTGTCCCTCTAATAGCCTCAAACCAACATGTAATACCACTATATCAAGCAAGATGCATAAAGCTAATTGAGCAACTTGACCACATTGAGGTATTTCATAGCACTCCTGAAGCAGGGAAGAGTGACCACAACAACCAAAAGCAGTCAGCCACATTCCAAAAAAAGCTGCAAAACTAAATCACTATCCTTCTCTCCTTGTGAGATATAAGATCTCTCTACAGTAACCAAGAGAGAAGTAGGTTTTTTCCAACACTTAACACGACTGGACATCATGGCTGCGTCTACACTGGCATGATTTAGCGCAAATACTTTTAATGGAAAAGTTTTTCCGTTAAAGGATTTGCACAAGAGAGCATCTATACTGGCATGTGCCTTTGCACAAAAGATTTGCTTTTGAACAAAAACATCCGTGCCAGTGTGGACGCTCTCTTGCACAAGAAAGCTCCGATGGCCATTTTAGCCATCGGTCTTTCTTACGCAAGAAATTAACGTTGCTGTCTACACTGGCCCTCTTGTGCAAGAATACTTGCGCAAGAGGGCTTATCCCTGAGCGGGAGCATCAGAGTATTTGCGTAAGAACCACTGATTGTGTACATTACAAAGTCAGCGTTCTTGCGCAAATACTCGCGGCCAGTGTAGACAGGCGGCAAGATTTTGCGCAAAAGTGGCTGCTTTTGTGCAAAATCTTGCCAATGTAGACACAGCCCATGTGCTCTGGAGTCTATTCTAGGCTCACAGCAGCTTTATGAGGATTATCTGGTGCTTGAAAGGATTTGGGAAATCTTTAAATTAAAGGTGCCATAGAAGATCAGCAAACACCATAGCTTCTAGATGCATGAGTTTATGAGTAATTTTAATGTGCTCAAGCAACTATATTTGGGCTACTTGGGGAGATGCAGCAAAATAATTAAAAAGAAAAGTATAACGGGTCCAACAGCTGGTGAGCACCCCACTGTGGCCAACTGGCGCTGTGCAGGGTCCTTGCCTGGTTGTCCAGTCACCCTCAAAGTCCTGAAACCAGGGCCTGACTAGCCCTGTCCACAGTGCTAGTAAGTCTCTGCTTGTGGCTGGTCTTTGGCCAATGGGTCTGGGCTAAGCTCACACTGGGAGCTAGGCATAGTGCTGATCTCCCAGTCAGGGTATAAATCTGGCTGGGGCAAGCTCCTAAAGGAAACTGCCAAGCCCCAGCCCTGAAGCTTGTTTTATACCTCTCTGCTGGGTCCTGATTGGCTGCCACAGAGACAGCCACTCTATAGCATCTGGAAGACCTCTTCTCCGCTCCTCCTGCTGGGATGGGGTGCAGCAAGGCCACTAGCCTCCTGTAGGGGGTGCTGGGGCCTACACCAGCCCACCTTAAAAAGATGGAGGGAAAAGTTAACAATGTAAGTACAGTCTCTCTCACAATGATATTATTTATGTGTATTACAGTTGCATTTACGATTCAGGCTTATTTTGGTAGGCACTGTACAACTATAACAAAAATACGGCCCCTGCACCCAACAGATTTTAAAAGTGAAGAGTCAGCTGTTGCAAAAAGGGAAGAGGAAATGTACAAACATTGCAAGGAAAGTAAATTTAATAAATTTTGTTCTCCCACTTCTAGGAATCCTGTTCTCAAGGTCTCTTTATTTAAGCAAATAACCAACTGGCATTGAAGATATACGTATAAATACACATATGGAGTTTATAGCAAATTCCTGCAAAGCACAGTAAGGAAGGAACTCTTTGCAACTCTGGGTACATCTACACAGCAGTGTTATTTCAGAATAACTGATGTTAATCTGAAATAACATAGTTCATGTCTACAAGCCTTCATTTCAAAATAATGTTGAGCTAGAGGACTTCTTACTCTGACTCATGGTAACCTTCACTCTTCCTTCAACTTCCCTTATTCCTAATGAAATGTTCTTCAACTTCCTGCTGTATAGCCAGCACCAAAAGCCAATTTAAGCTATTTCAACTTAAGTTATACAATTGATGTAGCTGAAGTTGTGCATCTTAATTCAGCTTTAGCCCGGTTGTGTAGACGTACCCTCCGAGAAGTGCCACATGACTAGTTCTAAACAATAGATCATGATCTTTGCCTCTCAGACTTTCAGGGAAATCAATAGTTGCTAACAAGACTGCCATGTCTACTTTCAGAGATCAGTTTCTAGATTTGTGAAGTATTACATTTGTTGCCCATAGCTACCACATTATCAACAGCAAAGGTGCAACATAATAAGTCAAGAGCAGGCAAAATATGACCCATAGGCTGCATCCAGCTCGCCACACCACTGGATCCTGCCTGCTGCCACCATCCTGTGGCCCAGTAAGAGCCTCAGGCAGGCTCTCTGCTTTCCATGTCCCCACACATGACTCAAAGGGGCTGACTATGGGGACCATGTGTTCTCTGTGCACGATGAGCCACTGCTCCCAGCACAGTCTTGCAGCTCCTGTTGGCTGGTTTCTGACCAATGGGAGCTGGCTGGACCATGCTTGCAATGCCCGCCTCCCCAGGGGCTCATGACACTCAGAGAACACAAGGCCCCCACAGCCAGCCACTTTGAGGGCATACAGTGGTGTGAAAGGCAGGGAGCCTACATCAAGATGCTGCTGGCCTGGAGCCACACAGGGAAGTGCCTCCTAGCCAGAGCCTGCACTGGTACCTCATTCATTCCTTCCCCTCAGCCTTTGGCTATCCCTCCTGTACCCCTGCCCCAGGTCACAATCCAAACCCCCGCACCCTTACTCCAGGTCACAAATCTCTCCCAGACTTTGCACCGCCTCCTACACCCTCCTGCAGCTCAGAATCTTCTCCTGTACCCATACCTCCTCCCAGACCCCACACCCTCTCCTGCATCCAACCTCCATACCAGACTCTGCACCTCCTCCATTAATATCATGGAAGAGTACAGCCCTTGACCACTTACCAAGTTCTAGGTTTGCCCCCACCCCATCAAAAATTATTGCCCACCCTTGTGTTAAACAAATGCTCTAATTCATACTGAATTTTCCTCTTTCCAGATGCTATATAGAGTAATATTTATTTAAGCATATCTGATTTGTTGTAATTGTAAAATGTTCTCTCCCCTTTAGGTTACTGAATTGTCAAATAAACCCATTCTCTCTATACAAAGAATTAGCATAATTCGTGGAAATTTATGCCATAATATTTTTCATAGTATAATACTTTAGAATTAACATACTATTAAAGACTTGTCAAAAATAGAGTCTGGGATAATAATCATATAGCAAAACTGCATGATTCATTTGCAAACCCAACTTTAGAATACATAATACAGTAAAACTCCAATAGTCCGGCATCCAATAGTCCGGCACTCCTGATAGTCCGGCATCAAAATGGAAAGAGCCTAGTGAGTGAGCTTCGGCAAAAAATGAGTCACAAGGTAACAGCAGCAGCAGCTGAACTGAGCAAAAAGGGTAAAAAAGGCTTAAAGAAACTAAAACATTACAGTATACTGTATACAGTATGTACAATAAAAAAGGGTTAAGAACACTTTATATACAGTATATAATGTATACAGTATATATATATAATCATCTTATAGTACCTCCTGATAGTCCGGCATATCTGATAACCTGGCACCACCTAGGTTCCATAGGTTCCGGATTATCGGAAGTCTACTGTACTAACGTCTCATTTACCAAGTCACAATTGTAGTCACTCGGGGTATGTCTACACTACTCCGCTAGTTCGAACTAGCGGGGTAATGTAGGCATACTGCACTTGCAAATGAAGCCCGGGATTTGAATTTCCCGGGCTTCATTTGCATAAGCGGGGCTCCGCCATTTTTAAAACCCCGCTCGTTCGAACCCCGTGCAGCGCGGCTACACGGGGCACGAACTAGGTAGTTCGAACTAGGCTTCCTAGTTCGAACTACCGTTACTCCTCGTGGAATGAGGAGTAACGGTAGTTCGAACTAGGAAGCCTAGTTCGAACTACCTAGTTCGTGCCCCGTGTAGCCGCGCTGCACGGGGTTCGAACGAGTGGGGTTTTAAAAATGGCAGCGCCCCGCTTATGCAAATGAAGCCCGGGAAATTCAAATCCCGGGCTTCATTTGCAAGTGCGGTATGCCTACATTACCCTCCTAGTTCGAACTAGGAGGGTAGTGTAGACATACCCTCAGTGAAATGGGTAACATGGGATCAATCAAAAATATATTCAGAGATCAGTGCAAATATTAAGTGGCCAGAACAACAAAAAAGACCATTCAACATTTTTGAAAAAAGGATATTCTAAAGCCTTTTAAAGCTATTTGAGTAATATATCATATCTAGAGCTAAGGGAAAGTATGGCTGAGTAGTGCTGTTATACACCCTTCCACTTACTTTCCTTCATGGGAGGATGGAGAAGTAGCCTTTTTAAGACAGATATATTTGCAGTTGGACATTTACTGGAAACATTTTAACAACATAATGAATTTAGTAGAGTGGGGCAATGCACTCTAGCTGCCTAGCAAGATTACTTGCTGTAAGTGCTACGGAGAAATGCTTGACTCCATTTGCCTCTCCAACCATTGCTCCTTTCCCTTCCATCCCTAAGCTCATTGAATACACTGTTTACCATCTCAGGCAGCCCACTCCTACAATTCCATCCTCAAACATCTCGGCTACGTCTACATTGGCATCCCTTTCCGGAAAAGGAATGCTAATGTGACGAGTCGGAATTGCAAATCCGTGGGGGATTTAAATATCCCCCGTGGCATTTGCATTTACATGGCTGCTGCTTTTTTCCAGCTTGGGGATAAACCGGAGAAAAGCGCCAGTCTAGACGCGCTTCTCCGGAAAATAAGCCCTTTTCCGGAGGATTTCTTATTCCTACTTGAAAGCAGGATTCTTCCTAAAACAACTTAGCCTAGATTAATATGGGCTATCTGCTGAATGATTGTTGGTAGGCCCAGATTGCACACTTATTTACAGAGCAGGACCAGCAAAAACCCTCAACATTTAAACTAACAACTTACAATTTCAGTAGAGCTTTCAATACACCAAATTACATGTTTAGCTATGTCTAGATCTAGCTTTATATAAATCTATTTAAGATAAGGCTTTTTCTGTCTATCAACATGGCTAAGACTCTCTGCAGGCTCTCATCATCTTGCATCTCTATTCCTACAACACCCTTGTAGGGTTCCTTGTTCTGGTCTTGACAAATCACCTCATATCCATTCAGAATGTGCTGCAAAGATCCTTCATTAGACTATCGTCTCTTTCTCTTCACATGCCTTCACTGGGTCCCTGCTCTCTGTTGCATTAAACAAAAGCTGCTTGTCTCTTTCACAACCTATCATCTCTCATTCACCATCAAGAGGTATTATCCACCCTTGATGCCATCGTCCACATTTTCAAACATGCACCTTTGTGCTGTCTTGCATGTTGCCCGTCAGGTTGGGAAGGAACTCCCAGTCAATATCCTCAGCACTCTCCCATTGTCTTGCTGGACTTCTAGTCCATGACTTGGGATCCTGGGAATGATAGTAGTAAAGATTAATGTAGGTTTTGTTAAAAATGAAGCAATGTGTGTGCATTCTTTTCTAAATAAACAGATTATGCTAAAAATCTTAACATTGAAATTTGAAGTCCTGTTCTTAACTCGTCATGGTTGTTTCTCCTTATCACTAATTAATTTAGGGTATCTATAAATATGAATGTAAGAAGAAAAATATTCTAGACTCTTCAATAACTGTAATCTCATAAAATTGGTGGCTTCTGCTACCAATTTTTATCTTTCTATATTTACTGCCCGTCTCAGTAAAATGGGCAGTCTGAATATACAGGTAGTTTAGATCCAGTTCCCTCCCCACCCCACTCTCTCCCTCTGCATTTTGAGCAGCGTCTCTGAGAATATGTATTTCTCTGTTTCCTTATTTGCGGGCTGTGGCCATTGGCAATGTGATTATTTTAAGTTGGTGAAGTAAATCCTAGGAGAGAGGCACCAGAAAGTTACAACAGATGTTAAAAACAGTATCAGTATATGTGGCCTTAATTGTTAATGCCCAAATATTTCCGGCAATGGATGAAGGAAGCAGGACATGTAGTTGCATCGCTAGAAATAGCTCAGAAGGCACATCACAGGGTACAGTGCAAATATTTTAGCTGTGTTTTCTGGACATAGCTATAACAAATGAGTCATTTACTGAATTTCTATCTATATTAATTAATCAAAGGTACATAGTAAGGAAGACATTCTAATTCATCACTGTGCAGTGGTCTGAGGACACAGGGCTGGATTCTGAGTTGGTGTAAATCAATGCATCTTCACTGACGTCAGAGAAGCTGTGCCGATATATGCCAAATGGGGTTCTGGCTCCGCAGGATGTAGCTTAACAGACTGTTAAATGTGTCTGAGTGTACACAAGTCCCAAGGACATAGGGCCTATTTTAGAGGTTTATGGGCCAGGAAAGTGCAAATGCGAAGCAAGACAGACAAGCGGATTTTTATTCTCGTTTTCCACATTATTATGAGTGGTGCATAGGATGTAAGGTGATTATATGAACAATACTCTCAGGTTTATGATAAATTCTCTGTCTATCATAGGTGTCAAGTCATGCTCTTGTTTTTTCCACAGATTAAAATGTTGCCTCCTGATCAGTGTGATTATCATTCAGCTGTGCCTGGGGGTTTTCATGCCTGGGATGGATCTCTCAGTTGTCACCAGAAGATTGTGGTTGCTTATATACAGCCGCAGGGAAAACTATGAAATAGAATTGACTGCAAAATGAGGTTCCCATTATGATATGCATACAGCACTCCAGAACTCTTTCCTGCTTCTGCCAGCAAGACTGTAACTGTGGGGAGCACTGAATGCCACGCCACTGGCTCTTTAAGAGCTAACGTCCATGCAAACATATACCTGTCTGGTCTCTATGGGTATATCTACACTACCCTCCTAGTTCGAACTAGGAGGGTAATGTAGGCATACCGCACTTGCAAATGAAGCCCGGGATTTGAATTTCCCGGGCTTCATTTGCATAAGCGGGGAGCCGCCATTTTTAAATCCCCGCTGCTTCGAACCCCGTGCAGCGCGGCTACACGGGGCTCGAACTAGGTAGTTCGGACTAGGTTCCTATTCCGAACTACCGTTACTCCTCGTGAAATGAGGTGTACCGGTAGTTCGGAATAGGCACCCTAGTCCGAACTACCTAGTTCGAGCCCCGTGTAGCCGCGCTGCACGGGGTTCGAAGCAGCGGGGATTTAAAAATGGCAGCTCCTCGCTTATGCAAATGAAGCCCGGGAAATTCAAATCCCGGGCTTCATTTGCAAGTGCGGTATGCCTACATTACCCCGCTAGTTCGAACTAGCGGGGTAGTGTAGACATACCCTATGAGAGGAAAGTCAGAGATAAAAAGCAATAAGCCAGATGGGAGGAGAAGCAGCTCCATGGACTCCCTACTTTCCAGCCACAACCTATCAATGGAAAGAGCAACCTTTATTTAGAGGGTAATCTGAGGGGACCAGAATCTTAACTGTGCCATGGCCCACTAGACATAGTTGGGGCTTGGGCACACAGTAGCCATTTGTGGTTCAATTGAGAGAGTCTGGTTTTATGCTAGCCCCGTCCAGAGCAGAGACTAGAGCAACTTCAGGGCTGCTTTCACCACTAGCTGCCAAACAGCATCCAAAAAGGACAGTACCAGCGTCCAGGTTTGCTATGCACAAGGATCACACACATCCATTACCCCATGCTGTCGGGGAGGTCCTCTATTAGCATACCACATCCATATAAGTGGGTGAAATTCTAGCCCTGCTGAAGTCCAGGGGAGTTTTGCTTTATATTTCAATGGAGTCAGGATTTTAAAATGATAGGCTCAAGCAGCTTTTCATAAGGGAAATGGCACAAAAGAGGACTTACCGGCCATGAATCGAACGTATAATACTAACTGATATATTGTTATTTTAAAAGGCACTAGAAGGGTGTCTTTAGCCAGGATACTAAAAAGTACCTGAAATTACTGACACTTTCTTAAGTGAAGGTATACTTTTCTCCTGCTCTTCCCTCTCCTCTCCAGTGAGAGTTTCAGCAAGCTGTTGCAAGCTGGAACACAAGCAAACTAAGTGTTATGCTGTGGAGAACTGTGTTAAATTGTCCTTCTTTGACTTCTGGAGATTTCAAATTCCCATGGGGCTGCCATGCCAGCTGGGGTTTTGCAGGGCACATTGGCACTCTTGCCATCTTCCCCAAGCATGCGTCCTCCACCCAAGTCCTACGCCTGATTAGGGAGAGAAATGGGTGGAACACATGGCTGGCTCTCCCCAGCCAGTTTCCTCCATAGAGGATGAATCTTCAGTTGCTCAACTAAGACAGCTTAATAGCCCCTTTGTCTTTAGAGTAATGCCAGAGATGGTCCCCTGCCACAAAACCTTCAGTTAATAGATGTTTGTTAAAAATCTAGGGAGATTAAGCTGCTCCCATCCTGGCATTGCTAAGAGCAAATATATGCTCTAAGAGGAAAATTCCAGACTGATATTCTGGATTGCCCTGAAAAGACACTACCACATATTGTTCAAGAGTCCATAAATAAAGTAAAAAGGATGAACCATCATCAAACGTAAAGAAGCCTTGTTTATTCTTGGCATACATACAAAACCATGTTTTGAATCATCAGAGAAGATAGCAGGGCAGGATGGTGATATAAGATTTAGAATGGCAGCAATATAAACCCCCTAGAATTATACAGTAGGATCCTTCCAAGAGGGGAGCCATGTGATCAATAAAATTCCATACAGTTTAGAGTGCAGAGGGTCCTTCAGGTATAGCCTCAGCTTTGTGTGTGGATGCTAAAGACCCTGCGGTACTTTTTGTAAGGAAAACTTTCCCCTATTCCCACTCTGTTGCTACGTTTCAGAAGAGAAGCAATTACTGTAAGAAAACGTATAAAGCATATGATATTAAATAAATGACATCTACATTGCTATTAATATACAGCAAAAACATTTTCTTTAGACATTACAAGCCCTCAAGTTTCACCTACTGTTTCTAAATCGACAGTTCCTATTGAATCTAATATTATCTAAATCTACTCTCCTATTTTATCTAATCTAGCCTGTCCAATTTATCCTATCATACCTGGTCCTGCCATGAGGGCAGGGGACTAGACTCGATGACCTCTCGAGGTCCCTTCCAGTCCTAGTATTCTATGATTCTATTATTTAATTTAAGACTCCATCCTGTGTAATTCATGATATTTATATGACACCTCTCATGCTGGTATCTAAGCAGCATGTGCCTGTTGATATTAATTTACAAACCCTGTCTTTCATTCTTAAAGTGAGATAGCAACTGAAATGTATAAATTTGTGTTCTCACTTCCTCTCTTTGGAGTCTGCTGGTAATAGCAACTATCCAGCTTGCTGAAATTGGATCAGAGGGGGAAAAATTAAAGTCTGGGTATGTCTACACTACAACGTTAATTCGAACTAACTTAGTTCGAATTAGTTAATTCGAACTAAGCTAATTCGAACTAACGCGTCTAGAACTAAAAACTAGTTCGAATTAGCGTTTTGCTAATTCAAACTAGCAAGTCCACATTGAGTGGACCCTGAACAGGGCTTAAGGATGGCCGGAAGCAGTGCCGGCAGGGCATCAGAGGAAGACTTAAAGCGTGGAGATGCTGTCTCAGGCTAGCCGAGGGCTGTGCTTAAAGGGACCCGACCCCCACCCCGGACAAACAGTTCTAAGGGGTGCCCCGCTTGCAAAGCAGTCCTGGCTTGGATTGCCCGGAGTACCCACACTGGGCACATCACACCACTCGGCCATCAGCCCGGCTGCACTTGCCGCAGGCTGCCATCTGGGGAGAGGGGGCAATCGGGGGGCTGCAGGAGAGCTTCCACCCCCAGAAGCCCGAAGAGCCAGCCCAGTCCTCCCCATCGGGGGCTCGTACCCCATTCCTCCCTCACCTCCTTCCACTTACCCTTCCCTAGCCCCCCTTCTTATTGATGTACAAAATAAAGATAACGTTTCTTCCAACATTGACTCTGTCTTTATTGAACAAAACTGGGGGAGACTGGGAAAAGGAGGTGGGAGAGGGGAAGAGAAAGGCTGGGAGAGGGGAGGGCAACTAACATGATCAGGGGCTGGGAACAGGTCCCAGATGAAGAGAGGCTACAGAGACTGGGACTGTTCAGCTTAGAAAAGAGGAGATGGAGCGGGGACAGGATAGAGGTCTCTAAAAGCAGGGGTTGGGTGGAGAGGGTGCATACAGAAAAGTTCTTCATGAGTTCCCATAAAGAAGGACTAGAGGATACCAAAGGAAAGGAATGGGTAGCAGGCTTCAAACTAGTAAGAGAAAGTTGTTCTTCACAAAGCAAATAGTTAACCTGTGGAACTCCTTGCTGCAGGAGGCTGTGAAGGCTACAACTAGAACAGAGTTGAAAGGGAAGTGAGATCAAGTCATGGAGGTTGGGTCCATGGAGTAGTCTTAGCCAGGGGGTAGGAGTGGTGTCCCTACCCAAAGTTTGTGGAAGGCTGGAGAGGGATGGCACGAGACAAATGGCTTGGTCACTGTCTTCGGTCCATCCCCTCCAGGGTCCCTAGGGTTGGCCGCTGTCGGCAGACAGGCTACTGGGCTAGATGGACCTTTGGTCTGACCCAGGACGGCCATTGTAAGCTCAGGGCTGAGGGTCGGGGGTCTCAGTGGACCCCCTTGATTTTCATGCACACCTGCTCCTGGGTGGCCAGGCTGGCAGCTCTCCTGCCCTAGCCGGCCACTTTCCTGTGCCTAGTGCGGAGATCGTGGACGAGGTCCATGATGTCCGCACTAGCACAGGAAGGTGCCCGCCTCTTGCGGTCCCGGGCAAGCTCCCGGGAGCCGCCAGCCTGGTCCCGGGAAGAGGGGGTGGGCTGGGGGACATCGGGTGGGTGGCTCTGTGCCGTGCCAGGTGCAGGGTCTGCTGGCTGGGTGCTGGCAGGCTTGCACCTGGCACGGGCACCGTAGCCAGCCCGTGCCCCTTTAAGGGGGCCGGGGCCGGGAGGGGGGCATAGAGTTTCCCTGGTGTTGGCCAGAGTGGCCACCAGGGAAACCTGGGGAGGGCTAGCCTCCCACTAGTTCGAATTAAGGGGCTACACACCCCTTAATTCGAACTAGTAAGTTCGAACTAGGCTTAATCCTCGTAAAATGAGGTTTTCCTAGTTCAAACTAAGCGCTCCGCTAGTTCGATTCAAATTCGAACTAGCGGAGCGCTAGTGTAGCGGCTATGAATGTTAGTTCGAACTAACGTCTGTTAGTTCGAACTAACGTCCGTTAGTTCGAACTAACATTGTAGTGTAGACATATCCTCTGGTATTAAAAAAGAAGAGTTTAATGTATCTACTACAGGTTGAAACTCTAAAATCTGGTGCTCTCTGGTCTGGCAGGACTACAGGTATTGCTAGAACAGAGAGCCCAGCTGGGAGTAAGAAACAACCAGGGTCAGAAGCACAGCGTTGGCTGGCAGCAGCAGGGCCAGAGGCCAGGAGCGCAGCTCCAGCCAGGGCCTGGAGTGGAGCCCTATGGCTGGGTGCCTGAGAGCAGGGCTGAGGGCTGGGAGGGTAGCCTTGACTTCCCCTGGTCTGGAAAATTCCCTAGTTCAGAACTACTCAGGTTCTGAGGGTTCCAGACCAAGGAGGTCCAACCTGTTTAACTATTCCCACAGAAACAGAATTGGCCACACAGAAAAGTCAATTTCCAAAAAAAAGTTTCCAGTTATATTTTTCTTCCATCTCTGTGAAACAATGGGATCAATGAAATTAAAGTGGTTGACTTTTATAAATATTTCCCCATCTTGTTTTCACTCCTACGAAGAGACTCAGAATTGGAAAGCTGCCAGAAGCAGGAGATGGCAATCGCCAGGAGTGAGCGCCAAGTTTCACCCAGTAGATCTCAGCTATTAGCTGCCTGCTGCAATTTTTTAATGTGCAGCTTCTGAAGTCTACGGTATTTCAAACTAAGAAGGAGAGCTGGAAGAAGGGGGATGTTTAAGGAGACAAAACTGGCTCCACAGTGGCTAGTACTAACAGTATAACCAGAGTATTCTAGGTGTCCTGCTTATTGTAAGCATTACCAATCAATCTTATACATAATATCTAAAATAAACATTCTTTTACTGCATTTATTAAAAGAGGCAGCTATTTTGTATAGGATGGAAGATATTTAGTGGAAAGACAAATCCTGAAAGGTAAACACAGTTGGAACTTACCTGAGTAAGGACTGAGAATTTGAGCCAATGTGAGTTGAAGATGCTCAGCACCTCTCAGGATTGGAGAAAATATTATTATTCACAGTTATAGTACTTGACATGGATAGTGCTTGTTCTTTATAATTTAAAAGATGTCAGATATTAATAAGGTTTGTAATGTGCATGTTCCGAGTAGTAGCACTCTAACAGGAAGAATATGCTTTTCATTAATCTACTCTATTGAAAACTTCTTGTCCTAGAGCTAACTTCCCTGACTCAGAAATGTTAATGAATTTTCTGTTAAAGAAAATTAAAGAGAACTGGCTGAATAAATCCAATAAATAAATTTTATTAGTTGCCAGGAGTGCATGTTCCTTTTATACCAACTTCATTATGAGTAAGGTGTAATATAATATACTAATACAGAATCCATCTGCTAAAGTTTAAATGAATCCTTAGATGCTGACAGATCCAGGGCTGGTGCTGTTGGCAGATACATATTCTGTATTAGCTTTTCACAGCTGGGAATCTCAACTCAGATGTGCAATGAATCATAATTACTTCTATTTTCCCCACTGGCGGTCTCTTTAGAATCAGGGGGAAGAAAACCTGCTCTAGTGTCATAGTGCAGCAAAGGAATGTGATTGGTCCAAGGACACACATCTTTGCATAAGAAAATATCTAAGGCTGTGTCTAGACTACATGCCTCTGTCGTCAGAGGCATGTAGATTAGACACATAGGGAAAGTCAAATGAAGCCGTGATTTAAATGATCGCGGCTTCATTTAAATTTACATGGCTGCCACGCTGAGCCGACAAACAGCTGATCAGCTGTTTGTCCGCTCAGCACGCTAGTTTGGACGCTCCCCTGTCGACATCAAAGCCCTTTGTTGGCAGCCCCATTATTCCTCGTGGGATGAGGTTTACCGGGGCTGCCGACAAAGGGCTTTGATGTCGACAGGGGAGCGTCCAGACTAGTGCGCTGAGCGGACAAACAGCTGATCAGCTGTTTGTAGGCTCAGCGCGGCAGCCATGTAAATTTAAATGAAGCCGTGATCATTTAAATCGCGGCTTCATTTGACTTTGCCAAAACAACAAATCTACATGGCTCCGTCGATGGAGCCATGTAGTTTAGACGTACCCTAAATGTTAGCATTACTATTTAGGACCAGATTAGGATTCCTTCCAGGCAGCACAGGGATGCAAGAGGATGTTAGACTCATAGCCAATAAATATTCGTGGAGCTCTAAACCTGATCTTGAGTCTGCTATTTCGAAATAGTTTTTGTGTATAAATGCATTATTTTGAATTAGCTTAATTCGAATTAACTATTTCGAATTAAGTTAATTCGAAATAGCACTGTAGTGTAGACAGACCCTTATTCTCATTAAAACACAGAGGCTGTGTCTACATTGGCATCCCTTTCCGGAAAAGGGATGCTAATGAGACACATCGCAATTGCAAATCTGCGGGGGATTTAAATATCCCCTGCGGCATTTGCATTTACATGGCTGCCGCTTTTTTCCGGCTTGGGGATAAGCCGGAGAAAAGCGCCAGTCTAGACGTGATTCTCCGGAAAATAAGCCCTTTCAAGTAGGAATAAGAAATCCTCCAGAAAAGGGCTTATTTTCCGGAGAAGCACGTCTAGACTAGCGCTTTTCTCCGGCTTATCCCCAAGCCGGAAAAAAGCGGCAGCCATGTAAATGCAAATGCCGCGGGGGATATTTAAATCCCCCGCGGATTTGCAATTCCAACTGGTCTAATCTGCATCCCTTTTCCGGAAAAGGGGTGCAGTGTAGACACAGCCAGAGGATAGAACTGGGAAGGGGACAAGCGAAGAGGATTAAATGGGGATGGGAGGAAGAAAATGAAACATAGGATGTAGGATAAATTAAGGAAATATATATGTGTTGCAAAAAAAGTCCCTAACAAGTAGAAAGAAGGCTTTGAAAATAATAAGTGATAAGGCCAGAATAAATAAATAAATAGGCATGATATCTGACAAAGAATAACTAAAGACATAAGGCATGCATCTGACAAAGTGGGTCTTTGCCCACAAAAGCTTATGCTCCTATATATCTGTTAGCCTATAAGGTGCCACAGGACTTATCGTTGTTCTTAAAGACATAAGGGGAATTTTGGAAAAGGAGGCCTGTGACCAGTAGTAGTGACAGTGTTATTTAAAACCATCTGCAAAGAGAATCTGTCTTAAAAATGAGCCAATACGACCCTTCCCCATGCCAATGATAAATCCTACATGAACACAGGTGCAGTGGAGATAGTGTTGGAAATAAAGAAGGAAGAGAGAAAAGGCCTTGGGAAGAAAAACAGTTATAAATCTTTGTCTGGATTAAGACTGGAAATGAGGGGGTAATGTCTCAAATTGGTTCTTAGATGAAGTCAGTACCTGGCAATGACATCACCTGTTTGTTACAGGGTATAAAAGTAAAGCTCTAAAGAGCTAATTGCCACCATGTGCTTGACCATGCTGGAGCTGACCTGTATGGGTCAAAACACCCGTGTTTAGCCCATTTGCAAATATCCTGATCAAATGCTTGTTAGCATTGGAATGTAGTACATGTCTTAACAGTTAGACTTTTTAAGGTATGTTTAAAGCAACTGTATACATACCATTTGGTCTTTGGATTTAATACAGGAGTTTATGGTTAAATTATTGTTTAGTGGTTTCCTATATTCAGTAGTAATCCCAACAGCAAGTTGGCATGTTTCTGGGATTAGTTATGCATGGATAAATGTTTTCAAATAAGTTTAGCCACAAAATTAGCCCTTTAGCTTAAGCCCCATGACCCTAAGGAGCTAAGTGTGTTGTAGATGATTGGAATCCAGCTGGAAACCACGCACATTTATTTACCTTCCAGGATCCTACAGTCTGGGCTCCAGCTCCAGACCAAGCCTAAGCCAGCTGGCACAGGCCAGCTGTGGGTGTCTAACCGCAGTGTAGACATACCCTGATGTTTTACAACTGACTGGTTTGGACCACCTCCTAAGAAAGTACTAGGCACTTAGAATGTCTGCTGTCATCACTAGAGGTTACAGGCAGGGCCGGATTAAGGCATGGGCTAGCCGGGCAGCTGCCCAGGGTGCCAACCTATGTGGGGCGCCTGGCTCCCGGATCGCGGGCTGCAGCAGGTCCCAGCGGCCACCATGCAGCGGCCACCCGGGGTGAGGGCCACGTTAACCCCACAGCCACGGGGCCCTGCACAGCCAGGCTCGGCCCGCCCCGGGCTGCACACCAGCAGCGGTATCCGGGCTGGGCTGGGCCGGGCCAGGCACGTGCGTCCTGCTGCCACCAGCTCCGTGCACCCTCCCCCACATGCCGGGTGGGGGCGGGGCCACGCATGCGCCCTCTCCCAACCCGGGGCACAATTAAACTGTCTGCCCGGGGTGCCGGAATAGCTCGGTCCGGCCCTGGTGACAGGTGGTCAATATATCCCAGAATGCACATAGGACTTTGCAGGATCAGACTCCTAAGTCATAGCTTTAGCATACAGAACTGACACTGTGGTAATTATAACCTATATTAACATCAATATGGTGTTGAGTGGTCATGTGGCTAATTAGTGTGTGTGGGTTCTGACTAATTTGATTTGAGATTTACTACAGGAACAAAACAAGCGGTGCCTTTTTGTTCAGATAAGTCTATTACACTGAAACATCCGAATAGCAATACAGTCCCTCAAGTTTATGTTACCACCGCATATCACAGGAGATTTGAAATTGGGTATTCAAGTGCCCCCCAGGCACTTAAGCCTGCTTAATATCAATAACAATAATAGTGTTTCTGTAGCAAAATGCCTTCTCCTGTGAGATGCTGCAGAGGTCTGCTGTCACTGAGCTGTAAGAGAGTCTAGTGTTGCTGCTGCAAACACTGAGTGGGAAAAATTGCATTTATATAATTTTACTGTTCTAGAAAGTGTGACAGGAAAGAGAAATAATTCCAATGCAAGTCATTTTGTAGAAAAATAGACAAATATAATCAAAATTATACTAAAGACTGAACAAAATTACACTGATTTCAAACCTTTATCTTACTGCTAAGAAAAGAAACATTTCACTGATATATGCTTGTTCCCAGAAATTTGAGAAACACCATTTTATGGACAAGTTGTAGCAATAGAAATGTGTATACATAATACTTGGTTCATTGCACACACAAGTCATACAGCATCAATAAAATATGCGTAGGTAAAATAGATATAGTGCATGCGGGCACCAATTCAAGAAAAGATTTTTATTCACTAAGGCTATGCCTACACTGCAGCACAGTGGTATCCCAAAATAGCTATTCCACATCTTTTGAGCACACCCGTTATTTTGAAATATAAGGAGCTTGCTAGTCTGACATCCCTGTAAACCTCATTCCACGAGGAGTAAGAGATGTTTCAGAATAGCAATTTATTTCTACATTAGTGCTGTGTAGACAATGCCAAATTTCGAAATAAGCTATTTTGAAATAACTTTGAAATAAGATAATCTATTTTGAAATAACATCATAGTTTATTTTGACCTATGGTGCAGTGTAGATGCACCCTAAAGCACTTAAACATGTGTAATGGTGTTCTAACCCTTTAAGAGTAAATGGGACAAGTAAGAGTCTGATTCTGTCACCCTTATCCCTGTTGTAAGGTAATAGACTTAGTAAAGGACTACTCAAAGTATGTGTGATAAAGTCTGACTTGAAATTTTTGCCACTTAAACTAGCTAGAAGTAAGATTTCCTAGCTTTTAAAATGTAATTCCAGCTTGCAGAAGCACTGCACCAAGCCATTTATTCTGCAAATATTTAACCTACTGCGTTTGAATGTTTATCAGGAAGGCAGAATACAAGCCAGACATACCAGGTTCTGAAATGGAATTTGTGGCTCTTTGCTGAGCTGTGAAATCTATACCTTCATGTTCTACCCTGTGCTCAGAACTTTCTCATCTGCTAAAGAGATTCAGTGAAAAGGCTCACCAATGTACAAAGTGATACTTATTCACATCAGGTAGCTTCCTCTCAATTTTTCATCTCAGCCTGGATTCTAAAAGGAAACCAAATTAAGCAGGTATGTAATCATTAAAAATTGCAAGTCCAGCTGGATACCACCTAAAAAGCGGGAAAAAGCTACAAATATCAGTGCTATAGGCAAGGGGTGTCAACAGGATTGCTGGGCCCCAGGGCAGTATGGGAGGGGGGCAGGTCTGGGGCAGCCAGACCCCAGCACTGCCCAGACCGTAGCATGCCAACCCTCCTCCCACTGGCACTCTGAGCTGCTCAGAGTACATGGTTCTGGAGCACACGGTGCGGCTCTCCTGCAACAAATTAAAGGGCCCCGATGTCCAGGCGCCGCTGCTCTTGCAATAGTGGTGGTGGCAGCTGGGAGCTCTGGGCTCTTTAGAATTGTCAGGCCCCAGGGAATTGCTCCCTTTGCTTCTCCCCGCCCCCGTCAGCACACCTGGCTATAGGCTCCTATGAATTCCAATCAGTAGAAGGTGCTTAGTAGCTATGAAAGTCAGCCATGATTTCCAAAGTGCCTGGCTACGTCTAGACTGGCATGATTTTCCGCAAATGCTTTTCCATTAAAAGCATTTGCGGAAAAGAGCGTCTAGATTGGCATGGACGCTTTTGCGCAAAAGCACTTTTTGCGGATAAGTGTCCGTACCAATCTAGACGCGGTTTTGCGCAAGAAAGCCCCGATCGCCATTTTCGTCATCGGGGCTTTTTTTGCTCAAAACAGTCCTGAGCTGTCTACACTGGCCCTCTTGTGCAAATACATTTGCACAAGAGGGCTTTTTCCTGAACAGGAGCATCATAGTATTTGCGGAAGAACACTGACAATCTTACATGAGATCGTCAGTGTTCTTGCACAAATTCAAGTGGCCAGTGGACAGCTGGCAAGTTTTTCCGCAAAAGCGGCCGCTTCTGCGGAAAAACTTGCCAGTCTAGACGCAGCCCCTTTGTTTAGTTCATACATCCCAGTTTGCACTTCCTTCAATAAACAGTCTGTAGTTTCCCATAACAGTGGTCTGCACATAGAAGCCATTTTAGTGTGTATAGTAGAACCTCAGAATTAGGAGCACCTTAGGAATGGAGGTTGTTCATCACAAAAACGTTCATAACTCTAAACAAAATGTAAACTTTAAGAGACTATCCATAACAAATGAATATTGACTTAACACAGCTTTGAAAGTTTACTATGAAGGAAAAAATATGCTGCTTTTAAGTAGCATAGAAAGGTTCCTTACCTTGTCCCATAATTTTAAAAAACTGGGGTTTTTTTTTAGTAATTTACATAGTACTTTGCTTTACTTGCTACGTTGGGGGAATGGAGTTCTCTGCTGCTTGATTGTATACCTGTGGTTCCAAGCAAGATATATAGTCGACCAGTCACTTTATTATTCTGGTATTAATTAAAATAATGATTTCCTGTTTTGTAAATATGTTAATATTTTTTACAGGAACAAAATGGACGCTGAAAACTTGGCATCTCAGACAGAATATTCAAACATACCCAGCTTACTGATAGCAAGTATTTCTGACAAGAAGTGCTGTACTTAAAACAACAGAACCCTTAAAAGACTGTGGTACCATCTATGTTACAAGCCTGACAAAAACTATTTGGGACAGTGACCACTGCTGATGTCTTCTCCTGAACAAAGTATGTTTGTAGCAACTGAAAATCCAAGCATCAATAAGATCCATGACAAAGTTTGGGTCATCTTTTATTAAAGTATAATTTGTTTAGTGTATTTTCAGTTTAACAACTAAAGAGCCACAAAAATAAAGGTTTCCAAAAAAAGATGCCCATGTAGAGAGCTCTGCAAATAACCTTTTATGAAGTGGCTGCTTATCTTCCTGAAGTCAATAAGACTTGCAAATAAATGGCTCAGAGATTTTAAATTCCAAGCAACAAACATAACTTAGATAAAAATGTGATCTGCTCAGACAAGTTATGAGTTCATGGTCAAGTTAGGGAATCAGCACACTCATTGTAGCAGAGGAAAAATAGGAGGCTATAAGTGATAAATAACTTCTGGTCCTGTGCATCATAAATTATCAAAGTTCTGACAACATATAATAAATCTAAAATCCTGATTCACCACTGAGTTAATAATTTTCTAAAGTCCTTCCAGATAAAGAATATTTTTATTTCTGTTGTACTATAAGCAGCCTAATAGTATTTCCTTTTTATATCATTATGCAGTAATGGTGCAGTACAAGTAATTTACATTGAAATATTTAGAGTCAAGTCATTTGTTTTTGAACAGGATACAGGTTTGTACTCCTGAAAATGTGTGTGTGTGTTTTGGCCTCAGTCATTTAGACTTTGTTTTTCATTACATTTGGTAATATTCCCTCCACCTGGCAGGGATGAAGAAATTATATCCCATCAGGAGGTGGGGGGGGGGCTTACATTGACAACAGGAGGCCCACTCAGCAATGCATGCTAAGTGGAAAAAAACAACAGATATTTACTTATGGATAAAAACCTAATAATGGGTGTCATAAAAGTTGACAAGTAAATACTCTTAAGGAACTCATCTTTGTTTACTTGGCAATTAATTAATTGACATGGATCAGGTTCACCAAAGGCTAATACTAACCTATGGCATGTGGCACCAACTTGAGTATTGTAAGGAAGATTGGGAGTAGCAGCGGTAAATAGAATAATCATGAAATGAAAAGCATTGCTCTTATGCAAAGGTAGGCAAGATGAGGAATGACATGACAAGTAGTGATTAATATTGCTGGCAGGATTACTGAGCAGAATAGAATTAACTCTCCTGGGAACCCAAGACTTAGATTTTGTGGGGCTCCCCAGGCTCTGGGTGGAACCAAAAATGAATGGTTCAGAGTGCGGGAAGGAACTGAGGGTGGCAGCAGGAGGGTGGGACAAGAGGTGGGCAGGGCTCTGATTGGGAGAAGGGTTCCGGGCTGGGCTAGGGATAAGACATTTGGAGTGCAGGAGAGGGCATAGGACAGGAGGTTGGGGTTGGAGTGTGGGGGCCTAGGAGGAAGTTAAGGTGTGGGACAGGGCTCAGGACTGAAGTAGAGGGGTTGAGGTGCAGGGCACTTGCCTTGGGCAACTCTCCTTTGGTGTGGAGGGGGGTAGAAGAAGCAGGGGGCTCAGTGCTGGCCATGCGGCCCTGCAGGCACTGTGATTGCCATGTTCCATGGCTAATTAGTCAGGATTCCCATCCAATGGGAGCTTCAGGGGCAGCATGGGGAATGGAGCTTCCCCTGGAGCTCGTGGAGATGTGGCTCCAGACCAGAAATAGGGTTGGAGCATGCAAAGCCACCTTCCTGCTCCCAGGACAGGCAGGGCCATATAATACACTGAGACTTTTGGGCCTGTATCCCAGGGCCCTGGGCTAAGAGGGCCTTGCAAAAAAAAATCTGCACTTTTGGCTGCCCAAAGATCTTTTAGTGGTGTCTGAAGTGGCAGCCTCCAAAGCCCCTTTCTTAATCCAGCCTTGGTGCAGATGCTAATAAATGCACAGAGCGGTCTGGAAAAAGATGGCTATTATAAATTCAATATAGAATGTGCTTGTCCAGCCAGACACATTTCTGAGGAGTAGGTGCATCATACCGAAGTATTAATGGCTGGAGGCATTTTGCAGATATTAGGAGGAGGCGGCACATGTTCCGACTGCTACACCAGCTCTGCAAAGGTAGCGGCTACAGCAGACAGACTATAAGACAGCCATAAGCTGCTCAGTGATGAAGGTGTTTGGCCAGGTTTATTATTAAAGTACAGTTCCAGTATCTATGGAGCCACTAACACATGAACGCATGTTACTATGGACCAGCTCAGGCAGTAGCAGGACTTTCTGCTCCTCTTTACACCAGATTTCTCCTTCCACATGACTCCTCTTTTATACAGTGATACAAGCAAGTTACGTGTTGCCCCTGTGATGTGAGTCATTACCTCCCTTTACCTTGTACCTATTGGTTTGATCAGAACATTTCTATACAACACTCTCTTATCCTGAGCTTAGGTTTAGGAGAGGTCCCTGTGTCATTTTCAGAGAGGGTGTGTCTACACCTTAACTATGTATCAGGATGTTCTGGTCCTACCCTTCTAGAATATGGTTATGTGAACGTTTAATGCCTTTGAGTGCCTGTGTTTTTGCAATGCCAATCCTGTTCAACAAATGATTATTGCAAGGACAGAAAACCTTCAAGCAGACAGCTACATTGTAACAACTTTTGCTCATGAAACGAGTGGAGGTGGGGCAGGAACATTCAGGATAGGATTAGAAAGCTGGCAACCTGCACATACTGTATTTCTTCGAACAATCAAAGAGAGCAGTAAATCTCCATCAAAATATTGATATTTGAACTAGGAAATGTGTTTGAATCAAATATTCAGTGACTCATGGCTATTTAATTCACAAAGTGAAATTCTGGCCTCACTGAAGTCAGTGGCAACATTCCCATTGACTTCAATGGAGCCAGAATTTCAATCTTGGGACTTTATAATCTGCCTGGGAAAAAAGTTAGCTGCCTTGTGCTGAGACTGATAATCAGATAAATAAGGATCTCCTTGTTCTTCTAACAGAAGTCAAATGCTTATGGCCTATAGTGTTGGCACTAGCTGAGAACATCTGTGTCCACTTACTGGTTGATGGGATGCAGCGTTTCTGTAGGTTTGGCTCTTAAATGTCAGAACTCTTGGGCTCTAATTACTGGATCTGATACTGACTTGCTCAAAACGGTATATTTGCCAACTTCTTGTGCGCATTGTAAGATTTAATTTATGTTTATAAATAACTTGATCTGGAAGTTTCAAAGATGCCACAAATATACATATAACACAGTTATTACAACTCAAGATCAATTATAGAATAAAAAGTCTAAAAAAAAAACTTTGCAGAAAAGCCCTCTTTCCTCTGACTATAGTCTACCATGTTTTACCAACAACTACAACATGCAGAGAGGAATAGACTAAAACTAAACTTTTCCCTGAATGAAATAGAAATAAGTTGGTTTCTACTCCATCTGTTTTTTTCCAGGACAGCTTTAGGAACATATTAGAAATCTCAGAGCAGACTATAATCTCATCCCATCTATGCAAGATATCACCACACCAAAACACATTTTCCAGTTAAGATTGATTATTTTTATTTAATACTATTCTTCTATATGCCAATCATTTTCTACATTTTGTTTTATGTTCCTTAATACTAAGGGAATGCTTATTAAAATGGTTTCAGCTCTTCCATAGGTCTACATAACCAAGTTGGCACTTGATTGACAAAAATGGCAGTTCCACCTTATTTATCCCCTCCTATCAATCAAATCAAAATGTAAAAGTGGCTGAACATTTCAGAAGGACAACTTGCTATAGCATGATCACTTTTCTTTTAGTGAATAGAGATAACCCATCTCTCCTGAACAGTCTGTCATCAAATCATCACTTTTGGCATAATCTCCTCTCTTGTGCCAAACCGGATGCATATATACAGCTGTCAATTGCTTTTTTGTACCTATTAAACCTTTGATGAAGTCATTGTGAGCCAAAACACAGCAAGACAAAAAAAATCAATTTTCGTTGAAACATTCATGAAAGGTTTCTCAGCCATTCAAAAATGAAATAAAGCATGTAAGTATGAAAGAAAAAATTAACAGGCATCCTGTCAGGCCCAAAAGCGGACTGCTTCCTATTTTTAGCTTTAGTTTCTGCTAAATCAATAGCCTCCATTTTTTATTAATATATGTATCGATGAAACTATGCTTCGTGCAGTTTAATATCTACCCCACACTAAGTTTTGGATACATGAGCGCTGCAGTTCTCAGAATACCTCAGCTCATCTAGCTATTTGCCTGGTTTTGCAACAGACTACATAAAAAGCACTAGTCAGAACAAACTAAAAATTTCATACAATGACTTTTGTTTAAACTGCTCTATACAGAGAAATGTAAGTAAAATATTTATATTCCAATCAATTTATTTTATAAGGTTAAATAAGACTGTGAGCAATTTTTCATCAATATTGCTGTGACACTTTCGTATTTTTAAGTTTGATTTAGTAAGCCAGTAGTTAAGTGAGGTGAAACTTGGGATATGGAAGACAGACTTGTGAAAAGAGTGCAATAGTATGGAAATGTTGAGAATCATTGGACTAGAAGACTTAGAGCAGGGGAGGGCAAAAAGATGGAGGCAGTTCACCAGGATTAACTCCTGGCAGACTGCTATCACTGTATTTACTTAAGCCACCACAGATACAGGTGCTTGCAGCTCCCATTGGCCGCAGATCATCATTCCTGGCCAATGGGAGCTGCAGGAAGTGGTGCAGACCAGGACACCACTTCCTGGACAACAGGAGCTTTGTGAACAGCAATCCATGGCCAATGGGAGCTATACGTGAGGCACAGGTAAATAAAGCAGCAACAGCCCACCAAGGGCTAACTCTGGTGAACCACATCCATCCCATGGCCCAGTTATTGCCCACCACTGCCCTAAAATGCCCTGATCATCTAATTTTAAAACTGGTCTGACCACAGTCATACAAGTGTTCCCTTTGATAAGCTGGACATAAGCAGGACAATGAAATGCTATACCATCCTTCTTAATTCCATTTTAATTTGTTTTCTAAATATTATATGCAGCTCTAATAGTACAGTTATCAAGTCTATGCTATTTTGTATATGATGAGACATTTATCCAATTGTGCCTCAAGGAGACTCTGTAGCCCTAAAGATTAAAAATGAGCATGCCTCCCTCAAACTGTAGTATGGCTTTAAAATAATATTTCAGAGATGCTAGAACAATTTATATGATGGAAGTGCTGAAAGCAGAAGTCATGTGTTTGAGCTATTACTAGTCATTACTGTTCCCAGCGCCTATGTGAGTTTTTAAGCAATAGATGTTGGCTTCTTTAGTTGCCGTCTGGTTTGAGTCTTTAGAGTGCACGTGCTCCATATTTTCAAGCATTTCTCTTCAGTCATGAGGGCTAGAAACACAACATTTTTTAATAAAAGCTAAAATGCTCATGCAATATTGTGGTTGCAACAGCTGTCCCTTAAATGGGGGAAGCTAAATCACAAGACTCAATGACATTGTAAGAGTTTACACCACCAAATAGTCAATTCTTCCTAGAGCAACCTATCTAGCAGAGGGGGGGGGGGGACCTACTGCTTATGCTTCTCTCTAGCTAACCAGTCGTGTGCCTGAGAGAGGTGGCATGGCCCCATCTTCCCTTCTACTGGATTATATAAGAGGGACAGAGCTGTTAGTATACCAGAGAGTCCTACTATGAAATGGTAACTATTTGCTGTATGCTCCACGAACTGCAAATATGACTGGTCCCACATGGGCAGGAGTGGCTCAAAGTGAGCTGCCGACAGCTGGCACTCTAGGAGGAATGCACGATCGGCGCCCCCACCTTCATAGCCCTCAATGGCGTGAAGTCATTCAACGTGGCGCCCTAGGCAACTGCCGAGGTTGCCTGCATCCACGGGCCACCCCTGCACATGGGTGCTCACTCAAAGAGGGATCATAAATTCCAAGGCTGGAAAGGACCATTGTAATCAACTGTGCTAACCTCCTGTTTAACCCTAACCATGGAATTGCCCCCAAAACAATTCTTAGAGCTTGTTTTTTAGAAAATTAATCCGTGGTGAAGATTCTACCACAACCGATGGCAAGTTGTTCCGATGATTTCTTGCTGTTTAAAAATATGCTGTCATTCTAGGCTCTGATTGTCTAGCTTTCAACTTCCAGGCACTGGATCATGTTTTGCATCTTTCTTTGATACACTGAAGAGCCCATTATTAAAATATTTTTCCCCAAATAGTACTTCTAAGCTCTATAGAACTCACATTTAGCTTTCACTATTAAGCTAAATAAATAAATATATTCAAGGAGCTCAATCACAATAAGGCTTGTTTTCTAATTCTTTTTGTTCTCTTAGCTCTTCTCTGAACCTTCTCCACTCTATCATCATCATCATCATCAACCTTCTTGAATCCTTTACTCCCCTCCTGGGCTCAGTATTCTACCAATAGTCACACACATGCGAGTTGAGGTTATTTTACCTCTAACTTTAAAAAATAAATCTTAAGCAGGCCTTTATATAAAGGATTGCTTTAGTCCTTTTGGCCACAGCATTGCCATTTTAGCTAAGGTGAGTAGGAATGATGTCCCTAGTTTCTGTTTGTCAGAGGCTGAGAATGGGTGACAGGGAAGGGTTCACTTGATAATTACCTGTTCTGCTCATTCCCTTTAGGACACCAAGCACTGGCCACTGTTGGAAGACAGAATACTGGGCTAGATGGACCTTTAGTCAGACCCAGTATGATATTAAATTCAATTAATATCTAGCTCAGGATATTAAATTCAAATCCCTCCTTATATCGGATTTGAACTCATATCTCCCACCCCTCAGGGGAATGCCCAAGTCACTGGGGTTGTATGGTACTCTGGGAGCGTCAATCTTACTCTTCTTTGAGGGGCAGGGCATAAGCCATACTTCATCTTGGCATTGTCTATTGACTAGCTTAGGTTGTACCCCCTCACCTTGCTGGCTTTTTCAGATCCCATTTCCCTTCCCAAGCCTTGTACAGGTGCCTAACTTATGCTCAGCTTTATAGTATAATGGAATCAATAGCCCCAAGTCCTCCAGGTGGATACAGCCCTTAGTCTGTTTGTGCCTCAGTTTCCCATGCACAGGAAACATTGACTCAATTTTGCCCCTTACATGCTGTCTTCTCTATTTACATTTAAATCTCATCAAGGCAGGGATTCTGTTACTGTGAGTTTGTACAGCACCCAGCACAATGGGGCTTTGATCTTGACTGGGGCCTCTAAGCACTACCATCATGCACAAATCATGAGACGGGAAATGATAAAGATGGGTTGCATGTCTGAAAGACTGCAATCAGGATCATTTTGGTTTGTTTCATGCAAATTTGAGCTTGAGGCAAGCATTTATCCTCAAAAGGGAGCTACAAACAGGCCTGTTTTTCAGGACATTTGCAATAGAGAACAAAGAACTAAAGGTCACTTCTTCACACTGGTATATTAACTGAGGTGTCTTCATGCATGTAATCACTTTGCTGCAAAGTGTCCTGCTAAAATAAAATGCAATGTCAAAATTGACAAGTCCAGGGCAGACAAAAAGGGAAATGTTGCCTTCTAGCTAAAGGAGACAGATCACAAGAAATGCACCTTGGACATGAGTGAAAGTAGATTTTTTTTTCCTGGTAAGTCACTAGCATACATGACAGCCACAACCAAACCAAGACACTGATTCCACACACAACTGAAATGTTTGTAATCAGATTCTATCAAAATTCTCCAAGCAAGTGTAGTGTTCAACAGATAGATATAAAATATGGAGTAAGAGAGGCAGCTCTACTGCATTAAGTAGGTTAAATTTTTTCCCTGAACAGCCCTGATTTCAGATAACCACATTTAAATATTTGGGCCAGATTTATCAAATGCAAGCACCAGTTGCAACCTAAAACCATTCAGGTGAGGATCAGAGGTGCTGAGCATTGCTACTCATTTGGCTTCCTGATACCATACTTCCTATCTTTCCTGTGCAAGGAATAGCTTGCTCTTGTATCTATAAGGTGTCTCTGAAAAAAACCAACAAATGGTCTGGTAGCACTTTATAGACTAACGAAACATATAGATGGTATCATGAGCTTTCGTGGGCACAGCCAACTTCAGATGACTGGAGTAATGAGTTGGAGATATGAAAACTATAAATAAATAGGAGAGGGGAAGAGGAGAGGGGAGAGAAAGAAAAAGGGACGGGTGGGAGACAGAGCATCATTGGCTACGTCTAGATTGCATCCCTTTTTTGTAAAAGGGATGCAAATTAGACGTATCGCAATTGCTAATGAAGCGGTGATTTAAATCTCCCCCGCTTCATTAGCATAAAAATGGCTGCCGCTTTTTTTCGGCACTGAGCTTTGCCGGAAAAAAGTGCCAGTCTAGATGCGGATCTTTCGGAAAATAAAGCCTTTTCTAAAAGATCCCTTATCCCTCTTAAAATAAGGGATAAGGGATCTTTCGGAAAAAGCTTTATTTTCCGAAAGATCCATGTCTAGACTGGTGCTTTTTTCCGGCAAAGCTCCGTGCCGAAAAAAAGCGGCAGCCATTTTTATGCTAATGAAGCGGGGGAGATTTAAATCCCCGCTTCATTAGCAATTGCGATACATCTAATTTGCATTCCTTTTACGAAAAAGGGATGTAATCTAGACATAGCCATTAAGTATCTGGAGAATGGGTTCTTAAACCTAAGCAGATAAAAATCAAAGTCAATAGATAGATTCCTAAACCAGGAAGGATACCACTCAGGGAGCTGTTAGTGGTTATTAAGTAGGTAGAGTCTCTACCAGCCCAAATCAAGATTGAGTCCATTAGCATGTGAATTGAATTTGTGGATGAACTGGGATTCAAGGGCTTCTCTGTGTATTTGTCTTGTAGAGTTGGTTTGTGACAAGACAGCTACTTGCAGGTCTGTCAGACTGTGGTTAGGCAAGCTGAAATGCTCACCAACAGGCTTCTTTATATTCCCTTTATGTATATCCGATTTGTGTCCATTGATTCTTTCCCGCAGAGACCGTCCAGTTTGTCCAATATATATAGCAGAGGGGCACTGCTGGCATTTGATGGCATAGATCAAATTACTGGATGTACAGTCAAATGACCCTTTGATTTTGTGACTTATGTTGTTTGTTCCAGTGATGAATTCACCAGTGTAGATATGTGGGAAGAGTTGACATCTTTTTTGGTTGCAGGGCTGGGTTCCTGGAGGTTTATGATATGGTTGTGTGGCATGGTTATCAGAAAGAATACGTTTCAGGTTAGGGGGTTGTCTGTTAGCAAGAATAGCTTTTTCTCCTAAGGCCTCTGAGAGTGAGGGATCATTTTCCAAGATGGGTTGAAGATTGTGTATAATGCGTTAGAGGGGTCTGAGTTGTGGACTGTAGGTAACAACAAGAGGAGTTCTTGCTTCCAGAACTCTTTTGGGTCGGTCTTGAAGTAGTTCATGTCTGGGTATTTTTTGGGTTCTTCCAATTTGTTTTTTCACTTCCCCAGATAGGTATTTCAGTTTTAGGAATGCTCTGTAAAGATTCTATAGGTGACTGTCTCTGTCTGTGGGGTCGGAGCAATTCCGGTTCTATCGTAGGGCTTGGCTGTATACAATTGACTGAAAAATGTGTCTGGGATGGAAGCTGGAAGCATGAAGGTAAGTGTAGTGGTTGGTAGGTTTCCGATATAGGGTGGTGGAAATTTATACATTATTTAACTGTACTGTAGTGTCCAGGAAGTGGATTTCCCTTGTGGACTGGCCCAGGCTGAGATTGATAGTAGGGTGGAAGTTGTTGAAATCCTTGTGGAATTCTTCAAGTCTCTTTACTGTGGGACCATATGATGATGTCATCGATGTAGCGTAAGTAAAGTAGGTGTTTTAGGGGACGAGAACTGAAGAAAAGTAGTTCAAGGTCAGCCATAAAGATATTGGCATATTGTGGTGCCATGCGAGTGCCCATGGCTGTGCCGCTGATTTGGAGATAGAAATTGTTTCTGAATTGGAAGTAGTTGTGGGTGAGGACGAAGTCGCAGAGCTCTGTAATCAGGTGTGCAGTGTTATTATTAGGGATAGTGTTCCTGATGGCCTGTAATCCATCTTTGTGTGGAATGTTGGTGTAAAGTGCGTCTATATTCATGGTAGCTAGGATGGTATTTTCAGGAAGATTATTAATGTTTTGGAGTTACCTCAGGAAGTCAGTGGTGTCGCGGAAGTAGCTAGGAGTGCTGGTGACATAGGGTCTGAGGAGGGAGTCGAGATAGCCAGATAATCCTGTGGTAAGTGTGCCAATGCTGGAGATGATGGGCCATCCGAGATTACCAGGTTTGTATATTTTGGGTAGTAGATAGAAAGTTCCAGGTTGGGCACTAAGGAGGGTGTTAGCATAAATTTGTTCCTGAGTAGCATCAGAGAGTTTCATGAGCAGTTTTTTCATGTTTTTTGGTATTGCTTAGTGTGGTCACAGGAGAGAGGCCTGTAGAATCTGGTATTGGTGAGTTGTCTGTTCGCCTCCTGTTCATAATCTGTCCTGTTCATGATGACTACAGCGTCTCCTTTGTCAGCTTCTTGGATTATGATGTTAGGATTGGTTTTGAGGCTGTGAATAGCATGGCATTCTGCATGACTGAGGTTGTAAGTTATATGTTGTTGTTTGCTGATAATGTCAGCTCGAGCGCATTTGCAGAAGCAGTCGATGTAGAAATCCAGACTTTCATTATGTCCGTTGGTGGGGGTCAACACAATCTTCTTGTGGGATTGGCGGTGGGAAGCAGTGAGGTCAGTTTGCTGTATATCGGTGTGTTAGAAATATTCCTTCAGGTAGAGGCGGCAAAAATAGGATTCCAGATCTCCACAGAACTAAATTATATTTGTGGGAGTGATGGGGCAGAAAGAGAGTCCACGGGATAGGACAGATTCTTCTGCTGGACAGAGCGAGTGATTAGATAGGTTGATGATGTTGTTGGGTGAGTTGAAAGTATCTGTTATGAGAGATCCTGAGGCATGTAGCAGTTTGGACAGTTTATTGTCCTTTTTCTTCTGAAGGGAGATGAAATGATCCTTGTAAGTGGTCTGTTGAATAGTAGTAAATTCTTGAAGAGGTGAAATGTGTGTGGAGGCTTGATTTTTTATGATAGTTCCTAATGTAGAGAGTTCCTCCTTGATTTTCTTCTGTTTGTTGTAAAGAATGATGATAAAGTGATTCCTTAGGTTTTTTTGTGACGGTGTGGTATAATCTCTGGCTGTAATCTGTGGGGTATGTAGATTGTAGTGGGTTTTTCACCTTTAAGCCATTATGTATAATATCCCCAACTCATAACTCGGGTCATCTGAAGAAGTGGGCAGTGCCCGGGAACATGCAAATAAAGCCCAGGATATTTAAATCCCAGGCTTCATTTGCAACTCCGGTTGCCCTCATTTGCCTACCTAGCTCGAACTAATGAACTAATGTAGACATACCCTAATAGACTAACTCGGCTACCCTCTGAAGCTCCGTGTCTCTGAGGGTATGTCTACACTACCCCGCTAGTTCGAACTAGCGGGGTAATGGGCATACCACAATTGCAAATGAAGCCCGGGATATGAATTTCCCGGGCTTCATTTGCATAAGCGGGGCGTCGCCATTTTTGAATCCCCGCTCGTTCGAACCCCGTGCCGCGCGGCTACACGCGGCACGAACTAGGTAGTTTGAACTAGGCTTCCTAGTTCGAACTACCGTTACTCCTCATTCCACAAGGAGTAACGGTAGTTCAAACTAGGAAGCCTAGTTTGAACTACCTAGTTCGTGCCGCGTGTAGCCGCGCGGCACGGGGTTCGAACGAGCGGGGATTTAAAAATGGTGGAGCCCCGCTTATGCAAATGAAGCCCGGGAAATTCAAATCCCGGGCTTCATTTGCAAGTGCGGTATGCCTACATTACCCTCCTAGTTCGAACTAGGAGGGTAGTGTAGACATACCCTGAAACACTGCCAACTCTCTCAATTTTTCCCCTTAGACTTGCTTCCTAGGGAAATTTACCTGCCAACTCCTCAGTTTGGTAAAGTCTACCATGTTGATATCCATTATCTTATTGTGCCATTTTCTCTCTGACCATTCCTTAGAATCACAAACTACCATTTTGTGATCATGGTCACCTATTTTGTAAGTAGAAGGCAGCTTATCAACCAGTTTCTCCCTATTTGTCAAAAATCAAATCAATCAAATCTAGAACAGCCTCTCCTCTAGAAGATTTCTCCACCCTCTGAAATAAAAAATTGTCTCCAATATAATCCAAGAACTTGATAACGTGTGCTCTACCATATTCCCCCACTCCCCACCAACAGATGTCTCAGTATTTGATGTCTCCCATCACCACCAAGTCCTGTGCTTTGGATTTTTTTTAAGTTAAAAAAAGCACCTCATCCATCTCTTCATGTTAGATGGTCTGTAGCAGACCCTATTGTGACATCTCCTTTGGGTTTTTACCTTTTTATCCTTACCCAGAGACTTCAATTAGTGTCTCTTATTTCCATCTCATCCTCAATCTAAGTGTATATATAATTTTATATATATAAAAAAAGACAACACTTCCTCCCTTTTCCCCTCACCTGACCTTTCTGAGCAAGCTGTACCCTTCTTTAACAATATTCCAGCCATTTGTATTATCCCACCAAGTCTCTGATGCAAACTATGTCAGAATTGTGTTTATTTTCTAGCATGTCTAGTTCTGCCTTATTCCTCCTACTTCTCACATTAATAGACAGACATCTAAGATACTGATCTGATTTCCCTCCCTCCCCCACAATGTTCTCTTGTCTCTCTCTTATCCCTGCTAGAATGGCCCATGCACCCTCAAATGTAGAGCCTTTTCTCAGGTCTCCATGGTTTTGGCTTACTTGTGAGTTTCTATCACCTGACCCTCTTCAACCTCATTTAAAGCCATTCTCAATAGGTTAGCCACTTGTATCCAAATGTGCTCTTCCCCTTCCTTGATAATGTGAGATTTCACGCTATTGCTTCTGCTACATGTTGTGGATAGGGAACTTCAGTCCACCAAACTGTCAGTTAGCTGTTATCTGAAAGATTCTGTGGTTTTTAGACACAATGCCACCATATTTTTATCACAAGTAATGACTGCTCATTTGTATCCAGTATTTTACATTGCTACCACCTTTTCACAAATAGGAACTTTAAAGGAGAAATCAGTTCCAGTATTTAATATTGTATTTACATTTCAAAAGGGAAGCAAAATAAAGTATCTGCAACAATGGGCTGATTTGATGCACAGCTGTGCATTCAGTTTAAACTAGAAAGGAGAAAAGGGTTGCAGAATCACAGTCCTGTAAGACTCCTTCCACAGCACCTCAATGCAAAAGATACATCAATGTCATTGAAAAAGGACAGGACTCAGAGACCATTTACCTAAACCATGGCTTTGACTGGACAGCCCACTTTCGTCCCACTACCCAAATCCCTCTCCAAGCATCTTATGCTTATGGTTACTGAAAGTGAAGAACCTTATGATGTAGCACCATCCTACTTGCCATCTTTCATTCACTGCTGAAATGACAACACCCATCTCTAATCAGCCTCTATTGCTCACTCATTACATTTTCAAACAAGCACTTTTGTGCTGTGTCCTGTACTACACCACACCCGAGATATCAATATGGATGTTTCAGGTAAGCACCTTGCCTTATCCTCCTTCAACAATTTACTGCAATGCCCACAAAAAAAGAGTAGAAAATAGTTCAGCCACTGATGTACTCAGATCAGAGCCTATCTTGCTGACCAACATTTCCTCTGGAGGCGGGTGACAGAGGAGGGATCACATGAGGATTACCTGTTGTGTTCCCTCCCTCTAGGGCATCTGGTATTGGCCACTGTCGGCAAGACAAGATACTAGGCTGGATGGACCATTGGCCTGACCCAGTATGGCCGTTCTTATGTATTTGTATTTCCCTATCCACCTTTATTGGCTATTTGGGGCAGCAAACCTGTTTCTGTTGTGTCTGTACTATTAATTGCAAGGTGGGAGCCAGATTTAGGACTGTCGGTGCTGTAGTAATGAAGTTACATAATAAAATGCCTGATACTGAAAGAAAGCATGCTTGTACAGCCTACTCCAAGTTGTGTACTTCAGGCATGTCATTTATTTTAAAACATTAGCTGTCATGCATTGTTAAGAAAACAGAAATGTTCCTGTTCTTGTTATTTTTTTTGCTTCATCTTAAATTGATGTATATTTTGGCAGATTCATTAGACTCTTTTTCCCAAACTAAGCTTGTATTTCAGGAGTTTTGTGAAGGAAGATGAAAGGGAGGCAAGAACTCAAATATTTAACGAGCTGGTAAGGGAGACATATCACAGTGATGAATATTTGTACATTGTGGGAATTCAATTAAGTTTGTCTGTTTCAAAGAAGAACTAAACTAGGTGCAACGCTAACAAAATTGATAATGTGCCAGATATTGGTCTATGTTTATGAATAATTGTATTTGAGGAAATTTGAAGTTATTTATTAAGATCAATCCACAAGTCAATTACAAACATGCATTGAGACTCAGCTGAATTCTGTGATAAGGTCTGTTGCAGATTAAAAAAAATGAATAAAACTTCCATTTTATTATAATAGTGTCACATCAACTGCAGTATAGTTAAGCGTTTTGCTAGCATTTTAATTATTAACCCCATTTTCCAGCTGGGTTACTCAGCCATAAAAGTAAAATCCTTCAGTATGAAAAAGAATCTGAAAGCAAGTGAAAATGAATTGCTTCAGCTATTCTATTCATGTGTGTAGAAGGAAGAGATTCTCCCTGATTTGGGGATTTCTGATGCTTTAAACAAACATTTAACAATGATTAGTTCATAATTTTGTCCACACAGGTTTTTTTTTTTTAAATGGCCAACCTGAATTTCTTCTGGTAAATCAGAATTTGCTGAAGTTGCTTATGAAAACTGGAGTCATAGTTATCACCTGCAGCAACTAAAGTTTATTTTCTAATGTCCTTAAAGTTAGACTTGTATGTGTGTCTGATTGCCTACTGAATAAATTTCCTATGCTGAACCAAAGTAGACACACTTGAGCCATACAAATACTCCTGATCTGAAATGGATCTGTTTATTTCTAATTTGAAATATCAAAGTCATTACATAGCTATGTATGCCATATGTTGAATTCCCGAGGCTTGTGAAGCTGCCCCCACGCCTCCAAAAATGTCCCTCTCCTCCTGGCTACCAGTGCTGACTTGGGCAGGGGAGCCATCCGACGCAGCCATGAAAGCTGCAAGAAATAAAGATGGCGGCAGGCAGTGGGAGCCTGCTGTGTCTAAAAAGCCTCAAAACGCCTTTAACTGCAGTTTTTTCAAGGGGCAGAGCCTCTTTTTTTTTTTTTTAGAGCTTTTTGTTGTTGTTGTTCAAGCAAACACAACTGGGGCTCTTTTTAAAGGGGCAGTCCTCTTCTTATTTTTTTTTTTTTTCTTCAATAACTGCCCCAGCTCTTTGTGCTGTTTGCACTGCTATATTGGCTCTTTGCCCAGAGTGGGTTGGCCACCCCTGTTACAGACTAACAGATTTATTGGAGCATAAGCTTTCGTGGACAAAGACCCACTTCATCATTTATCTGACAAAGTGGGTCTTTGCCCATGAAAGCTTATGCTCCAATAAATCTGTTAGTCTATAAAGTGCCACATAAATCTGTTTATGCAGATTTCAGACTAACACACCTACCCCTCTGATAGTGTTCATTCATAGTTTTCTGTATTTGGTAGAATTGGAACTGGAAGGAACCTAAAAAGATTATCAAGTCCAGTCCCCTGTGTTAATGGCAGGACCACGCACCATTTAGTCCACCCTTACAGAGGTTTCTCTAACCTGCTCTTAAAAGTCTCCAGTGATAGAGATTCCACACCCTCCCTAGACTATTTATTCCAGTGTTTAACCATTCTGGCAGTTTGGAAGTTTTCCCCACTGTCCAACCTGTATCTACCTTGCTGCATTTTAAGCCCATTGCTTCTTGTCCTATCATCAGATATTAAATAATCCTCCCATCCCTTGTAACAACCTTTTAGATATTTGAAAGCTGTTATGTCCCCTCTCAGTCTTCTTTTTTCTTCAGACTAAACAAAACCACTCCTTTCAATCTTCCCTCATGGGTCATGTTTCCTAGATCTTTTATTGTTTTTCTCTGGACTTTTTCCAATTTGTCCACATCTTTCATAAAATACGGTGCCCAGAACTGGACACAATAATCCAGGTGAGGCTCAATGCAGAATAGAGTGGACGAATTATAGTTTGTGTCTTGTTTACAACATTCCTGTTTATACATTCCAGAATTCTTTTTGTAATAGTACAGGTCCGCTGATGGGAAGAGGGGTGCAAAGAGAGCAAGTGCCCCATAGCCTTGTGATTCAAAGAGGCCTGGAGCTCAGAGCCCTTTAAATCACCACTAGAGAACTGTGCAGAGCACTCTAGGTGGCTCTTAGGGGTGCCCAAAGGTGCAGGAGCACCACACAGCATGCTCCAGGCTGTGCTGGAGGAGGGGGAGAGCTGTAAGTCAGACAGCACCAAAGGCTGGTGCCCTCAGACTCACCCCTTCCTCCTAAGGCCTCACCTGTTCTGGGAGCATGGAACTGGGCTTCCCACCACCGTGCCTGGGGCATGGCGTGGTTGTCTGCTCCCCTGCAATAGTGTCACACTGTTGACTCTTGTGTAGCTTGTGGTCCACCATGACCCCCCTGGATCCGTTACTGCAGTACTCTTTCCTAGACAGTCATTTCCCAATTTTCATGTATGCAACTGATTGTTCCCTCCTAAGTGAGTACTTTGTATTTGTCCTTATTTCATCCTATTTACCTCAGACCATTTCTCTAGTTTTTCTAGATCATTTTTGAATTATGATCCTATCCCCAAAGGCACTTGAACCCCTCACAACTTGATGTCAATCAACTTTTTTTAAAGCGTACTCTCTCTGCCATTATCTAAATCACTGAACGATGTATAAACAAGGGGATTCAATTTCAGACCATTTTCATTTAAAAAGATGAGGGTTATTGCTTTGTTTAATCCTGCTGATTTGAGAGACCATGGAACAAATTAGGTGGATTTTACATTGTTGCATGCGCTGTGCAAATAAAAGCCCATTATATTGTTAAAGCTTACTAGAAAAATTAAATTTAGGGGACCCAAAAATAGAAATTGAATTAAGACATGTTGGATTAGCTTCTCCAAGACAGTTCAGTGCGCTCAGCCCAGAACTGGAAGATAAACCAGGAAGCTAAATGAAAGGTTAGTTTTTACTACCTTTATGCCCTTTTCTTTCTGCCTCTAATCCAAGAAAGGGTGATTTGGGCCCTCAGCAAAGTCTAGGGCAGCCTCCAGCATTGGCCCCCAAGAGAGGAGGTATCACTTCATGTATATCTGCAACTAGCAATAGCAAAATGCAACTGAAAATTTAGAGTTCCTTTTCTTAAGGTTTTTAATTTTCAAAGGGAAATTCATGTTCATTTATTTTGAAGTTTGTTAAAGGTAGTTCATATTTTAATCCCAACTCTTTCATTTATCCCTGATGGTTATGCAGTTACCTGGTTTGTTACCATTAGTTCAGAGGGGTCTTCATTCCACTCTGAATGAGATTCAGAATATCAGACAATTATAAAAACTGTATAATTATGCATTATTTAAGGAAGTAAAGATGGAGTATTTTCACAAAGAAGATTTTGTGAAACATTCTAGGTAGGTACTTTCATATTTAGATTTTTCTGGCTTTTGTAAGTTATTTAAACATTCAAAGTGACAGTTGAAACATTCTGTACTAAACTGTTGGGGATTATTTCCCCTTTCCAAAGGGGTCAAGATTAATATTGTCCTTAACTTTCACTTTCCAATCTTCAATTAGTCTGTCATGTGCCAGAGTTACATTTCTATAAACATGCATGAGGGCAAACCTGGTCCACAAACATCTATGCAACTTTGTTGTCTGGATTTTCTTCATCTTTGGGATTGTAAAGATGTGGGTAGTTCCTACATGCACCCTTGTGGCTCAGCATGGCAATAGAGGAGACTCCCACCTCAACATCCATGGGGAAACAATAGGTTCACATCAACAGCCCATGGCTAGGAGAAGCCAACACACTAACAAATATCTAGGGTTGCCAGATGGTTGAAACAAAAACACCGAACACCGCCCCCCCTCCCCCCCAAAAAAATAACACCAGGGAAAAAATTCTGTTGAAGGGAAAAAAAAGTGTAGGGGGGAGGGGAGACCAACGTTGTTGAGCAAAACAAACAAACAAAAAGACTCCAAGGACTTAAGCCCCCTCCCCCCCCAAAATTTAAAAAAATCAGCATGTCCCCTTTAAGTGCAGGGATAGGAACCATTTTGTGCCAGCAGCCTTGGGGAACCAAGTAAGCATGGGGGCTGGAGTCGAGGGGCTGGGGGTGTTAAGGGGTTGGGGGGGGGAGGGTGCTGAGTGATTGTAGGGTTGCCAGGTGCCCAGAATTTTTGCCTCCTGGCCACGGAAAAATTCAGAAAATACTGGATATTTTAGGTGATTCTCTGAATTTTTTTACCAGACAGGAGCCGAAAATACCGGACTGTCCGGGTGAATCCCGGACACCTGGCAACCCTACAAATATCATGTTCCCTTTTAATAGAGTTTCAAGTACAAGAGCAATTAGAATATAGTGTCTCACCTCAGGGCCTTTGTTAAGTTCCCAAGCTTTTTCACATGGTCTCTAGTTAGGCTAGTGTCCAAAAGTAGGAGGAAAGAGCCCGCTTCAGCTTGCTGGGCTTCTACTCCCTCTTTTGCTCAGATTCTTTCTGTATCTCTAGCCCAGCGCTAGAAAGAAATGGGAGTTTTCATAATTACACCCCAGGCTGTCACAGATGTAGACTTCAGGCTGTCTATTAAGGAGTGGTACAGTCCTTCACAGGGGTCTAGACTTTCAAATTAGTCTTGGGATAGGGAGCAGAGTTTCTAATATATGGCTATTAGCATGCCATATGCAATACAAGCACCAAATCCTGTCCTCATGCACACCCATACAGCTCCATTTTAGCCATTGCCCTCATCTGCACCATAAAATGGTACTATATTTGAACAGTTGCTAATCATATCCATTGGCAATGCTGCACATGAATCAGGGACAAATATGGATTCCCCCTTATTTAAGGGGACTAGTATCTTACAGAACAAATAGTCCTATGGAAATCTATGGGGCTTCTTGTGGAGTAAGTGGCTACCCCTATGAGTAAGGGTATTAGATTGTGGACTTTAGAGGTCAGCATAAACCAGGAGAAAATACGTTTAGCCATGTATGAGCCAAGATTAAACTCTTAGCTTTGCTGGCAGCTAGGTGACATAGTAACAGTCTAGTCGTTGGCTGTAATGAGGTTGCATGGATATAACTGAGGGCAGAATGGAGTGTAATGTTCAACATGAACCACAGTGTTCTAGGAAGTCTATTTTACTAATTAGTCTGAAGCCTATTTTGGAAATGTCCTGAAAATCCTTCCCTGGAGATGTCATTTGATATGAAAAATTAAAACCATGATTGGAAAGAGGAATAACTGAAAGGAATTGCCTGTCTCTTGCCCAGTGAATTAACCAGACTGTTTATACAAAACAGGACACATGTATGTTGCTTTTGAATAAAGCAGAGCTGTATTAATCTGCATTTATTTTCTGTACCCTTGATAATCCTCAGAAGTGCCAGCAGCTTTATCCAGCCGAGATTTCCATGAATTCATTATTTTTGCAAATATTAACACACACTTGCCTCTATATGGTTCTAAGTAATTAAAACTAAACTCAGATTGCCATCCGGTAAACTGCATAGCATGACTATTGTCCATTCCGTCTCTTCATATAGTATAAATGTAGGCCCAGATTGTTAGCAGCATTACTTGCAGAATTGGGGCCTACAGCTCCAGCCCTGTAATAGATTTACAGATTGGATCTTTCTGCCTGTATTGGAAGCAATTGATTCAAGTGGGTCTTTGTGTAAGAATAAGTGCCCAGTAGATGGCGTTCTGCATGTGACTCCACTCAAGAATCAAGGAGCCACTGAAGGATTCCGATTTAATTCACAGAATTCAGGCATCTACAATAGGTCTCCCAGTCAGTGAGGTTCTATTGTATTTCAGAAGAACTGCATGTTAGCAGTTCTTATACCAAGGAGTTTTCATCGCAGTCAAAAAAGAGGTAGAATTCAAGTGCAACTCTTGCATAGTTCTGCACCTCCCTTGTACATAAAGCAGAGTTGATAGACTCCATCTAGCCCTTAAGATTTGCATGAATGCTTTTATGATAAATCCGGCACCCTGCCATATTCCGCACCACTTTAAAAGTTTTTTCAAATCTGAGTAGCCAAAAGAAGTGCAAATGTTTGAGTTACTATGAAATATTTATGCAATCAATACTATTAAAAACAGAACTAATGATATATGTTGCATTACCATATACAGTATGTAGATTTGCTTAGTTTGGGTTTGCAGGAATTCTTCAGTTAGTAATGTCCAAGTATCAAACCTATCCCAATTCTATTTTCTGCATAACTGAGGCTACATCTAGACTGCAAACCTCTTTCGAAAAAGCTTCTTTTGAAAAAGAGTGTCTAGACTACAACCAGTACTTTCGAAAAAGCAAGCTGCTTTTTTGAAAAACAACACCCAGGCAGTCTGGATGCTCTCTTTCGAAAAAGCACAGGTTGCATTACATAGTGCCTTTTTTCGAAAGAGTGCTTTCGAAAAAAGGCGTTCTTCCTTGTAAAACAAGGTTTTCCATGGTCGAAAAAACTGCCGCGTTCTTTCAATTTGCTTTCGAAAGAAGGTGGCAGCAGTCTAGATGCAGGGGAATTTTTTTGAAAAAAGGTCACTTTAAAAAAAAAAAAACCTGTAGTCTAGACACACTCTGAGTGGGGGAAAGAACAGAATGGGAGATATGGAAACATAATTAAAGAGAAAAATCTCAGAGAATACACTAGGCATTTGAAGGAAAGCTACACATTCTGCCTTTTCATAGATAGAGTGCCAAAAACTGAGCAGAAATTAAAACATATATAAAGTAACGGATGGAATAAAATATGGTAAGCACAAAGCAAAAACCCACTGCCTAGAGACTCAAACAAGAAGTCCCAGACATCAGTTTATTAAAAGAACTAAAGCCAGTAACTGAATGGCAGGAAACTCAAATATCCTTCAGAGAGAGGTTTAAAACCTAGAACAGATGTTTTACTGAAATTACTACATGCCTCCAAGCTTAAAGATTAAATTTTCTTCATGTAGGTGCCCATCATCCTATTGATGTATGCTAATCAACAAAAAGAAAAGCACTGTAAACTTGGGATCCAGACCAAATGGCTGGCATTCTGAATCTGGAATTTCCAGTCATAGCTTAATGTAATGATGAGCCCTCTAACTCATGTTTTTCTCTCTGCTCATGCTTTCTAACATTCCAGCTCATACTGATTCCATCTTAAATAATAGCTACAAGACATATGGTTGTTTATAAAAAAGAAATTGCTTTACAACTACATTTCAGTATAAGCCAACATCTTCCATTATGAGCTCTTTTGCTTTCCATACTTAGTATCACTGATGCAGGGCATTCCTTTGGCTGCTCCAATGCAGGGAGTTCTCAACCGTTTTCTTTGAGACCTCACCCAGTAGGCTATAAAAACTCCACAGCCCATCTGTGTGACAACAGCTGTTTTCTACATATAACAAAATCCATGGCCGACATTAGGAGGAGCAAGCTGGGCAATAGCCCAGAGCCCCATGCCACAGGGGTCCCTGCAAAGCTATATTGATCAGGCTTCAGCTCCAGGTGGGAAGGGCTCAGGCCCATGGGCTTCAGTCATGTGCAGTGGGGCTTCAGCTTTATGCCCTGGATCCTAGCAAGTCTAATCCTGGCCTTGCTTAGAAGCTCTCCTGAAACCTGCCACATACCCGCCTTCCCATGAAGCCCCTGGTTGAGAACCAGTACTCTAACTTACACTTCACGGAAGGGACTTTATGGAATTTTGCCAGTGTGGCTCTGCTCCATCTTGTGACCTCCATGGCTTATCTTTGCTCTGGAAATCCGTCAGATTTCCAAGATCCTGGTTTTGGATTAAAAGTGTCACTTCAGATAAAATCAGTAGCTTTGCCTCTTGCTAAAAACCAAGAGGCATAGAGGGTGCGTTCAGAACACTTTTAGAAGCATAGCTGGCCTTTTTGACCTTTCAAAATGGATTTTAGTTAAACAGCCTCACCTACAAAATTACATGTCTTGCTTGTTGCTCATCATTTAAATGCTGTCTCTGGCTTCCCCAGAGCAGATTAAGCAATGTGCACATGGTACACTTTCACAGAACACTTCAGCCCTCCCCCCCCCCACACACACACAGCTGCTCTCACAACTGCTGGTGTAGCATGATGACAGACCATACCTACTCAGCGTTCCAACCCATCATGCCAGGTTGCAACATCACTCACTCAAATTTGGGCTGTTACCATTCCATCAGCCAAGTCAAATTTGAGTGAGTGGTGCTGTGATCTTCATTTTGTTGTCTTAATTAGTTTCCAACTTTAGGGGTGAAATTCTGGCCCCACCCTTTGTCCTTGCTTTCAAAGCTATGAAGAATTTTCCTCCAGCCTTCCTGACTGTTCTTATCCCTTTTCAATTCCATTCCGGTTTAACTGCGGGGAGTCCCAAGAAAGCAACTAATTGACCACTTGTGACAACCTGCTCAAATGTGAACCTCTCTGCCTGGAAACCTGAGCTTGTCTTCCCTTTCACCCTTTCTTCACATTTCTTCACAAAAGCTAAACTAACCCCAGCAGCAGTTCCTCCTCTTCCTCCACTTCAGTGAAATCTTAACATAGAAGATCAGGACTGAGATTCATGCTGCTCATCACTACCTTGTCGCATTCCATCTTTCATCCTTTGTCTGCTTACACAGTAAGCTTCTTGGGGCAAGGCTGTTTTCTCTGTTTGTCTAATAGCCTTCGCACACTTGGAACTCCAAATTAGGGGAAAAGGGATAAAGATAATGAAAGATCTAATAAAAAAGATGTCAGTGTCCAGCCCAGAGTGGAGGGCAAGTGACATTTGGCCTCTGCAAAGTAAAGCTTCCTAGATTCAATATAGTGGCTAGCTGTGGCGCTATTTCTAGTCTATAAATTAAGCCTCTGAAAGGACGCTTTTCAAAATCCCTTCTAGAATCTTCAAATACAAGTATGATAATATGAATTAACAGGCAGATGGCTGTTACACAGGGGAACTTTACCCATAGTTACCTAATTAAAAATAGAAGCAGCATTTTTAAGAAGGTATAATGTTTACATTGGGATATGACTGAGGAGAGGTTAATACAGTAATTCCTACTGTCCATATTTAGTAAGTAGTTTAGATTTGCTATTTAAGAGGTCTCTTAGGGTACATCTAGACTACACTCTCCGCTGCAACTCCATGAGACCTTCATAGTGTTCATGCCAGGTCTGGATTCTAAACCCAGCCTTCAGACACTCGTTCAGGCTGCAGCAACACTGTTCTTGCCACTGAACTTCTTCCATGAGAGGTGATATTAGAGGCTGGAGACAAATTCAGACTGGTGGGACCAGCTCATCATGGAGCGGTGGGATGACCAGGCTTGGCTCCGAAACTTCAGGATGCGTAAGGCCACCTTCCAGGAGCTGTGCAGATGATTCACCCCTGCCCTGCAACAACAGGACACCCACCTGCACCCTGCCATCCCCCTGGAGAAGAGGGTGGCTATTGCCCTCTAGAAGCTGGCCACCCCGACAGCTACCAATCGGTGGGACACCAGTTTGGTGTGGGGCGATCTACTGTTGGCGCCATGTCGATGGAGGTAAGTCCCTCTGGGGTGACAGTTCATGTGGGGTAGGAGGAGTGTAACAGGAAAGGGAAAGGGGGAGGCAATGCAGTGGGAGTGGGGAAGGGCTCCTGGCCTCACCCTGCCCTACTGCTGGGAGCAGCCGCCTGGGGGGGGGCTCCTGGAGCCTGGGGGGGGAGAGGAGAGGGAGGACCTCCCAAGGACTCGGGCAACCCCTCTAACTTCGTAGGGTGTGTCTACACTACAAAGTTAATTCAAACTAACAGCCGTTAGTTCGAATTAACTTTGATAGGCACTACACATGCAAACTGCTAGTTCGAACTTAATTCGAACTAGCTGAGCGTTTAATTCGAACTAGGTAAACCTCATTCTACAAGGACTAACGCCTAGTTCGAATTAAGTAGTTCGAATTAAGGGCTGTGTAGCCACTTAATTCGAACTAGTGGGAGGCTAGCCCTTCCCAGCTTTCCCTGGTGGCCACTCTGGGCACAGCCAGGGAAACTCTATTGCCCCCCTCCCAGCCCCGGACCTCTTAAAGGGCCACGGGCTGGCTACAGTGCTTGTGCCAGTTGCAAGCCTGCCAGCACCCAGCCAGCAGGCCCTGTACCTGGCACAGCATGAGCCAGTCACCCGCTGCCACCCAGCCCTCCGCCTCTTCCCAGGACCAGGCTGGAAGCTCACAGGAGCCTACCCGGGGCCACGAGAGGTGGGCTCCCGCCTGGTCTAGTGCAGAGATCATGGACCTCTTTGAGGTTTGGGGGGAGGCCTCCAACGTCCACAATCTCCGCACTAGGCACAGGAAAGCGGCCATCTAGGGCAGGATAGCTGCCAGCCTGGCCACCAAAGGTCACATGCGAACCCAAGAGCAGGTCTGCATGAAAATCAAGGTGGTCCAGTGAGACCCCCGACCCTGAGCTTAGAACATAAGAATGGCCGTACTGGGTCAGACCAAAGGTCCATCTAGCCCAGTAGCCTGTCTGCTGACAGCGGCCAGCACCAGGTACCCCAGAGGGGATGGACCAAAGACAATGACCAAGCAATTTGTCTCGTGCCATCCATCTCCAGCCTTCCACAAATGGAGGCCAGGGACACCATTCCTACCCCCTGGCTAATAGCACACCATGGACCCAACCTCCATGAATTTATCTAACTTCTCGTTAAACTCTGTTATAGTTCTAGCCTTCACAGCCTCCTGTGGCAAGGAGTTCCACAGGTTGACTATGCTGTGGAGGCAGGAAAAGGGAATAAGGGAATTTGTGTGCAGCCATCTTGGTCTTGTTAACAAGAGAGCAAGAATCAGGCTAAGTATGTGGCCTGACAATGCGAGATCTGTAATTAGATGCTGCCTTCGCCTCTCGCCTCCATACGGAGATAAGGATAGAATGCTGACTCTGGCAGGGACCTTGAGATAAGGAGCATCTGGGTGGAACTAAAATAACTGTTAGCCATTGGTGTTTGTAATGGGAAGGAGACTAATTGTTATTGTTATTATATCTAATGGACAGTATATAAACTGCTTCATAATTACTTGTATTCGAAGATCTGCCTCGGAGGGAGGGCTTCCCCCCCCCCCATCCGAACCAGTTTTTCCCTTGCTGCAGCTTGTAATAAAACTGCCTCTGGCTACTTGTTGCTTACAAATGCAGAGTGAGGATAATGTTTTCTTCCACAATGCACCCTCTCCACACCACTCATGATTTTATAGACCTCTATCATATCCCCCCGTCTCCTCTTTTCTAAGCTGAAAAGTCCCAGTCTCTTTAGCCTCTCTTCATATGGGACCTGTTCCAAACCCCTAATCATTTTAGTTGCCCTTTTCTGAACCCTTTCCAAGGTGAGGAGACCATGTCTGTACGCTGTACTGAAGATATGGCGTATCATAGTTTTATACTTCCCCTCCTCCTTCCCCTGGCTTCCCCCTTCCAGCTCCCTCCTCCCAGGTTTCACCCTCCCCTTTCCCACCCTCTCTCTTCCCCGCTCCCACCTCCTTTTCCCAGTCTCCCCAGAGGTTAATCCCCCCCACACACAGTTTTGTTAAATAAAGAGAGTTTCTATTTTTGAACACACGTGTCCTTTATTTTTTACATCAGGAAAGGGGATTAGGGAGGGTAAGTGGAAGAAGGTGAGGGAGGAATGGTGCACGAGCCCCCGATGGGAAGGACTGGGGTGGCTCTGTGGGCTCTTCAGGGTGGAAGCTCTCCTGCAGGGCCTCCTGAATTCTGACAGCCCCCTGATAGACCCCCCCCAGATGGCAGCCCGTGGCAAGTGAAGCCGGGCTGATAGCCGAGTGCTGTGATGTGCCGAGTGTGGGCACTCAGGGCACTCCAAGACAGGACTGCTTTGCTGTCCCTCACCAAGTTAGACAAGAAAGTGGGGAACCCTGAGAACTGTCTGTCCGGGGTGGGGGTCGGGTCCCTTTAAGCACAGCCCTCGGCTAGCCTGAGGCAGCAGCTCCACATTCTAAGTCCTAACCTGATACCCTGCCAGCACTGCTTCTGGCCACCCTAACTTCGGTTCAGGGTCCACTCAATGCGGACGTGCTATTTCGAATTAGCAAAACGCTAATTTGAATTAGCTTAGTTCAAATTAACTAATTCAAATTAAGTTAGTTCGAATTAGTGCTGTAGTGTAGACATACCCCTATTCTGTGTGTTTGTATGTGTCTATTTCTGCAGTTGGTGAGGGCCATCAACTCAGAGCTGCTAAACAGGATTGTTCTCCTTGGAGACCTGGACACCATCATGGCCAGCTTTGCTGGGCTGGGATCCCCAAACTGTGGAGGAGCGCTCGATGGAACTCACCGCCCCATCGATCAGCCCAGTATATCTACAGAAAAGGCTACTTCTCCATGTTGCTGCAGGCCCTGCTTCACCACCGTGGACAATTCACTGACATTTGTGTGGGGTGGTCAGGCCAGGCACATGATGCTTGGCTCTTCAGAACATTCTTCCCACAGCGAAACTGGCTCATGAAGCCATACACTGGCCATCTGAATGTGAGCATGCCCAGTGTATGGCTTCATGAGCCAGAGCATGAGGGTGTACGCTGCATCAGCCACAATGCACATTGGCATCTCCATGTCCCCAACAGCAAAGTTTTGCTGTGGGAAAAATGTTCCTGCCTGCAGCCTGAGGTAAAGGTAGGAATTTCTCCTGGAAATACGCACAGTGGTGAAGCGCTTCCCACAAGGTGGAGCTGCGCTCGCAGACCCTGGCATAGTCCTGCCTCAATTCCTTTACCTTGGCCCACACCTGGTCCAAGGTTCTGGGGTGGTGTCCTTTTTTGGCCAGCCCCTCAGTCGTGTGGGCGTAAGTGTCTGCATTCCAGCATCAGTAATGCAGAGCCTGCAGCGATTCCTCCTCTCCCCAAAGTTCTAAAAGTGTCAGGGCCTCTGGCCCTGACCAGGCTGGTGCTCGCCTCTTGGTGCCCCTAGAAGCCTCGTGGGATGGCTCCCTGGAAGGTCCTTGGGGGCCACAGGTGTCTTGGGCTTGTGCCATGCTTCTTTGGCAGACAGGCAGGGAGAGCTGTGTGGTCAAAGGCTTCCTCTGGCTGCCTTCCTGACACAATGGTGTCTGTGCCTTTAAGACATGGCTACAGACAGGAATAATAGAGGTTTTTCCTGCAGATGGAGTGTTCACTAGGGCTTTTTCCTGGAGGTCTGTTTTTTCAAAAAACAAACAAACAAACAAAAAAACCCACCCCGCATCCACAAACGCCTTTTTTTGACAGCTCTCTGTCGAAAAAGGCATTATTTCTTGTAAAACGAGGCTTACCGCTGTCAACAAAACTGCTGCGTTCTTTTAATTTACTGTTGAAAGAACGCAGCTGTAGTCTAGATGCAGGTGAAGTTTTTTTGAAAAAACAGCGTAATCTAGACAAACCCTTAGAGATTGTCCTCAATTGTCAAAAACAAATTGGATTTAATGACAAGCAGCATAGCGAGTCCGTGTGACAAGCCCAGAAACAGCCATAGACAAGTCCTCCAAGAGGATAGAGAGGCTTTAGAGAAACTGGCCAATCAGGAGGCCTACAAAAGGAGCTGCAAAGCTCAGCAGGAGTCAGGGTACGTCTATACAGCACCATTATTTTGAAATAACTAGCGTTATTTCGAAATTACTTAGTCCGCGTCTACACAGCAAGCAGTTATTTCAAAATACTGTCAAGTTGGAGGACTTCTTACTCTGACTCCTGTAACCCTCATTGTAGGAGGAGTAAGGGAAGTTGGAGGAAGAGTGTTCTATTTAAAAATAAGTGCTGTGTAGACGCTCCGAATGTCAAAATCAGCTATTTCGAAATAAGCTATGCAATTGACTTACCTTGAAATAAGCTACGCAAATTGAGCTAAGCCCTGCTGTGTAGACACACCCTCAGGCTGTTTCTAGACTGGTCAGTTTTTCCAGAAAATCAGCCGCTTTTCCGGAAAAATTTGCCAGCCGTCTACACTGGCCGCTTGAATTTCCGCAAAAGCACTGACAATCTCATGTAAGATTGTCAGTGTTTTTGCGGAAATACTATGCTGCTCCCGTTTGGGCAAAAGTCCTTTTGCGCAAAAGGGCCAGTGTAGACAGCTCAGATTTGTTTTCCGCAAAAAAGCCCCAATCACAAAAATCGCGATCGGGGCTTTTTTGCAGAAAAGCGCGTGTAGATTGGCACGGACGCTTTTCTTTTTGCGGAAAAGCATCCGTGCCAATCTAGATGCTCTTTTCCGAAAATGCTTTTAATGGAAAACTTTTCTGTTAAAAGCATTTCCAGAAAATCATGCCAGTCTAGACGTAGCCTCAGTGTGGGAGCAGAGCTTGAGGTGAGCAGACTACCTGGCTGACTGAGGATGTTGCCTTCAGGAGGGGAAGCCCTGGAAATGCCACTCTCTCTGAGCGGGGAAAGAGGCTGAGGGGGACACCAGCAGAGGGTACTGAGATGGGCCCCTGTTAGGTGTGCACTCTGGAAGGGTTTTGAGTATCTCACAGGAGTGTGACTCAGCCAGAGGACTGAGTAGCCAAAAGGGTTTTAAAGAGGCAGTACAGCAAACACACTTGGCCAGATGACGGGTACTCTGATTGCCAGCCTGCTACAGCCACATACAAATAAAAACGGAAAATAGTTAGTCCAGATGACATTTGTCTGATTCCCGTTTTTGGCAGGTATCCAACCCACAATCCCTCACAGTCAAAGAAAAGAGACACGCTATTTAAAAATATGTTTCTGAAAGGTACACAAATTCAAAGAAACTCCATTTAAATACATTTCAGCTAATGCCTCTGCTGTGAGTTCCCCTTATCAACTTTACAGCAATCAAGGGACTATCTTTCTAAAAGTGAGAACTCAAAATGGTAGTTATAGAAATAACACTTAATATTTCCCTCCTCCCCCACCTAGTGCAAACTGTTTTAAAGTCAAATGTTGGCCAGGCAAAGTGCTGCATGCACAGTGTAGCATTCAAACACTGCATGATTATCAATACAGAATCCCATTAGACTAAGGGAATGAAAAAAATGTCACTGACCCCTTGTTATAGAACAGTGATTTTCAGTTGGTGATCCATGGATCCCAGAGGTCTGCAGACTATGTCCAACAATGCCTATGGGTTTGAACCTCCATTTCAAATATAAGGGTCTGTAAATGAAAACCAAAAAAATTGTAAGCCATTAGATATAGTTAAAGTATATTCTTTTATAACAGAGAAGTTCAAGACTTAAAAGTGGTGTTAATTATAATAATGGCATGCCCAAACAGAAAAATGCCTCCTTTGATGAGTTCATTTGGTTACTCACCCACTATATAAAATTATATGAGATATTACCATCTTTTTCTGCTCATAAGTTGCGTCTAGGTACTGTATTTACTAGGAGCTAATCAAAAAGTGGTAAAGATATTTTGTTAAATTTTAGAAGTATTGAAAACTTCATGCTGTATATTTCAAAAAGGAAGGGTATTCATTACAAGTTTGTATGGAATGCTTTCTAGATTTTTTTCCTTATTCCCCACCCCATCTTTTGAGTGCTAACTCAGATTCACAGAAAGGGAAACATGCTGGCTAAACTGCAGGGCCAGCCCAAGCCATTCGTGCGCGCCAGGTGCTCCCTCCCCCCGCCCCAGATGCCTGGTGCATGCATGCCCCCCCCCAGGGTACCGGCACATGCGCAGCCCTGCCCTCACCCAGTCCAGCAGTCCCGCGCGGCACCCCCTACAATGGGGCACCCTGGGCAGAAGCCCGGTCAGCCCGTAGCTTGGGCCGGCTCTGCTAAACTGTGGCAGGGGTGTGACTGAGTGTAACTTGGAAAGTGATAGTGCATAGCAACTATGTAGGTGAACACTGTTTGTCCATTGATCCTATATCCAACCAGAGGAATAATCATTGAACACCACCCACCATTTTTCTCCATGCTCAATAGCAGCAGTCAGAGCTCCTCCAAGGCCACTAATGCAGTTTGGAGAAGAGGATTCCATTCCCTCAGTCCTGGGATTTTTGAGTCAAGAGCTCTTTGATGTAGGACTTGTTCCATGTTCAGGATTTCACCCTATAAGCTGGTTCCATTCCAGCTTATAGAACTGCAAGTTTTGAAGTTCCCTTAAACTAATATACTTCCATAACTTCAGATCTTAATCCTTTTCTAATTTGGGGCTTCTCTATTTAGACATCAGGCTAGATTGCCAACTAGACTGCATCTTAGATTTCCAATTTAAGAAATGCTGAAAATAACTACGTGGCAATTAAAGCTGCCAAGATTATTGAAAAGACACTTCCTCAGACACTTTGCTCTCTTCATGTGACATGGAAGTAACATAGGAAAATAGCAAGCTCAGATCAATCTATGCCTTGGGTGGAGTCAATGCTGTCGAATCCTACTTGCAAATTTGTAACAAAAACATGGACTAAATTACACCAAAAATACTGAACACGGAAAAATCAGTAACTTGATAATAATGTTGTTATTTATTCATGAGAAACTCCAGCAAAGGGAATAGCAGAAATTAAAAACAAAAATATCCACCACATGTTTTCAGCGAAGTCCCCTAGATTTTATTTATTAATGAGACTCAAGGATAAAAGGTTGTTTATTAAAACATAGTATCTAATTGTGAAGAAGGGCAGTTTTACTTTACAGAAGTCTGAACTACATCATTGGCTATGACCCCTCTCCTTCATATTTCTATACATCAAGTCAATGAATACCTGAATCGACCATTTCTCTATGCACTATGGAGATGCCAGAGATTCAGGCTAATCCAGGGAATGAGCTATATCATAAAGCTCCACTTACGAGTCTTTCCATTGATTTTACTTGGAGTTGGATCAAGCCACAACCTAGACTACCTATGAATCTAGGCAGATCTTGGCTATATCTTTGCTTCATTTACAGAATAAACCTGTACCTCAATGAACTTGTTGCTAAAATGAACCAAATATTTTGTGTCTCACTGGAGTGAGGTTGGCATGAAGATATTTTCTGTTTAGTCGGAGATTTTTACAAGTTGTGTTAGTGATTGCACAGTGTAGCGCACCCTTGGGAATCTATTGATTTGATCTTCCAGTGCATGATGCATAAGTTCACTCAGTCCAAGTCAGTGTGCTGAAGCTTTTGAAATCAAGATTTTTTTTCTTGTTGAAACATCTTGCTTGCTAGCTTAACTACATTCTAACACATACAAGCTACCTGCTAATGTAACAAACCAGCAGCAATACATAGAATATTGGGAGCAGGAAAGCAAAAAAAGGCAGCTGACCTAGCACGTCTGTAGTAAAACATTAGGCATTGTTGTTATAAGTGAAATACAGATGCTACAGTTCTCAACAGTGCATGCTGAAATAAAACAAAGTTCTCTAGTTAAACTTGAGAAGCTAACTTTCATGTTTCAGTCCATCTCAGGAAAATTTAACTAGAAGACCAGCTATAGGGCCAGCCCAATAGACTGGGAGGATTGTTTAAACTTAGTCTTTTACTCTTTGGTTTGACAGGGGATAGAAGTGCCACAAAGACAGCATATTTAGTTCCAGAATGCAGGGAAAACCTTGCCCTGGGATCTTGAACCACCCTCCTGACCCAGGAGATGCACCATTAACAATTTTTAAGAGGCATGTTAAGCCCTTTTTAGCTGGAGTGATGAGTTGGGGGCCTTTAAAGAGAAACCCTGGAGACTCACATCTCACAAAATTGTGTGTGCAATGGGTTCTATTTTTGGTATATATCTACATGTCAAAATCTAAAAGATGAATGGAGAAAATGTATGTTTTATATTTCATTTTCATGTGTCTAGACAAGTAACACAAACTGTTAATATAGCCTATTTCAAAAGGCCTAATCTCCCCTTGCTCTAGACATGCAGGAATGAGGCTCTAGAAGAACTTGGATTTAGAACTTTTAAAATTTAGATTAGTACTTTGTATTTGACAAGTTTATTCTGTTCTGATTTTATATCTACTTGTTGCTCGTGGGAAGAGGTCAAATAGAATTTTATGCTAGCATTAAATATTAGTGCATTATGGAAATGGAAACATAGCAAGAGCCACACCAAATCAAAGCAGAGGTTCATCTATTCCAGTATCCCATCTCTGACAGCAGCCAGTATTAGGTACTTCAGAAGATACAATAAGCCTCCTGGATTATTGCATTACTACAATTGTCATATAACCTGCTGCCAGAGGGCAATTTTTTTCGATGGTCCAGTTGGCTAATTGACTTTCTCTAGAAGAATGATTTAATGTTGCTGTTCTCATTATTAGTAAGTGTCTAATCCCTTTTTTAATCTTACTAAGCTATTTGCATCAATATTACCTACTGGTAGTGAGTGCAGCGTGTTAAGTATGTGCTATGTAAGAATATAATCGATATACTATTAAATTTGATGTGACCTTCAGTCAATCTAGAAAGTCGCTTGTTTTTGATCACAAGGATACTCAAGTTGCTCATTTTGTATTCCTCTATCGTCTTCCCTTCATCTTTTCCATGAGATAGTCATTTCAAATTCTTCAGACTGAAGTATTTCCATATCTAATATTTCTTGCTTCTCTCAATCCCTTCTATTTCTGCTGTGTCTCATTGACTCTCTCTTGCATTAGATGCAATGATGGAAGATAAACATAAGCCGACATTCTCCAGCAGAGCAGAATCAGTGCTTTAAAATAAAATGTCCCTGCTCACAAGCAAGGTAATTAGCATGGAACCGAAAGGCCACCACTCAACCTTCAATCCCTCATCTATGTAGGAACACTCATCCCTTAAATGCCATCTCCCTGAAGACATGAAATTACTATAGGCACTCCAAAGAAAGAAGAAATTTTCTGAAGATTTCCTAACCACCTCTACAGAGCCATTAAAAATGTGCAGAGCATTGTCAAAAGGGCTTAAATCACTTTACTCTTGCAAAAGAATAATTGTGCTTCAAAGCTAATACAGTGGATTCTATGAAGCAATATTTCTCGAATAACAGATACTGACCAGATTGAAGAGTGCCATGTTCAAAGGAACATCACTCATTTGACAAGCACACTACCTTCCTCCTTGATTAATCTTTACTGCTTAAATGCAAATTAAGTAGAGCATACATTCCTTTGTTTGCCAGTTTCATTGGGTGGGACTGTGGGGTTGGGAACACACGGTAATGTGTAGCAACATTGTATTTTAAGTTATCATCAGGACAATACTACTCAGCAAATGATTTGGTACAAAATATGCCTTGTAAGGTCCTTGAAAACATGATTACAATAGTATAGGGTGTGCATAGAGAGATGTATTCTGTCAGTGTGTAGTCAAACAACTGGTTACTTCTTTCAGTCAATATATCAAAGTGTCTGAGGCAGTCAAAATGGAGAGTAAGATCCTTCTATGGAGACAAGCAATTACAGGGGGCTGTAGTGAGCTGAGGTGGCCGCTCACTGACCCAGAAGGGTAAGAACCTCTCTCTGCACTCTGGTGGGCTGAGCCTGGCCCTACCCCTTTAACTCCCTGGAAGCCAAGGGCTCAGGGCAAGCTGTATAAAAACCCAGGCCAGGAGCTAAGGGGAGCTCCAGCTGCCTGAAGCAGAGGCCTACCCTGAGGCCCCGAATTGGGAGGCTGCTGCGGGCTCCACAGAGACTGAGACCTGGCCCACTGGGCCCCCAGACTGACGAGGAAACCCTGATGGCTGTGCTTGAGGGTCCAGACCCCAATGAACCGGAGAACCTGCTGTGACACCAGGTATACTCTAAGGCGGAGTTTGGAAGTGGCCTAGAGGAAGCCAATGACTGTCAGGCTGATTTCACTATAGTCAAGTGAGTCAGCAGGCTGGATCCCTGCTGACCCCAGTGGCAGACAGTCCTGCCACTGCCAGGGCCCTGGGCTGGGACACAGTGGAGTAAGGAGGGCCTGCGTCCCCCCCTGGTACCCCATACCCTGGCTGGCAGTCTCCCCCTCTCCTGCAAGTTAACTTCTGTTTATTTACCTGCCCCACCCTGCACCAAGGCCTGGGCCTACCTACACTGTTGAATGGCGCTTGTTTGCTTTCCCTGCCCTGTACGCAGGGTCAGGCTATCGGAGGTTTATTGATTGGCCCGAACACAGGACTAAGCCATCTGGCTTACATGGGCTTGGACAAAATGGCAAAAGAAAGAAAACTGCTGTATATACTCATTCATAAGCAGAAGTTTTTTGGTTTAAAAAAAAGAAGTAATGCATCAAAGACCAAGATTTGGCTTTTCAATGGGTCTACATTGTCATTATAGACTAAGTGTTGGCAAACTTCAGTTTTCAGCCAGTCATAGTAAGCCGCTGGCGTGCCAAGACATCTAGTGTACATGGATCATCTGCAGGCACAGAGTTCCTCTCCCCCATCTCTCAGTGGCTGCAGTTCACTATTCGTGGTCAATGGGAAGTGACAGCCAGCACATCTCTCGGCCTGTACAGCTTCCCACAGCTCCCTCTGGCTGGGAATGGTGAACCGCAGCCACTGGGAGCAGAGGGGCTCTGTGCCTGTGGATGGTCCAAGTACATTATGTCCTGACACGCCAGTGGCTTATCCTATTGGGGTGGGAACTGAAGCTTGCTGACCCTGCTGTTGTTTAAAAGTTGGAATCACAAGAAAAAAAGCAAAAGTTTTACTAACTTTATTGTAATGTAATCCAACAAAAACCTGTAATACTGAATATATATTCACATACCTTCAAAATTACAGTGCATGTTTTAAAGTCTCATCATTTTAATGCATTTATTTTAAAAGTCTTAAAATACTTCAAAGTCCAAATCAGTCTCCAATTCACCAAACAGTTCATTAAACTCAGCTTCAGTCATAGCTGCATCTGCATCATCGCAAAAGTCAGTGTTGTCCTTAGACACTTTACCAGTCTCCATCATGTCATCAGCAAATATGGTGACATCTTCTAAATACAGAATTTCCAGAATGATTCTTTCATCATTTCCAAGGGAATGGACTCCCATGCGTCTTTGACCATTTGATTGTGGGATTTCAAAACTTTTGTCAACTTCACCATGTCTAAGAACATCCAGACGGACCACATTTTGTGTAGCCTGTCATTAATGGGTTTGTTCAGGCAGACATCAAGCAGTTGCAGACAGAAGTTAGGCCTCCGGGTATTACAGGCAAATTACTTTTCACTTTCTCCACATGCTTCACCTCGTCTGTCTTGTGTGCCTGAATATGTTCCAAACAAGCATACAAGATTTCTTAAGAAGCTCCTGGTCTCTTCTGCCACACTTTTTCCAGCCATTCAATAGTCCCACTTTCTGCCATCTTTTTTCATATGTGCATACAATGACACCCAATGGAAACTGGGGTTTTAGGCAAGGTTTTTCCTTTAAAAAAGTAACAGGAGAGAGCTTTGATCCATTGGCTAAATGTGATAAAAATCACTGTAAAATGGATTCTCTCATGGTCAGCAGTTTTAATTAAGATTGTCTTTTCACCAACACTAGTTACTGTTCTGTTGCTTAGGAAATCAAATGTCATCAGTTGCTCATCCATATTTCCTATTTGTGACAGCTCAAATGCATATTCCTTTTGATGTTTTATAATAAACCTTTGGAAAGATTCAATTTTTTCTTCAAAGTCTTTCAGCAGCTTTAGGGAAATCTTTGCTCGCTGACGAAGACCAAGACTATGATGTTTCATCAAGCAAGTACACCAACCCACAGTTGTGACAAATATTGATGACTTCACTGGCTTGTATTTGTTGTCTTTCAACATTTCCAGAGCACACAGACAAATTCCAGTTCTAGTGAGTAGGTATTCATTTTGTCAACTTTCAACAACCCAATCTTTGCTATCTTTCTCCAGCCCAGGAAATGAAGCACATTATATCTTGCTTCCTGGCCTTTTTTTGCCTTTCTCTTACCTGTTTCTCATAGCCACAGAAATCACTAGCAGTAGCACAATTATTATTTGCTTCTGCATATTCAACAACTGTAAGATTGAAAACTGTATCATAAGCAGAAAGTTCTCTTTTGATTTCATTGTTTGTTTTAAATACTAGTATGAAAATAATGTATAGATTTTGTAGGATTTTATAGACCAGTGGTTCTCAAACTTTTTGACCTGTGGCCCATCCTACTCAACACAAACCTTTCTGTGGACCACCAGACAACCATCCATGACAGTAATATGCCTTTGCTTATCTCTAAATAAATACTAAATTATTAATAGTAGGTTACTGATGCTACAACATAAGGGGGAAATAGAATCAGTAAGAAAGGAAATATTAATTAAAATCAAAGTAAACAAATTTAGTGCTTTAACTTTATCATGTTAGCTTTATCATGTTTTAAATAAAGTAAAATATTAATGCATGTCATAAAAAAAGGTTTCAATATTGTCTTAATTTATGCTATGGGTGGGGAACCTTTATTTGGTCAGGGACCACTGAACACAAAAGTGAAAGGCACCTCCCTCCCCCAAAAAAACCTGCAGTCCCTGTTGATGCAATTCCCAACTGAGACATCTCACTCCCCTGGTGTTCCTGCCCCCATGGGAGAAGGGGAGCAGGGAGGGCCAAGGTTCAGAGGCCAGATTAACTATTCTGGGATCCCAGGGTTGATAGATTGTGAGGCCCCCCTAGGCTTTGGGGTAAAGCCAATAATAAGGGGTTCGTTGTGTGGGAGAGAGCTGCCAAGGAATGAGATAGGAATGGGTGTACATGGGGGTACAGGCTGGGGGGTGGGATGTCTGGCCAGAGGGAGGATGCAGGAGCAGGCTGGGGGTGCAAGCTCTCGGTGGAGGGGGTGTGTGACCGCATCGAGGGGTACGATCACCCCCTTCCACCCGGAAGGGGGGTTCAGCGGACCCAGTCGTTGGATTCTGGCCTGTTGGTCCCAAAGTCTAATCCGGATTAGCGTCTTTGGGTGCGATCACCCCGTTCAGTCGAGTCTGGGGGATCTGCGAACCCAGGGGTCGCCTGTCCCTTTGCGCGGGGCTTTCCCCCACGGTCTTAGCTGGAGGTTCCCGCTCACCGGCGCTGGAGCAACTCAACTCCCTGTGGTGGCGGGAGGGGAGGGAGACCCGGGCCCACCCTCTCCACCGGGTCCCAGCCCGGGGCCCTAAGCACAGGGTTCTGCTTGCTCCCTGTGCAGTAGACGTGGGATGCACTCCCGAAACACGTCCACCCACGGTCGCCAGAAGGGCCCCGCCCCGGGCTGCTTCCTCCCCCTCACGTATCCCGCTACCCTTCCCGTGAGGTCGCCGTAGCCTACCATGCCTCGGTCCCTCGGTGTAGGAGGAGTCCGCCCTCCGTAGCAGGATCCGGAACCGTCGGTAGCCCGCGGCTGTGGTGGTCTTTGGCCTCCCATCTCCGGGGGCCTGTGTCAGGGCTCCGGGCTTCCTGGGGGTGGCGTTGCCCCACACCCGGCCCCAGACCCTTCGGGAGCCGGCCTCAGAAACAGCCCCCTCCCGCGCTGCTGGCGGGCCCTTTTCAAATGGCCTGCCAGAGATGACGTGCTTCCGGCGCGCCTCCCCTCCTGCATCGGCGCGCGCGCTCCTGCCTCATCCAACTCGGCAACCCTAGTGCCCGCCCTTGGCGGACATGCGCCGGGAGATGGGCTGGCCACGGCTCAGCTTCTAAGCCGTGGGGGGAGCTCCTACAGCCAATGTCTGCCGCGCGCCGGCTGCCAATAGCCGAGCGCCGCAGTCGGGGGCGCTGCCTCTCCCAGCCCCCCTTCGTGCTCCTCCATGCGGCCCACCTTCGGCCTGTCACAGGGTGCTTACCAAGATTTGTACTCCCTCCATTTCCCCCCACTGCTTCCATGCACTTTCTCCTGCTGCTCGCATTGGCTATGTTTCTGAACAATGGAAGCAGCAGGGAAAACCTCCAGGCAGCTCGTCCATGCACTGCCATTCCTCCAGCCGGCCGGAGAGGTAGCAGCAGCTCACAGAGCCACTTGTTCCCCTACTGCGAGCCAGATCCAGCAGCTGCGGCTTCTTCTCTCCACCCCCCAAGCAGGAAGCTGGCGCTGGTGCTGGTTTGCAAGGGGGAGGGACATGGGGCTGGAGTGCCAGCACAGGGCTCCCTGCTGGGGGTGTGAGGAGCTGAGCCTTGAGCTGCAGCCCATTAGTGGTCTGCAGACCAGTTTGAGAACCACTGTGAGAGGAATGCCACCTGCTTTATCACTGTCAAATTATACTCGTTCTTTGTTTTTTCAAAGCAGCCTTGTAGGTTGACACGTCTATAGTAACAACAGGCTATTTAATTTTAATACCAATTTAGTTGATTCGGCATTTTATATTTTCAGATTGGCTAGCGACCTACAAGGTCCAGCGGTCAACATGCATGAAGAGATCATATTACACAATAGCAGATTGACACCAGGACTATAGTACTATCATTCACTGTGTTTTTCTGACTGACTTGTAGAGTCTAGCATTTTGTTAAATGGAAGGGTCACATTTCATGCAGATACAATTTCAACAATAACATTTTAACACATTTTTTAAAAGTAGTGAGACCAGAATTGATGTTCCATCATCGATGATCTACAAAAAGGTTAAAGAAAACTTCTGTTCCCAGCCCGTCGGGTTAAGCTGCTGGCACACCAAGAGTTTTAGCTTATCTAGAGCATCTGCAGGCATGGATTACCTCAGTTTCCAGTGGCTGTGATTCATCATTTCCAGCCAGTGGGAGCAGTAGGAAGTAATGCAGGCCAAGGGATGTGCTGGCTGCCACTCCTGTTGGCCAGGAATAGAGAATCACAGACACTGGGAGCTGAGGCACTCCTTGCCTACAGATGGTCCAGAAAAAACAAAACCTCTGGCGTGCCAGCAGCTCACCCTGACAGTCTGGGAATTGAAGTTTACAAACCGCTGAACTGTAGGGTCAGCTTATAAAAGGGTCATAGCATTTTGCCATGAACAAGTATACTGTATATGGTAGCTAACCATAGGAAGTCCCTCTTTCTGACCCACAAGCATCCAAGAGTTCAGAACCCACAGTAGTTCAAAGCAAATACTCAAGGTCTGGCCCACCTTTTACTCAGGAGGTGCAACTGGGCCAAAGTCAGGCAAATAGTCTATGTTCCCAGAGAGAAAAGAAGGCGGAGGACATGTCTGTTCTCCTCCTAGTACCACTCCACACTGAGCCAGCCTTTCCCTCCATAAAGCTCTGCCTCCAGGCCTGCACATGCCTTGTAGGTGCAGAAGGGCAGGGCTGCTTGAGCCCCTAGCGGCTCTTCAGTAGCTTCCTGGTCAGTGTAGTGTTTGTATGTACAGTCACAGGCTGCTTACCTAGATGGGACTCAAGCCTGTTGATTTAAAAAAAAAAAAAAAAAAAAGAGGGAACTAATTCTTTGACTTACGTTACTATTAGTAACGGTCTCTATCTGAATTTGTTCCTTTAAGTTATTATTTATGTTTAAAAAATATATATTATCCTCCCCATTCCTACCCACAGTGGTTTCCAGAGAAAGATTCAAACTGCACAGTTACCAGTCAGGAAATTTTACATCAAAAGGACAGAAAAATGTATGTACTTAGAAAAAATACAGCAAAGGACAAGTCAAACAAAAAAAAGCAGTCCGTCTGGAATTGAAGCACAGACTGGTAACATTAAGGCTACGTCTATACTATCGCCTTTTTATGCAAAAACATGTGCAAATGAGGCAAAGCGAGGCATATCACCCCACCTCATTAGCATAATAAATGAGTGCTCGTTTTTGCGCAAGAGGCTTTTGGGCAAAAAGGAGCTGTCTACATGGCTCCTTTTTGCACAAACCCCCCCTTTTGCGCAAGAGCCATTCTTCAGGAAAAAAAATACGGAAGAACGGCTCTTATGCAAGAGGATGTTTTTGCACAAAAGCCTCTTGTGTAAAAACTCATTAATCATGCAAATGAGGTGCAACGATATTCCATGCTTCGTCTCATTTGTGTATGTTTTTGCGCAAAAAGGCTACAGTATAGACACAGCCTAATTGTCCTTCATGTATGAAGGCTTGAACAGATTTATCAACTCAGGGGAAAAAAAAAAAGCAGCCATTTCAGATAGCAATGATTTCTCAGCAAGGTCTGTGTCTTAGGACCTTTATCTTTAATCAGAGTAGTTGCAGATCTACTAGTTCTTTCCCTTCTGCACCTCCAAAACTATACATAAGGTGTGTCTAAACTACATTCCTTTTTTGAAAGAGGAATGCAAATGAGGGAAGTCAAAAATGCAAATGAAGCACAAATTTACAAGTCTCATGTTTCATTTGCATAACCACGTACGATCGCTTTTTTGAAAAAAGTGTTTTTTAAAAGCAGGCTAGACTTGGTCTCTTTCGAAAGAGAAATGTAGTCTAGATGCACCCTTGGGAAGGACTCACACCGGTTGCACTGCCTAACGTGCTCATAGTAGGGCTTGTAGAACAGATTATAGATTTAAATTTAAAAATTGCTGATACATTTATGCTCAGATCAAAAGGTATTTAGGCTTCTAACAGGTTGGTTGCAGTGGAAGTCAGGACCCTAAATACCTTTGAAGATCTGTGCGTGTGTGTGAAGTGGACCAAAGAAGATGGAGAATTAACTGTTTAATGGGTTAAGTACTGCAGTATATGACACTGACTAGAAACTTGCTGATTCAAACCTCTTCTAAGGTCCATATTCTCAATTAGTATTCAAAGTCCTCATTTCCACTGAAATCAAAGTTAAAAATATCTAGGTATCTGACAATCAGGGCTTTAGTGCTTCGAGAAGAGGTTTCATTTAAGCCACTTCTGCTCAAGGTCATACATGATGGATTCTATAAGAACTGCTCTTTGAATGGGTTATTTTCCCTGGCCCATTTCACACGAATAAGTTTTCTATCATGAGGACTGACAGGATTTTTATATTAATCTTTATTAAGTTTCCTGTTAAAAATAGAGGCATAGAACAAGATTCCTAGCATCCATCTTTCTATTCATTGACAAATTCTATAGTGACAGGCAGTTCTATAAGTTTACTGACTGCTGACAACACATCTACATCTTGATCAAAGAATCCAATGGTGGAGAAGGATAACTTCAGAGGCTGACAAAGTAATCAAGAGGCTTAGAAACCGGAATGTAATTTCAAACAAGGATTGGGAGTGTGATCAAAGGTATTTTAACCAAAATCCTTTAGATGGCATAAGCATAGCTTCTCCAGGTTAACATATTTTATAGTAATGATCAGTGAGAGATTATTGACTTCAATACACTATGGACAGGAGCCACATCATACCTGGGGTTTATCACAAGGGGACAGAAGGGAAGATGGACCCTTCCTTAACATTGCATGGGCCTTGTAAGGGCCAGACCAAATAGCCTCCCTCAAAACTGGCTCCACAATTGTGTTCAGTCCCTCAGGAGAGGTCATAGTGCAGGAAGTCTCAGTAATGATTCCATCAGAGAGTTATTCTCCGGTCACTGTCCTGTTGCACTTTGGTGAAAGACCACAGAACTCAATCCAAAATAATATTCTGCCATCTCCATGTCAGTAGGGCAACTCATGAGAAACCCATGTGCTACTAAACTAACTCTGGCCCTTGATAGTCCTCCCACCCCAGCTCTCTGGCAGTAGTATCTCATTGGAATCACATAATATTAAAAATTCCCTGTCCCAATGAACCTGAAATGCAGAAGGGGGAGGTAAAAAAAAGGGGTCTTCAGAAAAAATAATGTAACCCTGAGAAGTCCAAAGTATCTCTCCAAGAAAGCCATTCCAACATTTTTTTAAAAGCTATTATTGCCATTAGAAATTTGCCATTCAATAATTGGTTAGGGAGGATATATTAGAGACACTCTCCGGGTTCTCTCTCATTTGCTCTAAAATTTAGCTGTAAAGATTTTATCTTGGAGCTGCTATTCTTCTATTTATGAATTGCTCTGTCTCCCAATCATTGACAGATGCACGTATGCCTCTCAAAAGGAAATCTAACTAAGTTCCATTACCTGTGTCTTGCGTCTTCTAAGGATTTGCTCACCTCTGGGAGCACCCACTTGTGGCTGCATTTGAGAATCAGCTCTCATCCAGTCTAGCACCTCCTTCCAGCACTCGCAGCCCTTCTTGCTCTCCAAGACTCCAGGTTTCTCTCTCCATGCCTTAGCCACCCAGACAAATCATGACATAGTTCTAGTCTTCTAGGGTAACATAGTCCCTCTGGACCAGCTGTCCAAACACTGCCCCAGGTCATCTTCTGCAATTTCCAATCTGTGCCACTTGCTCTGTGGCTAAAGGAATCTAGATCTGTCTACTACTCAGGGCTCCAATCTGGAAATCTTGTCACTAACCAAGATCTACACACAGTCTCAGCCCTCACTCGAATTGTGGAGTGAGGAGGACTCCCTGCAGGACCCCAGGGCACTACCCTTGCCTGCCTGGCCGTGTGTGTGTGGGGAGGCGGGACGGGCAGTATGGACCTCTGGCCACCTTGAAGCCCCTGTGACACAGGGTGTGCTGTGCATGCCACACATGGCCTTGCACCTGCCACTCATAAAGGAGGGCACAGCCTCAGGGAATGTGTGTGCAGGGTGGACTGACCACTTCTCTTTCTTGTGTCTTCTCCACAGCTGGAGCAACCGGGATGGGGGGCCTAGCCACACCACCACTGCAGCCACCACCCAGAGTCTGGACAAGCCGCAGATGAGCCAGGCCTGGGGAGGAGCTGATGTGCCAGCACATCGGGGTGATGCGCAACATACATGCCACCCTGTCGCACCACCTGGGCTGTCCGCAGCAGGCATGGAGTGACCGGGTGGCTCGCTGTGACACCCTGCTGGACATCTTGTCCTACCCAGCGGAAACAGGTGACTGCTACCACTGCTCCTGCCTTCCACCCTCCTGCCCCCCTTCCTATCTCCATGGCCCACCATGCCATGCCCTCCCTCCATTCCCCATGGCTCCTCCCCCAGTCATGCCTATGGCCCCTCCTATGGCTCCTCCTCCTCCTGACCCCCCCCCCCCCCACTGACCCTGGCCTCATTCTAGCCACTCCCCTGCCCAGCACATTGGAGCCCCCAGAGCCACCCAACCCCGACAACATGCCTCCACACGAGGGGGCTCAGCTATCCACCCCACTACTCCTCCCAGTCCTCATGCCCCCTCCCAATGATAATCCCCCCTCCCATTTCACACAGCCCCCCTCCCCCTGACCACCCTCATGTTTATTAAACAAAAAAAAGACCAAACAGGTGTGTTTATTGGGAGGTCGGGGTAGGGTCAAGGGTTGAGGGTGAAAGGGGGAAGGGAGAGAGGAGGAAGGGTTGAGGCCCTGGGGAGATTTACAGTGGTTCCTCCGAGAACCTTCTTTCAGGGCCTCCGGGATGCGCACCCCAGCCTCATGGGCCTGGCGGGTCACAGTTGTGCGGGACTGCTCAAAGCCTCGGCCCTCATGGGTGGCCTCTGCCACCCACACTGGGAGGAAGGCCTCCCCCTTGCCCTCCACCAAGTTGTGGAGCACACAGCAGGCTGCCACCATCTCAGGGATATTCTACTCCCCAACATCCAGGCGGGTGAGGAGGCAGCGGAACCGTCCTTTCAAACGTTCAAAGGTGCACGCTACCTGGAAACAGGCTGTGTTCAGATGGGCATTGAAAATGTCCTTTGTGCGTTCCAGGTGGCTGGCATAGGGACATATTAGCCAGGGCATAAGTGGGTATGCCATGTCCCCCACTACGTACACTGTATAGTCTGGTCGCCCACAGGGAACTCCTGTCAGGGGAAAAAGGTGCCCGCCTCCAGCTTGGCACACAGGCTGGAATTGCGGAAAACTCGGGCATCATGAGCCCTGTTCGACTACCCCACATAAATGTTTGTGAAGTGACCCTGGTGGTCCACCAGTACCTACAGAACAACGGAGAAGTAGATTTTTCGGTTGACAAACTGAGCCGCTCGATGTTCCGGGGCCTGGATAGAGATGTGCGCGCCATCAATTGCTCCCTCGTAGTTGAGGAATCCCATCCATGGTGGCGTCCAGGACCTGGAGCAAGATGACTTTGCACAACAGCAGGGAGTTGATGGCCCGGATGACCTGCAGAAGGAGAGATGGGAACCCATACAACAGAGATTGAGAGAGGACCTGTGTGCCTGCCCCCCCATTGGCCTCCACCCCACAGGAGCCCCCCCATTTGCCCGTGCCCCCACTCCCCACCCCGACCAGGCCAGTGTGAGGGTGAGAAGGCACCAGCTTGCAGGGTCAAGGCTTTCCACCCACCCCGTCCTGAGGGTCCCCCTTATACAACATCCCCCTCTTCCATGCGGAGGCTGCATCCAGTGATGTCCTTACCTGCAAAAGGACAGCCCTGATGGTGGACCTCCCCACCCCAAACTGGTGTGCACCGAGCGGTAGCTGTCAGGGGTGGCCAGGTTCCAGGTGGTGATGGCAACCTGCTTTTGGAGTGGGATGACGGGCCGCAGGTGGGTGTCACGTCGTGGAAAGGCGGGTGCCAGCCAGGTACAGAACTCCTGAAAGGTGGCCTTCCACATGGGGAAGTTCTACACCCATTTGCTGGTTGTCCCACTGCTCCATGACCAGCTGGTCCCACCACTCCGAGCTGGTGTCCAGCCTCCAAATTCTTTTGGGTATGGTAGGCTGGGGCACCCATAGTGGAGCACCCTCAGCCAGACTGAGGTTAAGGAGGAAGATCTCAGGGTCTACCTCCATGAGGAAGAGAGTCCCTGCTTGAAGCAGGCACTGCAGGGAGTGCAGCCTGGCCCTGGGGGTCTGTGGCATGCCCAGAGGCAGCTCCAGCTCCATAGCACAGGGCAGAGTAGTGGAAAGCTGTGTGGTTCCCAAAGAGCAAAGGACAAACACAGCAGGCACTGCTGGAGGCAGCAGAGACAGAGACACGGCTGTCCAGGGGGGGTCCCTTTAAGCGTGCATCTCTGGAGGACTCCGGCAACAGTACTCAAGAGCAACTGGTGACCTCTAGTCTGGCTAGAAGTAGTTCTGGGTGGCTTTTATATGCGGGAGAGCATTCAATAGTGTGGACACTCTCTTGTGCAAAAACGCCTCGCAAAAGTGAGGTGTTTTGATATGTGGACATGCTTTTTCACAAGAAGCTTTTGCACAAATAATCTATCACAAAAGGCTTCTTGCACAAGAAGCCTGTAGTATAGACATAGCCTAATAATCCAGAAAACTCAGTCTTAAAGATGACTTAAAGTGTCTTCCAGCAGCTAACGACATAAATATGAAATAATTTTGAAATTCTAGTAATTACATTTACATTATTTACAACAGGCTAGCTAGAAAGTTCTGAACACGCAGATTTGTTCTGACTAGCAGCATGAAAACTGAAGAACAGTACCCATAGTAATATCAAATGTACTTAGTTGTCAGTCCCATTATAGGAAGCATTCAATACTTTGTTAGGATAGAAGAAAAAAGAACAGTCATGCTGGGTCAGAACAATCAGCCAGTATCTTGTCTTCCAAAATAGATTCAGCAAACAGTAGGATTCAGAGCCCTGAAATAAGAATGTCTAGTATTCTTCCTTTATACATTAGAGATAAAGAGCTCTCTCTCATATGTTACAAACATAGAGAGAGAACTATGTACAGGTATTTGGTGGTTATAGCTACAGGATAAATTACAGAACCATGTGATAATAGCTACAATGAATGTAACAGCCAAGGAAAAAAATGCAATTTATCACTCAGCTTTGAACTCCACACCTACACTCAGTCCATCTCTCACTGGGACACTCTAGAATTCCAAATCACATGGCATTTTCAAGGGGCTGCCACTTCTAAAAATAAAAAGCAGTCCTGCCAAGGACATGTTCCTACCTCTCTCCTGGATACTACACACCATAGTTCCCCTCTGAAAAGATACACTGGGCTCAGGGGACTAAAGATTGCCTTTTCTGCACGGGTTTAAATACAACCTCAACATCTAGTCCTGATTGGATTACTTAACCTGTCGGAGGAATTGGACATACCATTGTTCCATTGGTGCAAATCAGTGCTGCTTTGGGGGAGTTTTAATTGCCCCTCACCTCCTTTTTAAGATCTCTAATGCTGCAGGGAGAAGGGTGGGTCAGTTTGGATCTGCGGAAGAAATCCATTTGGAGAACATAATACATTTCTGTAACACCATCTAGTTCACACATAGCACATTTCAGTAGTAAAGTCAAGTGCTTTACAAAGGAGGTCAATGTTACACCTTGGTTCAGTGATGTGGTGGGAGCCTCAAGTGTTAAAGCCGACTACCCAGAGAAAACTACTGGATGATGGTGAAACAAATGTTTTTTTATTAAATGGAATTATTCTTTTATCAAAACCAAATAACTTTCAAAATAATTTTTAAAAACAAGCAATTACCTAATGTTTATACAGGGTGGAAACTTAGCTAATTACAAACTTCTTTGATTACAATTCAACTATACCAAATTACTGTTTCTAATTCTCTTAAGGCAGCGCAGCATGAAAGCAAAAAATACAGAAACAAAGACAATATAATGATAATAAAAACTTCGTCCACAGCCAGCCCCTCTATGGTTATTTTAGGCAGCTGGTGGAGTTAGTTATTAATCTACCTCTACAACTTAACAACTCCTGGGTTATTATTTCTAACACTTTTACTTAGCCTAAATACAACACCACTACACAACACAAGATTATACAATTTACACAGTGTGGTTAATAGAACTCAGTTACACTTTACAGAATTACACAGTGAAATTAACACGATTCAACTGTTAACTAAACCAATAACTAATATATTTAAGCAATACTTACAAATCCAGCAACAATAATAGCGTAAAGACACACTAGAACTAGGAGCATGCTCAGGACTCGCGCACCCCTATCTTTGACTTGACGGGTGGGGAGGCATCCTCAGGGTGATCAATCCTTCAGCTGGGCAAAAAAAGACACGTGCCCTCAACACTTGGAACCTTGCTGAACAAAGGGGTCGAGGGTCTTTTATAACATAACCTGATATCCGGTACCTTATTAGGATTTGTTCCCTGGCCGGGCCTTATAGGCTGGTAAAGAGGTAATGTGCAATATTGCCCTATAGGATTTTTCATGATGCCCACCTGATGGCCCCATGGACAGTGCCGGGTGCGGGCATGGTCAATGTGCATGGCAGTTGCGTCTTATCTTCCTATGCCTACCTCCCTACCTTAAAGGACCGGTCAAGAGAGTCTTAACTATTTCTTGCAGCTGTGTTTTCTCTTTTCATGCTCACCTCCCTATTTTTCTGAGCCTGTAAGTCCCAGGATGCCTGTAAGGTTAAATTCCGTTTACAGAAAGCTGCATTGTGCTTCCCATGCTCCTCTGAGTATCTCGCGGTCTGGGTTTTCTGTGAGGAGCCCAGGATGGGCTATACGCGAAGGCCATGGTCAGAAAAAGCCTGCTTTGCAACAGTCAGTAGTACCATTCCTATGTTACAAATGTGAAAATAGGTAAAGTGACTTTACCTTAGTCACCCTATAGCAGGATCAAGAATGAATCTGAATGCAGTGCTGCTACTAGACCATAACTTTTCCTCATTCACAGTATTAATTTTACAGTTCCCTCTTATGAGAGGTCAGCTGAAGAGTACTACCAAGAGGACTGAAGAGTACAAGTGACAATTATTTTCCTGACTAGAAGTCATAGTCAGATATTCTCCATACACGCTAAAATGAGTGGTCAACAGTGTCCCTTTTAACATAAGTGGATAATCAGAGACAGCAGTACATTATTCTACTGCTTTCACAGATTAAGGCACTGCCAAACCCTTGTTACTAAATTGTCAAAAAAAATTTGTAACTTGATTGTACAAATACAGCTTTCATAACTTTCCCACATAGATCAAGACAGCTGCTGACCAAAAAAATCTAAAGGTCTTTAAAAAATTAGGCAGAGAGGATTAGATGTCAGTAAAGATATACATGTTCTAGCACAAAAAGCCCTAGTACAGTAAGACAACTGTATTTAAAAGTGTTCTACTGAAACTTTTTAAATGCTCAGATTCCAGGGAGTACCAAAATGAGACCAGTAATGTGACACATCCCAGCTACATTTAAGATTTCCTCTCTCTGTGAAACACTAATGTAATTGCACTTCCCCGAGATCATTCAGATTGTAAAGACTCAGAGGACACACTTGAGAGCTGTCAAAAACTAATTCTCAGATGAAGGGTATAGGGAGAGCAGATTAAAGTGAAGTCTTACTGTAATGTGGACAGACACTGTTCATCTGCAGGCAGAACCAAACCTGGGACCTCCCCCTCTATTCCATGAGCTAAAAGCCAGCTGTCTGGAAGCTAAGGCTGTAGAGCAGACTCGTCATTCTGTCCATAACTGGTCTCAGGGTCACTGGATGGGACAGTACACCACACCCAGAAGGTGTGTGGGTTATATCACCATATTTAGGGCCCCCTAAAAGGCCTTCTTCTAAAAGACCTTCTTCGGATTTTGAGGGGAAAGAGTTAGCAAATTCCCACTTACAAAAAGTGTCTCCCACTCTCCCCAAAAGAGAATCCATCCTAATCACAGTTTCCTGTAACTGAAGAGAGCCAATGAATTCCATTGTGGGCCTTGCTATGACAATTTTGCAGAAAGTACTCAGATACTATGGTGATAGGCAGCCATTAAACTTTAAGATAAATAGATGTGTTGTGAAGCCACTAAAAGCAATTTAGAACTAATGAAACTGGTATAGACCCATGCCTTTGTCCGTAATTCATACCTGGAGTCTGGAGTTCTATTTAGTCACAAAAGAGGTATAGCACAGCCAACAATAGGTCATGCTTCTCTTTATTATCCCACTAAATTACTGCATTGTGGCACAGTAATTTAGTCTCTATACACATTCAAACCTTGGCCTCTATTAAGATAGGATGTCAGTTAGTTTGTGATGGTGTTCCCTATCCACTAGGAAATAGACTAGATCCAAAGTTTCACTTCCTATAGACCACCAAACAGGCATGAGGCACTTGCTACTGTCAAGTCAGTAGCAATATGGTCTAGCTCAGGTCAACACTATAGACATGAAAAAGACTACATATCCCTTTACAAGTCTGTTTAGTCACCCCATCATGCCACATCTTTTTTTGTTTAAAATCAACAACCATTTTAGGATAATTAGAACAAAGAATTTAACATTTGTTTCTTCAGAATGAAATTAAATTAGATAAAGAAGTCAGCATATATAAGACAAAGTTCAAATAGTCATGTTACCATACCACTAATGTGTTCTTACTTCTGGTGCACCTCCTGGCAGCCCAACCCAGAATCGCAATTACATCTCTGCCTCAGTTTCCTCAGGTGGCTTTCAATAAAGCATATATATATTGAACAGTGCCCCTTCAAGGCATTAGTTTATTTAACTCAAAGGCAGTACCTTATACACATAGGCCTCCACCCCAGCATCTCTAGGAGGAAGGACAGGGTGCTACATTAATCTTAGTCTATCAAACCCACTTATATCCAGGTCACTTGCTAACAAGGCTTTCTTGATCTGTAACCTTCTGCTGAAGCCACAGCCTCTTATCACATGGGAAAGGATCTCCCTTCCCTCTTGGATCAACCACAACAAGCCTTCTATAGAACAACATACAATTCTCTAATTGAGGGCTTCTGCTCTTACCTGGTGAAGGCCTTTCACAGTGGCCAGGTTTTGCTGAAACTTAACATTCGTAGAGCCTTCTTTGAGAGCCTCCCTTACCTAACAGCACTCTTCCTTAGCTTCCTTTCTAGGTCCTCTGTCACCTCAGTGCAAGCTTTCCCCTTTGGAGATTTTCCTTACTGTGTTCTGGAGCCTGTTCCACTCATCCAAGAGAAACTGTTCTCTAGCCTCACCTTAGTCAAAGTATCTTCCTTTTATCATGTCTAAGAGCTTCTCTGACTACTGCCTCCCAGTTACTCACTGAGTTAATTAGTCCCAGGTGAACCTGAGATGTCTTGTTTCCCCTTGTGAGTTCTGTCAGAGATAAGCTGAATCCCTGACCCCAGCAGAGAGCTTGCTATCCTCTGAATCCTGTTAAAAATGAAAGCACAATGTGGATAAGCAATATATATATATATATATATATATCCTTCATCTCTCTGGGGGAGGGGCCTTGAGAAGTGGGTGGGCTTGTGCCCACCCACCTGCCAGGATTTTCCACTAAGATCTGCAAAGTGGAAATATTGATTCCTTCCTTTGTAAAGTGCTTAGGGTCAGTGGATAAAAAGCACCTTTGAACAGTATTACTAATATTTAAAGTCAAAGGAATGTAGTAATAATGCTTCCACATTTGAAAAACTAGGCATCGTATACCTACAATCTCAGATACAAATTTCTAAACAGTTTATAGGCAAGTAATTCAATGTTTTTGCTTTATGTGTGCAAAATAAATAGGATCTTTTAAAAAGTTCCCACAGGACCCACTTTATGAAGGCCCATTGAACGTGTTTAGGATGAGTAGTTATCCTATACATTATGGAAGAATTGAAGAGAAGAATTTACCAGTGGCAAGCAAAGCAATCTGGGACAAAACTTTTGCTCTTCAAATGCCTGATCCAAAGCCCATGAAAGTGAACAAGAATCTGACTTCTGTGATCTTTGGATTGGATTCAAAATGCTTGAAATAAATACCTCTTTATAAAGATCAGTACCATTTCTTAATTGAAACTTTGATAATTAATTTGTTTTAATGATAAATTTAATCAGTTCTTGTCTAATTTTTATAAAGTTAGAAATAGCAGAGTGAAAAAGCTATATGTGTTTCTTGGCAACAGCATATTTGACTTGTCTGTGTAAAATATATGTTTCATGACTGAGTTTACCAGGGAAGGCAGTGCACAACAAATTCACTTTATTTGTGTGCATGAGGGGTACAGTGGCTGCAGGGTGACAAATCACAACACTGCAATACTTTTAAAAGTAAGAGCACTTGAACATCTTCAACAGTAGAATCCAAAGAATTTCTACTCTCCACCAAGATATAATCCAGAGTTGCAACAAGCTATTCTGCTGAGATTTACACATGAATGGAACCAGCCTTTCCCAGGTTGTAAAATAGCTTTCATCCATAAAATTCTGTGTAATTTTAGGAACAAGTAAGTGTTATCTGTATTTGCTTGCTTCTTTGAATGAAGCTCTTGGTATTCAAAATGCTGGAAGCATCAGAGTCCACGTCACTGTTATAAGTGATGTTTATAGTATAAGGTAATACTGTAAACATGAAAATTCCATCATAACTAGGGTTTTGGGTTAAAACTTATCAACCCCAATCAAACAAAAATATAATAAGCCTTTGAAAACAGCCTTCAAAATGTACACTCCATATAACTAGTTTTCAGGTAATTTTTGTATAGGAAATTGTTGACTTTCTGGCAAGGTCTAATGATCTCCTGATCTCAGTAGTAGCTCATTCCCAAGAAGCACAGGGCTTTGGAGGAAGCTAATTCTTCAGGTATACCGGAGGCATAAGCAGCACATGCTTTCCCAGGTTGCCCCATTAAGGTACTTTATAATACTTCCTAGGTTTACTTTAGTCACATCTCTTCCCTACAAAATTTATATACAGTTCCAGAATGATACAGAGGCAATTTGTGCTAAGTGGAATGGTGACTTCAGTGATATGGCCCAGTTGGAACTGCACTATGACCACCAGGTCATTTGACTTGTGAGATCAGTCCTCCGTTCACTACCCAATATGAGAAAGTCCTATGAAATGAAGTAGGAGTGAATCCAAATAGTTTATGCAAAAAATAATGTCTCACATTTCATGGCATCTGCACCTGCATTTTCCCCTCTGTGTTTCAGCAAGGGCACCCTCATTAAGGGATTCACCTCCCTTGAACAGACATCCTCACCTCTCTGCCTCCTGTCTAGGTTTTTTTCCAGGCTCCACACTTCCCCGCCTACACTGTGAGTTCCCCAACAGGCTAGATTGCCTAAATAGTCCAGTGTCTGTACTTTACTTTCTCCTCAAAGGTTATGAACATTTGTTATTCTGCTCAATTATAAGATAAAACTTAGTTCCTTCTGAGAAAGCACATTTCTTTTTAAGGTGAAAGCATTCTAGAAAAATATATTTAAAACAATAAAATACACATGCTAATCATTTAACCAAAGATTACTCTTGTTCCAGCAAGGACTCCGGTAAGTGGCCAATCCTTCAAATTATGTATGAGTTTTTCTGTGACTACAAATGCTTAGCCACTTTACCTCAAAACAAGAACAACCATGAACAATTCATTCTTTCTGTTACACAACTTCAGCTTTTGATCTTGTCCTCATGTAACTGGTAATATGCAAAAAAAATCTTTTCTCATGGCATAACTACCAAAGGCTGGGGTTTTGCAAAGCCAAAGGGGAACAAAACTGCATTACCTCGCCCTCCAGATTTCCTGGGAAACCCACTTTATCTCAAAAGTTCATTTTTCTATGTCACAATGTTTCAAATAGCTCTTTGAAACTTATAATACTTCCTAGATTTACTTAGGTCACATCTCTTCCCTGAAAAATGAATATACAGCTCCAGAATTATACATAAGTCTTGCATTTTAATACATTGAACACCAAATCTACTTTAACTTAATTCCAAAAGTTTTTTCAAGGATACTACAGAAAATTTCCATAACTGGCACATACAGTTCTATAGAAATTACTTCAAAATCTTTAACAAAAAGCAATCTCTTTTTATAGAGTTTTGAACTGTGTTATGGAATTCTATAGCAGGGACATAAAATTCTATTGAATTCTGAAGATAGTACCAACAAAACAATAGTAAAGTTATTACTGTCTTTAAAATTCTATGGGACTAATCCACAAGCCATCAGCTAGTAATAAGCAGCCTGGTTTGTTTTAGTAAGCAATGTGATTAGCTATATGTCCTATTACAGCTCAATTTTTGTTCCTTTTCAGGATACTAACAACAGAAATAAAGATGAAAGAAAGTATTTAGTGAGTTTAATTAACTTTCCAAATGCTCATAAATTTGCAAATTAATATTTTTAACAAAAAACATGAGCATTCTTGCTAAGTTCATTTTCTGAACTCTCAAAACTGTTATTTTTAATGTATCCGTTCTTAAGAGTAAGAGTTTAGAAAGCGTGTTGCATAGATAGATATACAGATATAGATGTAGCTCAAATTTGTTATTCCCATATTATAAATATCATCTGTGGAAATTCACCTGACTTCCAATTAACATAAAAAGCTAATAGATTGTTTAGAGCAAAATGTTCCATTGGCACGGTACATGTTAAAATGCATGGCTTCATATTAAAACTACTATGTAGTATATTTATTTCATAAGGCACAGTATGCCAGATACTGATTTGTGATATGACTTGATGGTTGTCTTGAAATTGTAGACATAAATATCATGGAGCTCTCACACTACATGATTTCTACCTAGCTTTTAAAAACACCTCCAAGGGACTAGAGCTGTAACTGCTACCATTGTATTCCAGCCAGAGACGGTTTTTGTTTTACTCTTAGATCAATTTTAGATTCCTGCTAAAAATAAAGTACACCAACTAACTGAATGACTCAGAAAATCTACAAGGTATAAAACTGCATCCTAAACACGCTACAAAATACCACTAGTCTAACTGTAGCACTCAAGCTAAATGTGTGTAATTATTAATCTAAAAGCATAAAACTGAAACCAATGAAAATTTCTCTGACATCAGAAAGTTAAGGGTTAGACCCTCAGCTAGGGAAACTTTGCCTCAGTTAATTTACTCCAGTGGAGGAAATGGCCTTTGGCAGATAAAATGATCCCAGGGGTTTTACAGCAGATATTATGTTCTGTTTATTTGCTCCAAAGACAATTTTCAATCTTAAACTTATCTACAAATTGTGCAAAAGATACTTCATCCACTACTGAAATGTAGGTAATGTAAAGGTGGACAATAGTTATCATTTTACCAGAGCACAGAGACAGAATACCTGTTATCAGAACCTCTGTATTACCCCCGGTTCTTTCCCTGTCCCCTGTGTATCATGCTGGGGCCCAAAACTGGATGCAATACTCCAGATACCACTTCACTAGTGCTGAATAGAGGGGAATAATCACTTCCCTCGATCTGCTGGAATGCTCCTCTCAATGTAGCCCAATATTCCCTTACCCTTCTTTAGTTACAAGGGCACACTGTTGACTCATACCCTGCTTTTCATCTACTGTAATCCTCAGAACCTTTTTACAGAATTGCTGTTTAGCCAGTCAGTCCCCAGCCTGGGATTCTTCTATCCTAAGTGCAGGACTTGCTGAACCTCACAGTGTTCAAACCTCCAATTTGTGCAGGTCACTCTGGACCCTATCCCTACCCTGCAGTGCATTAGCTCTAGTCATAGTGGACGTTGACAAAGATCAGAGGGAACAACTTTATTCTTATTAAAAGTCCTGTAGGACTTTTAATGATCACAAATTATCAGGACTTTGGTTTGAAATCTAATTCAAAATACCACAATCAGTATGTTCAAAGTGATTAATAATTCTGGATGCCCAATTTAAGGTACAGTTAAAGGAGCCTGCTATTCAGTAAGTGCTGAGCACTTGTCCTCTGAAAACTATGCCTCATTAAAATATGTCAAGTTGGACATCCAAATTTGAGGAAATGGCAAATCACTGGCCATTACCTCACAAATCACTTCCTGTTTCAGGGAGGGCTCTCAGACAGTAAAAAGGAAGGCAGACCCTGCTTAGTTTGTGGTATGTGAGGGGATAGGCATAGGAAAACAAACCATAGAGACATCTGGAGAACTAGCCTCGATCATTTTTAATCAGCTATTCTGCTGCCATCTTGAAATTCAGTACTTTCAAACTGATTTATCATCTTTTCTTTTCATCCACCTCGTCTGCCTTTTTACCCATGACAACTCCATTGTCCTTCCCAGTTTCCCTCTGCCCTAGTTTAATTTCTTGAAAAAATACTCGAAGTTTTAGTCTTTCTCTATGATTCCCACAGTCCTTTCCATCACTTTGCCCTGCTGTTTGAATACCTCAATCAGTCTCTCATCTCCATAAGAATAATACTCCACACCCTCACTTACAGAGATTATGACTGAATATCCACTGTTTACTACAACCACCACATTGCATTTATCTCCTAATGTAAGTACAGGAAAACACAATGGTATCTCATTATCACTATGGGTATGTCTACACTTGCACCCTAGTTCGAACTAGGGATGCAAATGTAGGCATTCGAAATAGTCAATGAAGTGGGGATTTAAATATCCCACACTTCATTAGCACGATCTCGCCAGCGTGTTACTCCGATCAACAGCTGTTTCGAAAGTGAAAGTGCACATCAGAATACATTAGTTCGAACCAAGGAGTTTGGTTCAAACTAATGCATCCCGGCGCACACAGGACATTTCCTATGAACTTCTATGTCAATAATAAAATATTTACAAAACTGAACTGCATGTTTAACACAAAAAATACGCTTATCTATCTATAATAAAAGATGTCACATTACAGGCTGACTCCCGCTAACTGCAACTTCACAGCAGGATAGGCGTGAGCTAGCCAGCAATGATTTCAAAGGACATAAGATAGCCAGAGAAACCATTCCATTTAAAATAATTTTTGTGCTAATGCCCCTTTTATCTTTGTTACTTGAGACATTCTGCATTTGATTGCATGGTCATCACATTTTTAAAAGCATGTTCATGGCACCTTTAAGTATTCTGGATTGGCAAAACTAGCATGAGAAAATTTGAGTGAGGCCTTCTAAATAAATATCTGTCTTGCAAAATGATGCATGTGCAGTAAAATTTTAGAGAGGAAAGATAAAATTAACATTTTAACACAGAACATACAATTAAATTTCCACCTCACTATATTTTCTAATACGATGGATTGGTCTGAGATAATAATGTAATTTTCTTAAAAGCTGCTACACACACTGGATGTATTCTGTGGAGATTTATTTGACCATATTTGAAACTAATTTTTCATGTAAATCTAGTCACTATAGGATTAGTGATTAAAACATTCACTGGATGCTACAGGTAGGGATTAAGGGAAAAGATCAAAGCAATACATGTTGTTTATCTAAGGGATTTTGACATATGCTACTATGAAAATGCTTCCCATCATATAAGAATATTATGCCTTAACACTGTTTCTAATGCCAGTTAACAGGGTATTGATAGGGCTTTGCTGTTCTGAACTATTAATGGATTATTTATTATTAGTTGTGAAATCATGGTACTATATCATCTAAATGATATTCTGCAACTATTAACCAGCATGAAGGGGTATCCAATCCCTCAATGCTAAGTAATAAAACTCTTCATTAAATGTTCTTTCCTGAAATCAGGAGTTACTTTAAAATTGTCCCCAACTTTTTCCTTCTAAGGGAAAGCATAAACTCTGGATTAAGTGGGGCTTTGATGTTTCACTTTAAAAAATAGATAACAACACTAGGTGCAAGATACTGGCCTCAGTGGAGTCACTGGAATTTTTCCTATTGACTTTAATAGAGCCAAGTTTTCATCCTGCTGTTTTCTGTCAAATAGTCAATATTGAATCCAGATAGCCTGTAAGATGATGATATTGTGTTATATATGAAAAACAAGTAATAATTTGGTTCCTCATTGAAAGTGAAATTCACCCCTGAGACAATGGCCAGCACAAGTTTTATATATGAACTAAATCCCATTTAAACCCTATTTTTATAATTCAAGCGGATTTAAATTATGGATAGGCCCTTGTGCAGGCCCCCTGAATGGATGCAATTGTCATGCACAGTGTATGAGATCTGCTTCCAGTCAGTAAGGATGACAATGTGAAGGGAAGATATTGATCTGCCTGGAAGGATCTTTTTTGATTTCCTTACAGATGGTTTAGTGCTTGATTTTTAGCATGGATTCCACCAAAGGAGGTAAAATGTAATCTTCCTGTCTCTTCTTTTCAAGTTATTAAATGTATATGATAAGCTGTTCCTCAGTATAATAATGGATTTTTTTCTGCCACGTGTTCCAGGGATACCAGTCCTGTGAGGAATAGATTGAGAAACAGATTTAGAAGAGTGATAGCACCACTTCGATTTGTCTAGCAATCCTACTGGAGATGAAAAATGTTAAGGAGGCACAGCAAAAAGAACTGATTAAATGAAAGTGTTAGTCTGTAACTTTAAAAACAGTGACTAGTCCTGTGGCACCTTAGGGTATGTCTACACAGCAGTATTATTTCATAACTAGCCAATAGCCCATCATAAGATGGGATTTTCGGGTCTCTCCTCCATGTCTCTCTCTCTCTCTCTCTCTCTCCTCCTCCTACTGCCTCCCCCTCTCTCTCTCAGCTCTCCTCTGCCTCCTGCCTCTCTATCCATCTCTCTTTCTCTTCTCCTCCCCCTCCTGCCTCTCATCCGGGGCACCACGGAGCCCAAATGGCGGTTTGGGCTCCGCACTCCCCATGCGGGAACAAGCAGCGCAAGTGGCCGTTTGGGCTCTGTGCTCCCTGTGCAGAAGCAAACGGCGCAACTGGCTGTTTGGGCACCACACTCCCTGTGCTGCATAAGAAGCGCTGAGCCCAAACGGCCACTTGCATCTCTTCCTCCCACGTGGTGGCCCGATTGAGTGGAGCAGAAGTCAGCCGAGCACCACGACGGAAGGCGAAGGGGAGCGAGGCAGTGACGTTCACAGCCAGGGGGTGGGGCCTGGAGCCACTGTCACACTGCATGTCCCCGCCCTGCCCCCATTTGCCTCTCACCGGGGCGCTCGGCTAACTTCCGCACCGCTCAGCCGGGCCGCTGCGGGGCCCAAATGGCCGCTTGCGCTGCTTGCTCCCCCGCAGCAGCCAAGCTGAGCGGTGCAGAAGTCAGCTGAGTGCCATGGCGGGAGGCAATAGTGCCGCCCAGAGGGAACAGCCAGCATTTCAGCATTAGAGAGTCACAGACATCGGGCCAATATATATATGATAACATAGTGCATGTCTACACAGCAAGCCTGTTATTTTGAAATAAATTTGTAATTACTCCAACTCCTATAAACCTCACTGTATGAGACGTAAGGGAAGTCAGGGGAAGAGTGCTAGATTTCACATGACCACACTGCAGGGATTAACTAGAAATGAGCTATGCAAATTGAGCTACATCAATTGCATAGCTTATTTCAAGTTTTGATGCTGTCCACACAGCACTTACTTCGAAATAGAGCACTCTTCCTCCAACTTCCCTCACTCCTCATAAAATGAGGGTTATTGAAGACAGAGTAAGAAGTCCTCCAGCTTATGTCAACATTATGTCAAAATAACTGCCAGCTATGTAGACACAGACTAAGTTATTTCAAAATAACATTGCTGTGTAGACTTACTCTAAGTCTCCCCTTTTACCTCCAGAGAGAGCAATGCTTTGGGGACAATGCACATTATCTAACAGATATTACATTCCACATAACTATCTTCTGTAAAATTACAGCTAAAAATCCAACTGCCTTGTTTGTTTTTTCCTTTATTAGTTTCATCATATGGAATTTCAGTGCACCAGAATTTAAAACAAAAATAAAAGCCTTTCTTCTTTTGAAATCACATGCTAAGACCCTGGATCGAGATAACTACATTTCAAGGTAAGGTGCCAGATTGTTGTGGTGAATTTGAAAAATGAATTGTAGGCTGATACTTTAATTTGTAAAGGGTATCCTGATTTTGCTTGCAGACTAGTATGTCTACACTGCAGGTTTTTTTCTATTTGTTTTTTTCAGAAGAGGCTTTTCTGACATTTGGCCCAGCTACAAATGTCCGTAAAACCTCCTCTTTCGGAGGATCCCTTATTCCTCATAAAATGAGGAATACAGAGATGCTGAAAGAATGTGCCCACTTTTTCAGAAACTGTTCTGAAAAAGCGGATGCGTTCACTGGACGCGGCAGAGATAAGAGATAAGAGTCAGTCTGGAGATAGCCAGCTTAGAGTAAGGTGGGATATGTTGTGCTTATCTGTTTTAGGGATCAGTCTCTTTGTCTCTCTTTCTCTCCTTGGGGGGGGTCTTTGTGTGTTATTTTTCTGAATTTTAATAAATAAAGTAGTGTGATATTGCAACCTTCCAGTAAGAGATTAATTCTTTTAGCTAAAAAAACTTGAAAACTAACAAATAGTCTTGAAGAACTTTAGAGACTAACAAAAATGTAGATGGTATCATGAGCTTTTGTGGGCACAAACCACTTCTTCAGATGAATGGAGTTAAGAGATCCAGTTTCCAAATAAATAGCAGAGAAAGAGAAGGGATGGGGGGGAGGAAGAAGAAGGAAAAAAGGGGGGGGGGAATATTGTCAATTAGAGTGTTCATGCTAGATGAAGCTGGCGGAGTTGGTACGAAGTGATCTTAAGAACCCAGTGTTTGGTTTTTTATGTCATTAGGATGTGGAATATAGCGGGTAATTCAATTAAGGTCTTTGTTTAAACCTCTGTTGTAGGTATCAAACTTGTAAATGAAATTAAGCTCTGCAGCTTCCCTTTCAAGCTGTTTTTTAAAATTGGCTTGTGATAATATTGAAACTTTGAGATCCATTAATGAGTGCCCAGGTAAGTTATTCTTTTATCTAACTTCTTTGTGTGAATGTAACGATTATGCTTTCATTTGAGAGGAGTTAGTGGAGTTGATTTAAATGTACACTTGTATTAATTGAGAGCATGCAGGATTTGCCTGTCTTGAAACACCTTTTTTTAAAAGCCAATTTGAATCAAATATACGCCAACATAAATTAGATTTATGAAACTAAAAAATAAAGGGACTAAATTCTCAGAAATGTCTCTGTTCATGACATTAGCATTATTGCATAGATAAAAGGGGAGGGTTTATCTGTATAATGCTCCTTCCTTGATCATCCCATTGATTTCCATTAAAACTACATTAACAGCATAGAGTCACCTCTTCAGCTGGTGCTAAGCAGTGTCCTCACTGGGAGGAGGGGATTTGGTCCAGGCAGCAGAAGCCCACAATAAGACTGTGCTATGGGAGCAGGGTGGAATATATGAGGAAACTGAGTTCTCAGACTAAAAAGCTAGGCTTGTTGACTGGGTACTCAGTCTTTGTCTTATGCATATGTATTGCCATCACATATGCATACGATTTTCAACATCATATATTATTTTACCATATTTGTGATGATGAATAGCTCAGTATTTATTAAAGTTCAACTGTGGAACTCATATTGATTGTATAATCCAGTTTATTCAATAGATCACAGACCAAGTAAACAATGGCAACCTCGAGATTCATATTTACAGACTGAGCTAACATCACAGTGGAAAGGAAAGCTGATGACTCAGTGGCAGTACTGAGGTTTTGTTCACTAAAAATTCATTCTGGAGTCTACTGCTGTCATATTGAGCTCCTTTGATTATCCTACTATAACTGTGTTTGAACAAACATTTGAATAAAAAAGAAATAAAGCACTAAATAAGAAAATTTCTACAAGTCTGGTGCTTGAAAGAATGATACATTTGCCACATCTGTTGCAATTATTTAATTGTAAGAAGTAGCCAGCTATAAACAGCAAGAACGTCTTCAATTTTAGAAGGCTGTAAACCATGGCAACAATCTCAGACTCTTCCCCATCTGTCTAGGTAGATTATGGTAATTGTAGGGTGTATTGAATACTGTAAAAATATGACATGCTGCCACTATAATGCCTCATCCTTTACAGACTAAGAGGCTCTATGCAAGGGGCCTAGCAGAGTCAGTTTGCAGTGTACAGAAGGTGATGTTAGTTGTGCTTCTGTTTAGAGAGCAGCCTGCTTTGTTTCTGTATGTTTGGGGGGTTTGTGTGTGCTGAATTCGAAGAAATAAAGTAATGTTACAGTAAAACTCCAATAGTCTGGCATCCAACTGTTCGGCACTCCCGATACTCCGGCATCAAAATGCCAAGCGCTCCTGACCAGCTGATTAAAAAACCTGCTGCTCAGCACACAGGCTGGCTGTAAATCAGATAGAGCATAAGGTTGGGGGGAGAGAGAGGGGGATTGTGTTACAGTATGGAGAAGAGCATTTTGCTTAAGGGAAGGGGAAAGGGGAGGGGAGAGGGAGGAGAATCAGGTTTCAGCATGGAGGAGACCAAAGAGAAAAGGGGAGGGGAAAGGGAGGGAGATTGTATCCTGGCCAGCTGCTAAGCCGTGCAGCTGTACTGGGCCTCCTGATCCTCTGGCAAATCTGATAATCCGGCACCACCTGGGTCCAAAAGGTGCCGGATAATCGGAAGACTACTGTACCATGTTTTAAAACATGGCACCTTTTCCAGCCTCACTCAGCTCAGTGCTGATTTATTATGATTGTTTTCTTCCCCATAGTACAAAAGAATTTGCTTCTTATTACAGCGATTACTGTTTATTTTAGTTGTCAGCATATTACAAGGTCATTGTTACATAATGTCCATTTTTGTTATTTTATTTTATTTTTTTTATACAGTAAAACTCCAGTGGTCCGGCATGCAATGGTCCAGCACTCCTGATGGTCCGGCACCATCTGGAACCCAGAAGTGCTCCAGGCAGCTGGACAATTGGAGCTGCTCTGCCCCCGGCTTCCCCGATTCAGCCACTGCTGAAACTGACCAGCGGCTGACTCAGGGAAGCCGGGGGCAGAGCTGCTGGGGCACTGCCGGGTTGGTCCCGTAGTGCCGCCCCTCGGCGCTGCGGGACCAACCTGGCAGCACCCCAGCTGTTCTGCCCCAGGCTTCCCGAAGTCAGCCGCTGGTCAGTTTCAGCATCGGCTGACTTGGGGAAGTCTGGGGCAGAGCAGCTGGGGTGCTGCCGGGTTGGTCCTGTAGCGCCGTGGGGCGCATCCCCCCCCACTCCACCCCAGATCCCTCATAGCCCCCCCTTCCGATAGACCAGCATATCTGATAATCCGGCACTCCCAGATTATTGGAAGTTTACTGTACTTTGCAAACTTCCAGCAAAAGTATTTATGCTTTTATCCACATTTCATTAGTATTGTGACAGGGCGCTCGCCCTGCACTGGCCCTTTAAGGGCAGACCCCGGCCTGAACCAGGGCCGGGGAGTTTAGCCCAGCTGAGGCTGTACTAGCCCATTAGGGCCCAGCTGGGCGCTATAATAGAGAATGGGCTGCTGCTGTGGGGGGAAGCAGTGAGAACCTGGCTGCTGAGGGAGGAGGAGGCTCCCTGGAGCTAGGGCAGGGCTGGGGAGGCCAGGCAGGGCTAGGGGAGCTCTGGCCCGCAAATCCTCAGACTGCAGGGCTTGAAAGAAGGCCCGATGAAGGAACATCAACCCCCGGAAGGGGGGCTCAGAGACAGACTTGGGCACTGCCGGAGGGCAGTGTGGCGAAGAGGACGCCGCAGCCGGGAGTAAAGAGGGGAGACATCACCCCAGAGAAGGCACCCTACCCGCCGAGGGAGCCAATTCCTGAGGACAGATGGCAGGGGGGTTACGGTGGTGAGTGCACCCCCTCACAAGTATAAACATCAATTCTTATTTGTCTGTCCTATGTACTTGTATGGCCCTCATTAATGTAATATCTGAGTGACACACAATCTTTATCCTCACAATGTAAGGACACGGCTTTTTTCTGTAACCATACTGGAAGGCTTAAAGCCTATGGCCTTCATCTGCAGCCAGACTGAAAGAGCAGCAACCATCAGCTGTAAAGCAGGGAATCACATACATTCTATCTAAATTGCATCAAAATATCATAATACTTTTTGTTTAGAAGCTCCTGTCCTAATGGTAACCACTATCACCAGATAAAGAAACAGAACTCAAGATAGGTAGAGAAATCTTAGTGTAATACCATTTTGTCTGGCAAGAAACTCCTTATCATAGAACTGGAAGAGACCTCAGAAGGTCATCAAGTCTAGCCCCCTGCCCAAAGCAGGACCAATCCCAACTAAATCAACCCAGCCAGGGCTTTGTCAAGCCAAGACTTAAAAACTTCTAGGGATGGAGATTCCACCACATTCCTAGGTAACCCATTCCAGTACTTCAACACCCTCCTAGTGAAATAGTTTTTGCTCCTTGTTCTGCCATCCATCACTACTGTGAACAGCCTTTCTCCATCCTCTTTGGAACCTCCCTTCCGGAAGTTGAAGGCTGCTATCAAATCCCCCCTGACTCTTCTCTTCTGCAGACTAAACAAACCCAAATCCCTCAGCCTCTCCTCATGGGTCATGTGCTCCAGCCCCCTAATCATTTTGGTCACCCTCTGCTAGACTCTCTCCAATGCGTCCACATCCTTTCTATAGTGGGGGGCCCAGAACTAGACACAATACTCCAGATGTGGCCTCATCAGAGCCGAATAAAGGGGAATAATCACTTCTCTGGATCTGCTGGCAATGCTCCTCCTAATGCACCCTAATATTCCATTAGCCTTCTTGGCTGCAAGGGCACACTGTAGACTCATATCCAGCTTCTCATCCACTATAATCCCCAGGTCCTTTTCTGTAGAACTGCTACTTAGCCATTCGGTCCCCAGCCTGTTACAATGCTTGGGATTCTACCGTCCCAAGTGCAGGACTCTACACTTGTCCTTGTTGAACCTCATCAGATTTCTTTTGGCCCAATCCTCTAATCTGTCTAGGTCACTCTGGACCCTATCTCTTCCCTCCAGCATATCTACCTCTCTCCCTAGCTTAGTGTCATCTGCAAACTTGCTGAGGGTGCAATCCATCCCCTCATCCAGGTCATTAATAAAGATGTTGAACAAAACCGGCCCTAGAACTGATCCTTGGGGCACTACTCTAGAAACCGACCACCAGCCTGACAACTATTATCAATAGTTGGTGTTGTGGAAAGTTCATTCTTTGATTATGATCCTCACTTTCCTATTGTTTGTATGATCTCTGTCTGGTTTTTAATTGTTTAAGTCTGCTGTACAATTAATTTTGCTATGTGTAAATCGGCTAAGGTAGTGGGGTATGATTGGTTAGGTAATTCTGTTACAGTATGTTAGGATTAGTTAGTAACATTTTAGTAAAATAATTGGTTAAGGTGTAACTAAGCAGGACTCATGTTTCACTATATAAATTGTGGTCCAACGGAAGTTCTTTGGGAACCAACTCTAAGACACAGATCCAAAATCGGAGCTGCCAGACCTGGACCCTTTGCCAATGATACTGTGTAGGAACTGGAGTCCACCAAATAGACCTGATCCTAACTGACCATCAAGACAAGTTCATCTGTTTTAGGGCACGTCTAGACTACATTTTAATTTCAAAAGAGGATATGCAAATTCCTAAGGAATTTGCATATCTTCTTCCAATCGCATTTTCAAAAGAGGATCTTTCGAAAGTGAAAGTAGTCTGGACATGGCTTTTTCAGAAAAAATCCTCTTTTTCGAAAAAACTGCTCTTCCTAAAAAAAGGTGGTTTATGTCATTTTTCGAAAAAGGGGTTCTTTTTCTGAAAAAACTGCAGCCAGACTACTTTCACTTTCAAAAGATCCTCTTTCGAAAATGTGATTGAAATTAAAAGGTAGTCTATTAGGAGTGATGAGCATTGTATGCATAGTGTATGCATTCTGTTTTGATGCTTGTTAATAATTAGAGATTAAATATGATATTAATGTGTAAGGCTCTTTCATGGTAAAAGACCATGCAACTGCACAGTTTAAGGGTGAAGGTGGGTGCTTATATTGACAGGGTTATGCTGGAGCCCTAGGAATGGGTAAAGGTGGGTGTCAGAGTGTGTGAAAGAGAGAATTTTGTGCGGCAACGCAACACTTCTATGAAGTAGAGAAGTACTATTACCCACCCTGATATTATAGATGGGAAATGGAGGCACAGAGAGGGTAGGATTTACAAAAGTAGTTAGGCTCCAAAATCAGGGCCAGCCCACAACATTTTGGCACCTGAGGCGGGGAGCTCAAATGACACCCCCATGCCACCTTTTCTCCTGCCTGCCTGTTATATCTCTTGTGCTCTCCTTCCTCCAGCACAGCACTCCACCATCTCTGTGCATCTAGAGCAGAGAGAATACATATGCACCAGCAGCAGACAGTTTTCTATATTCTGGGTTACAGACCCATTAAATGGCTATGGCTGGCCATCAACCTTCCAGAAAACCATTGCGGTTTCACAATTTGTTTCCATGTGACACAGAACAAAACCAAAGTCTTTTGAATGTGAAAAAAAGACAGCAAGAAATGGAAAGTCCAGGTACCCAAGGCACTCGTCTACAATGTGACAGCGGCAGGGTCAAGTCCCTATTTTCTATGCCCTAGTCTACACTATTTATGCCCTAGTCTACACTACCCTTTATTTTGAAACAACAAGTGGAGTATCCATGCTACCATGCCTGTTATTTTGAAATAACAGACTGGTTATTTCAAAATAATAACAACTTTCCACGAGGAATAATGCTAAATAGTTATTTCGAAATAGTGGTAATGTGGATGCTCTGGCACCACTATTTCAAAATAACTACTCTCAGAGTAATTCAAACTAATTAGTTCCCAGTGCTTCCTGGGGCTCTAAGTCAAGGTAGCATGTCCACATTAATGGACCCTGCCTCGGACTAATTTCATAGTGATTACCTGTTGTATTTCTCCCTCTTGGGAACCTGGTACTGGCCATTGTCTGCAGACAGGATACTGGGCTAGATGGACCTTTGGTCTGACCCAGTATGGCTGTACTTATGTTCTTATGTTTCCCCGTAATGTGGATATGCTATTTCAAAATTATTATTTCTGGAATAATTATTTCAAAATGAGTTATTTTGAAATAATTTCCTGTTGTAGACATGCCCTATAGGGCAAAGCAGGCATTTGAACTTAGGTTTTCCACCAGATAAGTGCCTATTCTGGAATGGGGATCTCTTTTTCTCTGGCCAGGAACTCCATCCTGGACCACAAAACCTTCTTTGATTAAAGATTAGCTAAAACAGACAGACTTATATGAAAAAGGTTCCATTTCAATAAATAGGCATTAATTAACACAAAGAGTGAAAGAGAGAGAGAGAGACTTGTACAAGAGCCCAAACCATCTCTAGTTTTGAGTGCACATGAGGCCCTGCTGTAAGTCTTAGTGAGTACAAAATATCTTCCATAATTCATATAAAGTTTTGCTTTCATGCAGCTCTTGATGAAAATCAGATTTGCTGTGCTTTAGCTATAAGTGTACTCACACTCAGAGCTTTTAGTGATGCTTGCACATACCTACTCTTATTGTTCTTATAAGATGTTCATACAAGATGTTCTTGTAGCATTTTACAGCACAGACCTGTGAATGAGCCAGTACAGAAATAGACAATCTCAGGAAAAGCTCTGTGGAGGCTGTCTCTCTGGACAATGCAATCCTACCTGGTACTGCTCTTTGTGCATAGGTCTGTTCCAAACATTAGAATGAGGCACATTACTCTCTCTGGTAGAGCTGACATCTTCAATAAACAGGAATGATAAAGAGATGGTTGGGGCAAAATGTCACCTCCTCGTTGCCCCTTTCCAGCCTCCTCTTTTCCTGGAAGTAGCAAAAAGGAGATCTTTCATTCTGGAGCCTAATGTGAGTAGTCCTAGTGTACCCCTTCAAAGGCAATCTCCTGGGCATACTGGGTGAAGACTAAAGCTTTGTTTTATTTTCAAAATAAACTCCTACTGTTATAAGCTATAGGGAAATTGATCAGTATGGTCAAACAATAACCAGTTTACAGCTATGGATTTAGACTAGAGACACATCAGTGGGGAGGGAAATGCTTCCTCAATTCTGCAGGACATAGTTGAGTTACACAAACTAATTTGGCCCATATTGATTTTAATGGAACATTGACTTCACTAGAAGATTTTCCTAAGTAGGTACTGTTGGACTGACTCCTAGGTCACGTGGAAGAAGCATAATTATTAAAATGAAATGCTGTTGTGTGACAATAACTCACATTTCCATTCGTGCATATAGCAAGTGTATACAACATTACAATGTCTTTTTAGAAAGAGGCTATAAAACCATTCCTTTGATGTAAAGCTTTACATGAGCAAGATTTCCTATTAAAAGTGATGTGAATGGGTAGTTTCAGCACAGCTGTAATCTGCTAGAAATAGAAAATATCCTTTGTCAATATTGTCAAACTATTTTTCTGAGAAAAGTGACAGAAAAAAATTAAAATTATTCAGTGGCTTTATCAAATAAAATGCAAAATCACAGAATGTAACTAACATTAGCAAAAATTAAACTACCATCCAAGTGGGAGTTTATAGCAGAAGCTAACATAAAAATACAAGACACTTGTAAGCATTTGTTTTTAATAGAGCAAATTTATGCACAGAAGATCATTTTAAATAAGATGTAAAAGCAAATTACACTTCAAAACATTTAGTGAAAACGCAATGCAAGTTTTAAAAAGTTATTGTGAAGAACTGGTTATTGTTTGACCTTATTGATTAATTTTCCCATAGATTATAGCAATAGGAGCTTATTTTAACTTGATGTTCTTTTACTCTATATTTTAGCTGTATAATTATACCAATTTTACAATAATAATGCTTGTTATAAAGATTATTTGTTACATTATTTGTAATAATATTTAGCTCCTCCACGGTGCTCTTCATCATAAAACTACTTTAAAAAAATAAACAGATTAACTTCCAGGACAGCCTGTGAGACAGATAAACATTCCTATTTTATAGAGGTAGAAATAGAATTAAGAGGCAGTTCTAGGGCTTAAAAAAAGTGAGAGTTCCTGTAGATCAGTGTTTCTTAAACTTTTTAAGACCAAGGAACACCAAACAATTTTTTTTTCTGAGGAACATCAAGGATTTTTTTGTTAAGCAAAAAAAAAAAAAAAAGTCGCTTGCCCCTTGAAGGGCAGCCATTTGGAACTCTGTTGTTCTCCGCAGCACACCTCTGACTGCCTCATGGCACACCAGTGTGCCGCGGAACAGTTTAAGAAACACTGCTGTAGACCCTATGCTAAGATGTACAAAGCTAAAGGTGAAGCCACAAATGTCACTGGGATTTATGATATAAAATTTGCGAAAGTGACATGGTGTAGTGGTCATTTGTGGAAGAACTTTGTACGTGATAGTTTAGGGGTAGTGAGGCCTGCATTCCTTCCCCCTTTTCCCTTTCCCCTATATCTGATGAGCCAGAAGCAAGTCTTTGGGAACGTACGCCATTTAAGATAAGCATTGTTGCCAGCATAACAAGAACAAGTATAAGATAAGGTTAAAGAACAAGAACACATAAACAACTCTGTTTATCCTAAACTACTGATCACGAAAACAGGGCCAAAGGACAAGAAGAACCAGATCAGAACCAGATCGATAACTAACAGCTAAGCTCTACATCAGCACTAATGAGTAAGCCCTGGAAATTTCCAAACTGCCAAACAAGGCAGGAAAACTGTATTTAAGGCTGCCTCAGAGCCTACCAAATTGGACTTCGCCAATGGGCTTTGGGTACCAGCGCCTCAGAAGCTGAGACAACTTCCCACTTCATCCGCAGCCTACCCGGGGTCCCAGGCTTGCAGGAAGGGACGTAAGATATGCCGCTTCTTTGTTATGGTGTTCTTCCATTTATGGGGCTCAGCTGTTAGCTGTCAAGAAATAAACTGTTTGTGTTTGACAGATACCTGTGTGGCGTCCTTTGGACTTTGGGAACCCAGTGTCAGACCTGAGACTTACTCTTGCCAACTATACATGGGCTCTTTGCAGATGGCTATGAGCAGAAATATAGGTTTCTCAAGAACTTTACCAGTGGAAACTTAAGCTTTTAGGGCCGTGGTCACTGACCCATAGATCGCGATCAACTGGTTGATTGCAGTAGCATGACCACTCAATCGTGAGGTGTTCCAGCCCCCTCCTTGTTCCCCCTCACTGCCTAGAAAGAGCCCGTGCTGCAACTACAACTTCCCGGGGAAAATGGAGGTCATGGTAGCTTCCTGTGACATGGGGGGGGGCAGTCCCGCAGCTGTGCACCAGATCCAGTGTCTCAGGAAGTATGTGTGCTGCTCCTCCCCTCCTCACAACAGCTGTCATGCTTCCTGAGACTTTGGATCGGGTGCACGGTCGGGAACTTCCTTCCCCGTGGTGCCTGCCTGCCTTCCTATGCCAGCGGGGAGTGCAGGGAAGAGAAATCCTGGGGCTGCACACCAGCTCCGACTTCTTAGGAAGCATGCCCACTGTTGAAGGGAGGGTGTCAGCCAACGGTCAGGGCAGTGTGTGTGTGTATGTTACACCTGAGTCTTCAACTGCTAGGACACAAGGTCCCGTCGCAGTGGGCAGTCAAGGAGAGATTGATGGGCGCCCCGAGGAGTTAAAGTCTGTGTCTTAGTCCGCTAGGATCGGGATCCCTTCGCGGAGGGCAGCCAACAGGCTGACAGACACCCCAGAGTTTATAGGAAGAGCTTAATACATCTCAGATTTTAACTGCTAGGATACAGGATCCCTTCGCAGCGGGCAGCCTAGGGAAGACTGAGAGATGCCCCTACGGATCTGTCCTCTGGAAGTGACACGATCCAAATGCCCAGCTCTGCCTGTATCTGTCCCTTATGACGGGCTGGAGTTCTTTTAAATTGTTCTTGGTTCTGTTACAGCAACCGAAGGAGTCAGGTTACAGCTTAAACAGATACAGGCTTATTAAAGAAGCTTATAAATCCTATGGTTACAATGGCTATTGCTCTATTTCTTAACTGCTAGCAAATATAGATCTTAAAAATGGTTACAAAGAAAATAAAGATAGAAAATAGAAATAATGGTACCAAATGACAGCTTAATCTTTAAAGAGCTCTAAGTCTATGTGTACACTTAAGACAAAGGACCACATCCAGGTACAATTTTTACCCCCTTCTGTGCCTCTTGACTCCAGCGTATCAGGCCAGGGCCGGTCCCTCAGGGTATGTCTACACTACCCCGCTAGTTTGAACTAGCGGGGTAATGTAGGCATACCGCACTTGCAAATGAAGCCCGGGATTTGAATTTCCCGGGCTTCATTTGCATAAGCCGGGCGCCGCCATTTTTAAATCCTGGCTGGTTCGAACCCCGTGCCACGCGGCTACACGCGGCACGAACTAGGTAGTTCGGACTAGGCTTCCTAGTTCGAACTACCGTTACTCCTCATTCCACGAGGAGTTGGTCTGCCAGTTCTTTGTGTTGGTCTGCCAGTTCTTACAAGTAAGTTTCAACGTAATTTACACTTGCAAGAGAGATAACTAAATTGTGAGTACTGGACATTTTTTTACTGGGCGGGAGATTCCTCCCCCCAGACAGTGTGTGTTCGTATCAATATAGGTTTCAGTCAAGGGCACTCCTTGGCAACCTCTAGGTCAACAATTGGCGTATCTCTGTTTACAGCAATCCAGGGTCACAGCAGCCCGCATATTCGGGCCTTCTGTTCAAGGCTTTTACTGCTCTGTGTGCCCTGTATGCTTCAGGCAAGCAAAAGAAGAAGTTACTCACCCTGTGTAGTAACGATGGTTCTTCGAGATGTGTCCCCGTGGGTGCTCCACTCCAGGTGTCGGGTCCCGTCCCGGCGCCGCTGGTCGGAAAACTTCTATAGCCGTAGCCGAGCCGGACCGCGCACGCGCGGACGCAGCGCGCGGCGTTCGCGCCTTTGCAACGGTCCGGCTCCCCCTTGTCAGTTCCTCTCACCGCTCGGTCTCTGAAAGATAAAGCAGAAAGACCCGGAGCGGGGAGGAGGGTGGGGCGTGGAGCACCCACGGGGACACATCTCGAAGAACCATCGTTACTACACAGGGTGAGTAACTTCTTCTTCTTCTTCGAGTGGTCCCCGTGGGTGCTCCACTCCAGGTGAGTATAAAGCAGTAACCCAGAATGCGCTCCGGGTCAGTTATTTTCTACTGTGGACAGGACTGCAGAGGCTACCGCGGTATCTGAAGCCCACCTCTTAGTTACGGCATAATGCCGTGCGAAAGTTGCGCTAGAGGCCCAGGTAGCTGCCCGGCAGATATCCGCAAGGGGAATACCCTTTGCAAAGGCAGTGGTAGTCGCTACTGCTCGCGTAGAATGAGCCCGAGGTAAAACAGGTAGAGGCTTATTCCTAAGCAAGTGGCATTTCGTAATACAGAGAGTAATTAGCTTTGCAATGCGTTGAGCGGAAAGCGCTTCGCCCTTTGATCTAGGTGCCAAAGATACCAACAGTCTGTCAGTGCGTCTCCATTGACGTGTTCTATCTATATAGAAAGAGAGCGCACGTCGGACATCGAGCGTGTGCAACAGAGCGTCCCTAGTTGAAGAATGAGGCTTGGGATAAAAAGTCGGGAGGACCACAGGCTCGTTAATATGGAAGGAAGAACAGACTTTGGGAATAAAATCTGGGTGTAATCGCAGCGTCACTGTATCTTTGGAAAAAACCGTAAAAGGAGGGCTTGCCATCAACGCCCCCAGTTCACCTACCCTTCTTGCTGATGTAATTGCAAGGAGGAAGACTGTTTTCATTGTTAACATATGCAGAGAAACTGATGTCAAGGGCTCAAAAGGTGGGTACATAATGGTGTCCAATACTAAATCCAGATTCCAAGAAGGGGAAGGCGCCCTTCGTGGTGGATGCAAGTTTAGGAGCCCTTTGAGGAACCTCTTTGTAATTGCATGGGAGAAGAGCGAGGAACCTTCTATTGGCTGGTGAAAGGCACTGATGGCTGCCAAGTGCACTCTTAGGGACGATAATGCCAGCCCTGAAGTCCGTAAGTGAAGGATGTAGTCCAAAACGTGTTGTAGAGGAGATGAGAGAGGGTGTATATTGTTCTGAATGCACCAGTTAGCGAATCTCCGCCATTTCGCAAGGTACGTGTTCCTCGTAGAGTCTTTCCTACTGTGTAGAAGTATTGTCTTGACCTGCTCAGAACAGAGATTTTCATCCCCTTTTAACCACTGAGGAGCCACGCCGTCAAATGCAACGCCTGCAGTCTGGGGTGTAACAGCGTGCCTCGTTCCTGAGTAAGGAGGTCTTGGTGAAGAGGAAGAGGGTAAGGTGGTTGAACTGACATTCTGTGTAAGAATGGATACCAGGCTTGCCTGGGCCACGCTGGCGCTAGCAAAATGACAGTCGCCGCTTCTAAGCTGATTTTCTCCAGTGTCCTGGAGATAAGCACTGTGGGGGGAAAAGCATACAGAAGTGCCTTCTTCCATGTGACTAGAAGCGCATCGCCGAGAGAGCCCTTGCCGAGCCCTGCTCTCGAGCAATACAGGCGACATTTCTTGTTGTTGTATGTTGCGAATAGGTCTACCTGTGGAATCCCCCATTTCTGAAATACCACAGAAAGTACATCTGTCCTTATCTCCCACTCGTGATCCGTGGGGAATTGTCTGCTGAGAGAGTCTGCAATTACATTGGCGGTGCCAGGTAAGTACGACGCTGCTATGGTTACGTTGTTCTGTATGCACCAGTTCCAACATCGCACTGCTTCGGCGCATAGGGATCGTGACCGTGCTCCTCCTTGTCTGTTGACATAATACATTGCAGCTATATTGTCCGTCAGTATCCTCACTGTCAGACCTCTGATGTGGGGAAGAAAATGTTTGCATGCGTAGAAGATTGCCCGAAGCTCCAACAGATTTATGTGCAGACGCCTTTCGCTGGGAGACCATTTGCCCTGAATTCGTTCGCTGCCCATGTGGGCCCCCCAGCCGATGAGTGAGGCATCCGATGTTATCTGTACTGATGGTTGTTGTCGATGGAATGGAACCCCTGGCAGAAGGTTTTGCTCTTTTGTCCACCACTGCAGGGATCTTTGGACATGCGGAGGTAGGCATACTACCTTTTGGATGTCGTGCCTCACAGGGACATAAACTGTGGACAACCAATGTTGGAGACCCCTCAGGTGAAGGCGCGCATGAGGAACTACAGCAGTGGCCGCTGCCATGTGGCCCAGGAGACGCAGGCAGTTGTGTACCGATACCATCATGTTGCTGGTTAGTATGGTCACGAGATCCTTGATCGCTTGAAACCTTTCGTGAGGTAAGTAAGCTCTTGCCGTGCGTGAATCGAGGTTTATCCCTATAAACTTTATGAATTGCGTCGGAATCAGTGTTGATTTTTTTCTGTTGAGGAGGAGGCCGAGTGACTCGAACGTTTGTTCTACCGTCGCCACCATCTGCGATGCCTCTCGCTGCGTGGCACCTTTTATTAAACAGTCGTCCAGGTATGGATATATTATCACCTGTAACCGACGCAGATGAGCTGCCACGACGGCCAGGGTTTTTGAGAAGGCCCTGGGTGCGGAAGCCAGACCGAATGGTAGAACCCGATACTGAAAATGATCGTGACCTATCACAAATCGCAGAAAACGCCTGTGCGCGGGATGTATTGTGATGTGAAAATACGCATCTTGTAAATCGAGGGCAGCGAACCAATCGTTGACATCGAGGGATGGGATTATGGAAGTCAGTGTCACCATTTTGAAGCGCTGTCTGCGAAGATAACGATTCAGACGTCTTAGATCGAGAATGGGTCTCCAGCCCCCCGTTTTCTTTTCCGTTAGAAAGTATCTGGAATAGAACCCTCTTCCCCTGAACTGATCGGGGACCCTCTCTATCGCTCCGATGTCCAGGAGGTGATGGACTTCCTGTCGCAGGAGATCCTCGTGAGATGGGTCCCTGAAAAGGGACGGGGAGGGTGGGGTGGTGGGAGGGATGGAAGTGAAAGGAATGGTGAAGCCGCTGCTTATGACTTCCAGAACCCACTTGTCCGATGTTATTTCGACCCATTGATGATAGTAAGGTCGTAAGCGGTGGTGAAAAATGGGTTTTGTCTGTGTAATGACGATTGGTATGATGCGCTTGCCCCCGACAAGGGAGTCAAACTTGCTGTTTTGAGGCGGGCGTGCCCGTCACCCTGGGTGGTGGTGGACGCCTTCGTTGAGGGCGCTGTCTAGGTCGTGATTGGTCGAACGGACGATTTATTTGTCTCCGAGACTGATAATCGTACCGTCTTTGGTATGGAAAATAACGACGGCGGCGGAATGGCGGTGCGTACATCCCCAGCGTCCGAAGTGTCGTTCTTGAGTCTTTTCCCGTGTGAAGCACCTCATCTGTCTTGTCTGCAAACAATCTCACCTTGTCAAACGGGAGGTCTTCTACCTTGGAGTGCAACTCCTTGGGCACTGCCGCCGTGGCGAGCCAAGAAGAACGCCTCATGGACACCGCTGTTGCCACTCCTCGAGCTGCTGTATCTGCTATATCCATGGCTATCTGAAGATTGGCCTTGGAACATGCATAGCCCTCCTTGAGGATCGATCGTAACAACTCTCTGTCCGCCTCCGATGATCTTTGGGACAGGTCTGTAAGTTTCGCTATACTGTCGAAGCTATGATTCGCCAACAGAGCTGTATAATTCGCTATGCGAAGAAGCAAGGTGGCCGATGTATAAACCTTTCGGCCAAATATGTCAAGTTTCTTTGCCTCTTTATCAG